>NW_027141699.1:2062500-2428405 GCF_036365525.1 Heterodontus francisci | reverse complement strand
TTATTGTGGCCAACATCACCATCTGGTGGTGGAGAGGAGGCTCTGCAGGAAGGGGTTGTCAAAGTGGGAGAGACTCGGCTGGTCCGTGTTTGCAGCTTGTGTTCGTGTGAGCAAATGTGATTTGTTACTGATTGATGTGTTCACTAGAAAGAAGAACCTGATTGCAATAGAGTGCCTTTGGAAGCATCTTGTTATTTTGGGTAAATATTTGACGTTTTGAAAGTGAACTGTTTGTATTATTACCAAACATAAATAGCAGAGAATGGTCTCGATTCATCGACTTCTGGGTTACGGGCCAAGCATGCTTCCACTGCGCCACTCTGCGAACTACTGTTTTAAATTTTAGCTGCCTGTTAGTGAAATATGTTCATTTCCCCAATGTTTTTAGAAAAATAGGATTGTCGTCGGATATCTCAAGAATCCCGGACTCAGCAACACACGTGCTGACGGACTCACCCTCACTGCACAATGACACAAGGACACTGAGTAACAGCACCGACAATGAGGCAGGCAGAGAAAGACACACAGAAAACCAGGAACATATTATCAGGACTCAGAAATGAACAGACAGAGAAAGGGACTGAGCAAACAAGCAAGAGACAGCGAGAGACTGATGAACACCACTTGGAGGGAGCACTGAGGGTGGCAAGGACACAGAATGTCGTCTGGCTGGGGGATGTCAATGTCCATCACCATAAGTGGCTCGGTAGCACAACTACTGACCATGCTGGCCGAGTCCCAACAGACATAGCTGCTCGATTGAGTCTGCAGTAGGTGGTGAGGGAACTCACAAGAGGGAAAAACATACTTGACCTCATCCTCACCAATCTGCCTCCCGCAGATGCATCAGTCCATGACAGTATTGGTAGGAGTGACCACTGCACAGTCCTTGTGGAGATGATGTCCTGTCTTCACATTGAGGATACCCTCTATTGTGTTGGGTGCCACTACCACTGTGCTAAATGGGATGGATTTTGAACAGATCTAGCAATGTATAACTGGGCATCCATGAGTTGCTGTGGACCATTAGCAGCAGCAGAATTGCAGTCAACCACATTCTATAACCTCATGGCCCGACATATTCCCCCACTCTAACATTACCAACAAGCTGGGGGATCAACCCTAATTCAATGAAGAGTGCAGCAGGGCATGCCAGGAGCAGCACCAGGCATACCTTGAAATGAGGCGTCAGCCTGATGAAGCTACAGCCCAGGACTACTTTCATGCCAAACAGCAGAAGCAGCATGTAATAGACAGGGCTAAGTGATCCCACAACCAACGGATCAGATCTACACCCTGCCACATCCAATGATGAATGGTGGTGGACAATTAAACAACCAACAGGAGGAGGTGGCTCCACAAATATCCCCAACCTCAATGATGGGGGAGCCCAGCACATCAGTGCAAAAGACAAGGATGAAGAATTTGAAACAATCTTCAGCCAGAAGTGCCGGGTTGATGATCCATCTCGGCCTCCTACTAAAGTCCCCAGCATCACAGATGCCAGTCTTCAGCCAATTCGATTCACTCAACGTGATATCAAGAAACGACTGAAGGCTCTGGATGCAGCAAAGGCTACGGGCCCTGACAATATTCTGGCAATAGTACTGAAGACATGTGCTCCAGAGCTTGCCGCGCCCCTAGCCAAGCTGTTCCAGTACAGGTACAACACAGGCATCTACCCGGCAATGTGGAAAATTGCCCAGGTATGTCCTGTACACAAAAAGCTGGACAATTCCAACCCAGCCAATTACTGCCTCATCAGTCCACTCTCAATCATCAGTATAGTGATGGAAGATGTCATCGACGGGGCACTTGCTTTGCAATAACCTGTTCAGTGACGCTAGGTTGGGTTCTGCCAGGGCCATTCAGCTCCTGACCTCATTACAACCTTGGCTCAAACAAGGACAAAAGAGCTGAACTCAAGAGGTGAGGTGAGAGTGTCTGCCCTTGACATCAAGGTAGCATTTGACTGAGTATGGCATCAAGGAGCCACAGCAAAACTTGAGTCAATGGGAATCAAGAGGAAAACTCTCCACTGGTTGGAATCGTACCTAGCACAAAGGAAAATGGTTGTGATTGTTTGAGGTCAATCATCTCAGCTCCAGGACATTACTGCTGTAGTTCCTCAGGGTAGTATCCTCGGCCCAACCTTCTTCACTACTTCATCAGTGACCTTCCTTCAATCATAAGGTCAGAAGTGGGGATGTTCACTGATGATTGCAAAATTTAGCACCATTCGCGACTCCTCAGATACTGAAGCATTCCATGTAGAAATGCAGCAAGACCTGGACAATATCCAGGCTTGGGCTGATAAGTGGCAAGTAACATTCGCGCCACACAAGTGCCAGGCAATGACCATCTCGAACAAGAGAGAATCTAACGATCTCCCATTGACATTGAACAGCATTACGATCGCTGAATCCCCCACTATCAACTTCCCGGGGGTTCCCATTGACCAGAAACTGAACTGGAGTAGCCTTATAAATAGTGTGACTACATGAGCTGGTCAGAGGGTAGGAAGCATGCGGTGAGTATCTCACCTCCTGACTCCCCAAGCCTGTCCACCATTTACAAGGCACAAGTCAGGAGTGTGATGGAATACTCCCCACTTGCCCGGATGGGTGCAGCTCCAACAACATTCAGGAAGCTCGACACCATCCAGGACAAAGCAACACGCTTGATTGGCACCCCGTCCACAACATTCACTCCCTTCACCACTGACGTACAGTGGCAGCAGTGTGTACCATCTACAAGATGCACTGCAACAATGCACCAAGGCTACTCAGGCAGCACCTTCCAAACCTGCATCCTCTACTGCCTAGAAGGACAAGGGCAGCAGATGCATGGGAATGCCACCACCTGAAAGTTCTCCTCCAAGCTACACATCATCCTGACTTGGAACTATATCGCCATTCCTTCACTGTCGCTGGGTAAAAATCCTGGAACTCCCTTCCTAATAGCACTGTGGGTGTACCTACCCCACATGGACTGCAGTGGTTCAAGAAGGAAGCTCACCACCACCTTCTCATGGGCAATTAGGGATGGACAATAAATGCTGGCCTGGCTGGCGACGTCCACATCCCATGAAACAAATAATTAAATACAATAACAGCTCATCTCAATTCCTAGTATTTCTAAATCCCACCAGTCCAACATAAGCTGAACAATTATTGCATGTTGTGATTGACGGTCTGGTCTGTAAACTGCACTGTATCACAGATTGCTGACATTTGCTAACTGGAAATGAGATGTGTAATATCGGGACATTAGTTCACATAGTCTGTCAGTGTGAAAGAATCAGGCAATGTGAGGTAATAGAATTTGTCTGTAAATGTTACACTCATATTGCTTTATATTTTTATATTGAAGATAAAAGTAATCATTTCGTGAAAATAGTGTCCAAACGTTGGCCGCCAGTTGTTTTCGTCTTGCACTCAGCAGGGCAATCCACAAGAATGCCAATTTAAGGGAAAACAACAACTTTCTTCTGTTTGAGAATAGAGTGCTGATTGGTTGGCAAGTGAACTCTGATTGGTCGAGGCATTGCCATTCAGAATGCATTAGTTTATGGTAACTGACAGATAACTGCCCAGCTTTGTTTGAAATTTAAACCTAGCAGCTTGACTCTGATTGGTCAAGGCATTGCCCTGAGGAATGAGCCAGTGAATGGCTGTCACTTATTTTGTTTAACTGAAACTGGCACAATATGTGTACATGTTCTTTCTGTCTGCAAAGAACAGGGCCCTGTGTATTAATACATGCAGCTTACAGTACACACCAATGCACCACACTGTGAGCCCTACTGACAGTCTTAAATCGGTTGTCAGTGTAATTCTTAGCACACTGAGAATTATTTAGCAAATGTTTACCTATTGTGCAATCACATCTCATGTTGTATACTGTGTTTTGAGTTTTGCAAGCACGGGTTGGTTGGGTAGGGCCCATTGCGAACAGTGGAAGGGACATGTTAGTTGATACAATCCGCCAGTTTTGGGATGCACGGTCTAGAAACCGAGCATCACACTGATATTGAAATACATATATCACGTGACTTATTTGTGTGATAGACAGGACGTCTCTTTTGCTTGACAGTAGCATCCTGTTAGTGGTGAACACCACACTTGTTGCTCCTGCATAGTAACAGCAGGAAACAGCTCGCTTCACCTGTTACTCAAATACTGGGGATATATTACCTTTCCAGGGTAATTTGAGGGAGGCTGGGCTCAAAACGACGGCCTTCAGCCCGTTTCTCAGTTTGTGTGATATACAGTGAGAAATGATCTGATCAGTATAGCCATTGTAATGCAGGATGTCTTTGATTCGCCCTATTTCAGCATCAAGCTTGCATGGTGAGCAAATGGCTCAGCCCTATTTATGAGGTTCTCGATAAGACCAATCTTATAGAGCGTGGAACTGTAAGAATCCCAACGCGTGTATTGACCATTGAAGGTAGGTTTGCGGTAGACCGTGGTAGAAAACCCCTTTGCAGATTTCTCAACTAGTACATCAAGGAAAGGGAGCTCATTTGACTGCTCCATTCCAAAGGTGAATTTGAGTGCAGGATGGAGCCCATGAAGACGTGCAAGGAAATTATTTCATGCAGCTGCGGATTCAAATATAGCAAATGTATCATCTACATATTGGAAATATGCAAGAGGTAGGAGGTTAGGTGTCATTCCCTTAAAAACAGGTTTGTCATGGAATCCAACAAAGATGTTTGTGAGAGCTGGGCCTAGAGGGGATCCCATGGCAACACCAGCGATACATGGTGTCAAAAAAACTGAACTCAACTGTGCAAGTTGCCGAGTTCATAAGTTCAATGAATACTGATTCACACAATGGTGACGGGTCTAGATCACCATGATATAGCGCTGCAGTGCAAATATCTATAGCTTCCTGAAGTGGTACATTGGTGAATGGGCTAGCAATGTCAAATGACACATGGACACGGCATTGCTATCGATATGCAGGTCCTGTGTGGTCTTCACAAATGTGAAGGAATCCTTCACCGTGTATGTGGAGAACTTGCTCAAAAACTGGTTGTAACAATTTGCGCAACCATTTGGCAAATTCATTTCAGGATACTATTTACATTACTTCAAATAAAGGTAACACAACGACACAAAGAATTGAGCACAACGCTGAAAGTTTCACAGCAAATAGTCAAATGGGAAAAGGATGAAATACAGAAAGAAAAAGTCTAAAATGCTGAAAACACTCAGCCAGTCCGGAAACAACTGTGGAGAACAGAAGCTCGGGTTAATGGTCCAGTTCTGTGACCCTTCTATAGACCTGAAACATTGCTCCTCCCTTCCTCTCTCCACAGATACTGCTGGAGCTGCTGAGTGTTTCCAGAATCTTCTGTTATTATTCAGGTTTCCAGTGTGTGCAGTATTTCTCTTTTTGAAAACAAAATATTCCCTGAGAGGAATGGAACTTTACATTGAAAATAGGAGTAGGCCATTCGGCCCGTCGAAATAGCTCTGCCATTCAATAAGATCACAGCTGATCTCCTACATCAAATCCATCTTACCACACTAGCACAGATCCCTTGATTCCCTTCGTTTCCAAAAACCTATCGACCTCTCTCTTGGATATACCCAATGATTGAGCATCCACATGTCCAGAGTCACAGAGAGATACAGCACTTAAAAAGGCCCTTCGGCCCACCGAGTCTGTGCCGACCAACAACCACCCATTTATACTGATCCGACATTCATCCCATATTCCCTACCACATTCCCACCATTCTCCTACCACCTATCTACACTAGGGGCAATTTACAATGGTCAATTTACCTATCAACCTGCAAGTCTTTGGCTGTGGGAGGAAACTGGAGCACCCGGCGGAAAACCACGCGGTCACAGAGAATACTTGCAAACTCCGCACAGGCAATACCCTGAACGGAACCGAGGTCACTGGAGCTGTGAGGCTGCAGTGCTAACCACTGCGCATAGAGAATTCCAAAGATTCAAAATACTTTGAGTGAAAATAAATTCTCCTCTTCTCAGTCCTAAATGATGGAGCCATTTATACTGAGACTGTGATCCCTAGTTCTAGATTCCCCAGCCAGAGGAAACATCCTCCCAGCATTTACCCTGTTAAATCCCTTAAGATTTTTAGGTGCCAGTAAGATTACCTCTCACTCTTCTAAATCCTGAGGAATATCGGCCTCGTCTACTCAATCTCTTCTCATAGGACAATCCCCTCATCCCAGGAAGCAATCGAGTGACACTTTGATACACTTCCTTTAAGGCAAGTATATCCTTCCTTAGATAAGGGGACCAAAACTGTACACAGATTTTTTTTTTTTTTTTTTTTCTTTTTTTTTTTTTCTTTTTTTTTTTTTTGCGAGGAGCAGCCTTCATAGAACGGGGTGCGGAGCGGACTTTCAGCTGAGCGGTCAATTTCACCTTGATAGAACGGGGTGCGGAGCGGACTTTCAGCTGAGCGGTCAATTTCAGTAAGTTACAAGTTAATCCCTTTTTTGTTTCGGAGGACCGGGGATTGCTGGGTAGGGGAAAACTATTTATTTGGGCAGTTTTAAAATCTTTGTCTTTTGCGAGGAGCAGCCTTGATAGAACAGGGTGCGGAGCGGACTTTCAGCTGAGCGGTCAATTTCAGTAAGTTACAAGTTAATCCCTTTTTTGTTTCGGAGGACCGGGGATTGCTGGGTAGGGGAAAACTATTTATTTGGGCAGTTTTAAAATCTTTGTCTTTTGCGAGGAGCAGCCTTGATAGAACGAGGTGCGGAGCGGACTTTCAGCTGAGCGGTCAATTTCAGTAAGTTACAAGTTAATCCCTTTTTTGTTTCGGAGGACCGGGGATTGCTGGGTAGGGGAAAACTATTTATTTGGGCAGTTTTAAAATCTTTGTCTTTTGCGAGGAGCAGCCTTGATAGAACGGGGTGCGGAGCGGACTTTCAGCTGAGCGGTCAATTTCAGTAAGTTACAAGTTAATCCCTTTTTTGTTTCGGAGGACCGGGGATTGCTGGGTAGGGGAAAACTATTTATTTGGGCAGTTTTAAAATCTTTGTCTTTTGCGAGGAGCAGCCTTGATAGAACGGGGTGCGGAGCGGACTTTCAGCTGAGCGGTCAATTTCAGTAAGTTACAAGTTAATCCCTTTTTTGTTTCGGAGGACCGGGGATTGCTGGGTAGGGGAAAACTATTTATTTGGGCAGTTTTAAAATCTTTGTCTTTTGCGAGGAGCAGCCTTGATAGAACGGGGTGCGGAGCGGACTTTCAGCTGAACGGTCAATTTCAGTAAGTTACAAGTTAATCCCTTTTTTGTTTCGGAGGACCGGGGATTGCTGGGTAGGGGAAAACTATTTATTTGGGCAGTTTTAAAATCTTTGTCTTTTGCGAGGAGCAGCCTTGATAGAACGGGGTGCGGAGCGGACTTTCAGCTGAGCGGTCAATTTCAGTAAGTTACAAGTTAATCCCTTTTTTGTTTCGGAGGACCGGGGATTGCTGGGTAGGGGAAAACTATTTATTTGGACAGTGGCAGTACCCGAGACACTACACGTGTAGTGTCTCCCACCCACCCTCCTCCTCTAACCAAAAAAAAAGGACTCTAGGGTGTTGATAAGGTAAGCTTTTTATTTAAAACTTCAGTCCGTCGGATTGCTAAGCGAACAAGTTTTGACTTTTTTTTTTTCGTTTGGTTTTTCAGTAGATTTATTGGGAATCTAGAATAGTGGGAATGGAGGTAAAGGCAGTTGTATGTTCCTCCTGCAGAATGTGGGAGGTAGGGGTCGCCAAGAGTGTCCCTGCTGACTGCATCTGCGGGAAGTGCACCCAACTCCAGCTCCTCGCAGACCGCGTTAGGGAACTGGAGCTGGAGCTGGATGAACTTCGGATCATTCGGGAGGCGGAGGGGATTATTGACAGGAGTTATAGGGAGGCAGTCACACCTCAGGTAAAAGAAGTAGGTAGATGGGTTACCGTCAGGGGAAGGAAAGGGAACCAGCAGGCAGTGCAGGGATCCCCTGTGGCCGTTTCCCTCAACAACAGGTATACCGTTTTGGATACTGTTGGGGGGGACGACTTACCAGGGGTAAGTAATGGGGTGCAGGTCTCTGGCACAGAGTCTGTCCCTGTTGCTCAGAAGGGAAAAGGGAAGAGGAGCAGAGCATTAGTCATTGGGGACTCCATAGTTAGGGGAACAGATAGGAGGTTCTGTGGGAACGAGAGAGACTCACGGTTGGTGTGTTGCCTCCCAGGTGCCAGGGTACGTGATGTCTCCGATCGTGTTTTTGGGATCCTTAAGGGGGAGGGGGAGCACCCCCAAGTCGTGGTCCACATAGGCACCAACGACATAGGTAGGAAGAGAGATGGGGATTTAAGGCAGAAATTCAGGGAGCTAGGGTGGAAGCTTAGAGCGAGAACAACCAGAGTTGTTATCTCTGGGTTGTTGCCTGTGCCACGTGCTAGCGAAGAGAGGAATAGGGAGAGAGAGGAGTTGAACACGTGGCTGCAGGGATGGTGTAGGAGGGAGGGTTTTGGTTTCCTGGATAATTGGGGCTCTTTCTGGGGTAGGTGGGACCTCTACAAACAGGATGGTCTTCACCTGAACCAGAGGGGTACCAATATCCTGGGGGGGAGATTTGTTAGTGCTCTTCGGGGGGGTTTAAACTAAATCAGCAGGGGAATGGGAACCTAAATTGTAGTTCCAGTGTACAGGCTGTTGAGAGTAGTGAGGTAGGGGATAAGGTTACAGGGACACAAGAGGGCACTGGCAAGCAAGAACTTGGTTTAAAGTGTGTCTACTTCAACGCCAGGAGCATCCGGAATAAGGTGGGTGAGCTTGCAGCATGGGTTGGTACCTGGGATCCTGATGTTGTGGCCATTTCGGAGACATGGGTAGAGCAGGGGCAGGAATGGATGTTGCAGGTTCCGGGATTTAGATGTTTCAGAAAGAACAGAGAAGAGGGTAAAAGAGGGGGGTGGTGTGGCATTGTTAATCAAGGAAAGTATTACAGCGGCAGAAAGGACGTTTGAGGACTCGTCTACTGAGGTAGTCTGGGCCGAGGTTAGAAACAGGAGAGGAGAGGTCACCCTGTTGGGAGTTTTCTATAGACCTCCGAATAGTTCCAGAGATGTAGAGGAAAGGATAGCGAAGATGATTCTCGACAGGAGCGAGAGTAACAGGGTAGTGGTTATGGGGGACTTTAACTTTCCAAATATTGACTGGAAATACTATAGTTCGAGTACTTTAGATGGGTCTGTTTTTGTCCAGTGTGTGCAGGAGGGTTTTCTGACACAGTATGTGGACAGGCCAACCAGGGGCGATGCCACATTGGATTTGGTACTGGGTAATGAACCCGGCCAGGTGTTTGATTTAGATGTAGGTGAGCACTTTGGCGACAGTGATCACAATTCGGTTAGGTTTACCTTAGCGATGGGCAGGGACAGGTATATACCGCAGGGCAAGAATTATAGCTGGGGGAAAGGAAATTATGACGCGATTAGGCAAGATTTAGGATGTGTAGGATGGGGAAGGAAACTGCAGGGGATGGGCACAAACGAAATGTGGAGCTTATTCAAGGAGCAGCTAATGCGTGTCCTTGATAAGTATGTACCTGTCAGGCAGGGAGGAAGTTGTCGAGCAAGGGAGCCGTGGTTTACTCAAGAAGTTGAAGCGCTTGTCAAGAGGAAGAGGGCGGCTTATGTTAGGATGAGACGTGAAGGCTCAGTTAGGGCGCTTGAGAGTTACAAGCTAGCCAGGAAGGATCTAAAGGGAGGGCTAAGAAGAGCAAGGAGAGGACACGAGAAGTCATTGGCGGATAGGATCAAAGAAAACCCTAAGGCTTTCTATAGGTATATCAGGAATAAACGAATGATAAGAGTTAGAACAGGGCCAATCAAGGATAGTAGTGGGAAGTTGTGTGCGGAATCAGAGGAGATAGGGGAAGCGTTAAATGAATATTTTTCGTCAGTATTTACAGTAGAGAAAGAAAATGTTGCCGAGGAGATTACTGAGATACAGCCTACTAGGCTAGATGGGATTGAGATTCACAAGGAGGAGGTGTTAGCAATTTTGGAAAGAGTGAAAATAGATAAGTCCCCTGAGCCAGATGGGATTTATCCTAGGATTCTCTGGGAAGCCAGGGAGGAGATTGCAGAGCCGTTGTTGTTGATCTTTAAGTCGTCATTGTCGACAGGAGTAGTGCCGGAGGACTGGAGGATAGCAAATGTTGTCCCCTTGTTCAAGAAGGGGAGTAGAGACAGCCCTGGTAATTATAGACCTGTGAGCCTTACTTCGGTTGTGGGTAAAATGTTGGAAAAGGTTATAAGAGACAGGATTTATAATCATCTTGAAAAGAATAAGTTCATTTGCGATAGTCAGCACGGTTTTGTGAATGGTAGGTCGTGCCTCACAAACCTTATTGAGTTTTTCGAGAAGGTGACCAAACAGGTGGATGAGGGTAAAGCCGTGGATGTGGTGTATATGGATTTCAGTAAGGCGTTTGATAAGGTTCCCCACGGTAGGCTATTGCAGAAAATACGCAAGTATGGGGTTGAAGGTGATTTAGAGCTTTGGATCAGAAATTGGCTAGCTGAAAGAAGACAGAGGGTGGTGGTTGATGGCAAATGTTCATCCTGGAGTTTAGTTACTAGTGGTGTACCGCAAGGTTCTGTTTTGGGGCCACTGCTGTTTGTCATTTTTATAAACGACCTGGATGAGGGTGTAGAAGGGTGGGTTAGTAAATTTGCGGATGACACGAAGGTCGGTGGAGTTGTGGATAGTGTCGAAGGGTGTTGTAGGGTACAGAGGGACATAGATAGGCTGCAGAGCTGGGCTGAGAGATGGCAAATGGAGTTTAATGCGGAGAAGTGTGAGGTGATTCACTTTGGAAGGAGTATCAGCAATGCAGAGTACTGGGCTAATGGGAAGATTCTTGGTAGTGTAGATGAGCAGAGAGATCTTGGTATCCAGGTACATAAATCCCTGAAAGTTGCTACCCAGGTTAATAGGGCTGTTAAGAAGGCATATGGTGTGTTAGCCTTTATTAGTAGGGGGATCGAGTTTCAGAGCCACGGGGTCATGATGCAGCTGTACAAAACTCTGGTGAGGCCGCACCTGGAGTATTGCGTGCAGTTCTGGTCACCGCATTATAGGAAGGATGTCGAAGCTTTGGAAAGGGTGCAGAGGAGATTTACTAGGATGTTGCCTGGTATGGAAGGAAGATCTTACGAGGAAAGGCTGAGGGACTTGGGGTTGTTTTCGTTAGAGAGAAGGAGGAGGAGAGGTGACTTAATAGAGACATACAAGATAATCAGAGGGTTAAATAGGGTGGATAGTGAGAGTCTTTTTCCTCGGATGAGGATGGCAAACACGAGGGGACATAGCTTTAAGTTGAGGGGTGAAAGATATAGGACAGATGTCAGAGGTAGTTTCTTTACGCAGAGAGTAGTAGGGGCGTGGAACGCCCTGCCTGCAACAGTAGCAGACTCGCCAACTTTAAGGGCATTTAAGTGGTCATTGGATAGACATATGGATGTAAATGGAATAGTGTAGGTCAGATGATCGGCGCAACATCGAGGGCCGAAGGGCCTGTACTGCGCTGTAATATTCTAATTCTAAAAAACAGTGCTCCAGGTGTGATCTCACCAAGGCTCTGTCTAATTGTAGTCAAACTTCTTTATTCTTATAAAAACTCTTCACAATGTTGAACACAACTATTAACTGCCCCATTAACATCTCTGCTCAAAGAAGAAGGACCCCAGCTTCACACACCCCAGACCCCTATTCCTTCCACATTAGCTGAATTCCTGCATCTCTGATGCATTCCAGTAAATCTCCTCTGCGCCCTTTCGAATGCCTTGACAGTCCTGCTGAAGTTTGGAGCATGGAATTAGACACAATGCTCCAGCTGAGGCCTATAACCAGTGAGATTTATAAAGGTTCAGCCTCAATTCCTTGTCTGTGTCCCGTACTCCCATTTCTGGTTTCTGACTCAATGTCGGCTCTGAGCTGTTGAAACTGCCTGAAGAAACATTTCCACCCAACAAAGCGCTCGGAATGTGAGAAGGGACAAAGTGAGTGACCAAGTACATCAACTCCAAGTAAAACTCCACCGTGTAGTGAAAACACTCGAAACACAACGGCTCTTTTAAGAGCCACCCACAATCTCTCTGAAAAAGCTGCCCCAACATCTCTCTAGAATTGGTTTATTTAATTGGTTTTAATGCTCAGTAACTCTCTGGAACTTTCTCACTGTCTTTGTGTTTTCTGTTTCAATCTGGTATGGATATTCCGGGAAAATGAGGGGTGGCACAGTGGCACAGTGGTTAGCACCGCAGCTTCACAGCTCCAGGGTCCTTGGTTCAGTTCTGGGGGCTGCCAGTGTGGAGTTTGCAAGTTCTCCCTGTGTCTGCGTGCGTTTCCTCCCACATGCCAAAGACTTGCAGGTTGATAGGTTAATTGGCCATTATAAATTGCCCCCAGTGTAGGTAGATGGTCGGGAAATATAGGGGTAGGTGGGGATGTGGTAGAAATATGGGATTGCTGTAGTATTAGTATAAATGGGTGGTTGATGGTTGGCACAGACTCGGTGGGCCGAAGGGCCTGTTTTAGTGCTGTATCTCTAAACTAAATCTAAACTAAACTGCCTGGGAGGATCTTTGTGGTTTTCCTGCAGAAACACAAAACAAAGTCTCTTTTCAGAGTCAGCCACCGCCTCATAGGGACAGCAGTGACATGGGAATGGGAGCTGGGGTGTGTTTTCTGCTGGAAATATCAGTTAATGATTTATGTTGTGCTCTCGTTATATTCCAATCTCTGAATTGAGCATTTCCACCGCACCAGGGTTATGGGGAGAGTTTTCATCGTTTCTTTTCCAAACGGACAGACGATGTTATAAATTTGCTGATTGACCCAGATGGCGGATTCTCCCCTCACAGTGAAAAGTAACATCGCACATTCACATCTGCCCATTGTTTTATAATTGAATAATTAGTCAAATGGAATTATTTGTGATGTTATTTCCCCCGAGACGGTGTTTCCTGCAGTGAAACTGATCAGTTTCAGCTCAGTCATTCAGGGACCTGGAATTCCTGCAGTTTGAGCCCGCTGTAACCCCAGCCCACTTCTGATTGGTCACTTTCTTCTCATAAAGTCAGTGACAGCACATGAGGAGGCCATTCGACCCATTAAGTCCATGTCGGGTTTACCAATCTGTTCAGTCCCCGACTCGATCCCCAAAGCCCTGCATAATCCCTTTGGGTCAAAATGACCGTGGCAGGACTCAAACCTGCAATCTTCTGACAACATTAGAGAATATACCGAAGTCAGATGCCTTATCCATTTGGCCACACAGCCATTAGCTCACATGAATGATTGAATCAGAGAACCTCGAAGCACAAAATACAGCAAATCATTGGCTGAACCTGTCAACTTGGCAGAATATTTGAATTTGTGAAAGCCGCCAATTTCACTATGGAAAAGAAGTGATCGACTGGAAAAGTACATAAAAATATATTTTCCCATCACGATTTTAAAAAAAGCTTTTAAAACACAATAGCTGGTGCTATTTTATGAACAGCTTTATTTTGCCAATTGTTGTCAACTTCTCATCCGTAACTGACAGTAAAAGACTCCGTTGAGCAATCTTTCACGCGACAAACAACTCAAACTCGGCGTGGAAGTAATAAATTACAGACTATTGGTAATTCCCCTTCACACAGGCTTCAGGGGGACAGTGTGAAGCCACTGAAATAGTTGCTTCATCCTTTTAAAAGGTTCCCATTCTGTCCTGTTACTGACATGTTGGAATCAGATTTGTATTTAACAAGTTATTTCTGTGAAAACAAAATCCTCAACGGACCAGCTGGGAATCTGGGAATCACTGAAGTAAAATAAAAGGCTTTTGATTGAGAAGACGGGACCGTCTCACCAGCATCCGGGTTACATTCCCCTCACATCCTTACACAGTAAGCAGATCTTTCCCTCGAGTAATAGACAGCAGCAGTTGGAAGTTCAGTGAAAGGATCGGTTCATTGAGACAAGTTTCTGACTGACAGGTGGTGCTGAATATTAATACAAGAAGGTCCTGGAATAGGAAACAAGTGTCCAGAGCGGGGTCTGAAATCAGGACAGGGAAATGGCCAGCACTGACACGGATTATTTCATTATTACATTGATATCTGACTGTCTATAAGGAGAAGCGAGTTAAACACATGATGGTGAAAGGAATGGAAGGTGACGCTGGTTGTTCTAGATGAAGTGGGATAGACAGAGGTGTGGGTACAGCAGACTTCAGACAGTAATCAGCCCTTTCAGATACTGTGGGTGGATCTGAAAAGAGCCTTTGGGTATTTGATAAAATCCTGGCAGATTGACTTGGTGTTGGTGCCCGGAGCGCTGGTTTTCTTGGGCAGCAGCACGGCCTGGATATTCGGCAGCACCCTGCCCTCAGTGTCCTGGAATCAAAAGCAAGTGTCCAGAGTGGGGTCTGAAATCAGGATAGGGGAAAAAGCTCTTTGTTTAAAAACCCTCAAATAGCTACCTTGTCAGGTTACTAATGTTTTAGTGAGTGTAATTTATGAATAATTACTAATTAGAAAGTGCTGTTTGGACAGAGTGTAAAGCTGTGAGTTGATGTGTGAGGGACTTCACTGACTAGGGGAAGGAGGGGCTCTTTGGTCTCTCTTTTCTTTTCTGCCTTTTCAGCCTCCATGATACAGGGGAAGAAGCTGATCGGTGAGTAACTGGTAAATAATTCTACTTATTACACGAGCAATAATGAGTTTGTAAAGCTAAGTAATGGCAGGGCAGCTCGAAAAGTAAAAGTTCGAAATTGGGGGAAGGCAAATTTTACAAAACTGAGAGGTGATTTGGTGGATGTGGACTGGATACAACTACTTGAAGGAAACCCCAAGGATGTTTTATCAGTCCATTAAGAGCAAGAGGATAACTAAGGAAAGGGTATGGCCTACCAGAGATGTACAAGGGAACTTCTGTGTGGATCCAGAAGATGTGGGCAGGGTTCTGAATAAGTTTTTTGTCTCTGCTTTCACAAAGGAGAGGGATGATGCAGACATTGTAGTAAAAGAAGAGGAGTGTGAAATATTAGATACGATAAGCATAATGAGAGTGGAAGTACTAGACGGTATGACATCCTTGAAAATGAATAAATCACCAGGGCCAGATGGTTAGCATCTGAGGTTGTTAAAGGAAGCCAAGGAGTAAATAGTGGATGCGCTGAGGATCATCTTCAAATCCTCACTGGATATGGGGGAGGTGCTGGAGGATTGGAGGTCTGCGAACGTTGTACTATTATTTTAAAAGGATGTGGTAAGTCTGACCTCAGTGGTGGGTAAATTATTCGAATCGATTCTGAGGGACAGGATAAACTACCACTTGGAAAGACATGGATTAATCAGGGATAGTCAGCATGGATTTGTTAAGGGAAGGTCATGTCTCACTAACTTGATTGAGTTTTTTGAGAAGGTAACAAGGAACATTGATGAGGATAGTGCGGAGAATGTGGTTTACATAGATTTTAGTAAGGCATTTGATAAGGTCCCACATGGCAGTCTGGTCAATAAAGTGAAAGCCCATGGGATACAGGGGAATGTGGCAGGTTGGATCCAAAATTGACTCAGTGGCAGGAAACAAAGGATAGTAGTCAACGGATGTTTTTGCGAATGGAAAGCGGTTTTCAGTGGCGTTCCACAGGGCTCAGTGTTCGGTCTCTTGCTGTTTGTGGTGTATATTGCCACACGGGCGGCACAGTGGCGCAGTGGTTAGCACCGCAGCCTCACAGCTTCAGCGACCCGGGTTCAATTCTGGGTACTGCCTGTGTGGAGTATGCAAGTTCTTCCTGTGTCTGTCTGTGTTTCCTCCGGGTGCTCCAGTGTTTTCCCACATGCCAAAGACTTGCTTGTTGATAGGTTAATTGGCCATTATAAATTGTCCCTCGTGTGGGGAGGTGGGAGGGAAATATGGAATTAATGTAGGATTAGTAAAACATGGATGGTTGATGGTTGGCACAGACTCGGTGGGCCGAAGGGCCTGTTTCAGTGCTGTATCTCTTTAAAAAAATAATTAATTATTTGGAATTAAATGTGGGAGCTATGATTGGGAAATTTGCTGATGACACAAAAAATGGCCGTGTAATTGATGGTGAGGAGGATAGTTGCAGACTTAAGAATGATATGAATGGATAAGTTGAGTGGGTGTAAAAGTGGCCAATGGAATTCAATCTGGAGAAGTGTGAGGTCATGCATTTGGGCAGGGCAAACAAAGCAAGGGAATACACAATACACGGGAAGGTATTGAGAGGGGTAGAAGAAGTGAGAGACTTTGGAGTGCATGTTCACAGTTCCCAGAAAGTGACAGGATAGGTAGATAGAGTGGTGAATAAGGCATATGGAATGCTTTCCTTTCTTGGTCGACAAAAGCAGGGATGTAATGCAAGAAATGTTTCAAACGGTGGTTTGGCCACAGCTGGAGTATTGCGTACAGTTCTGGTCATCACATTACAGAAAGGACATAATTGCTGTGTAGAGAGTACAGAGGAGATTTCCAAGAATGATACTGTGGGTGACTCTGAAAAGAACCTTTGGGTATTTGATAAATTCCTGGCAGATTGCCTTGGTTTTGGTGCCCGGAGCGCTGGTTTTCTTGGGCAGCAGCATGGCCTAGATATTAGGCAGCACCCAAACCTGAGTGATGGTCACCCCTCCCAGCAGCTTGGTGAGCTCCTCGTCATTCTGGACAGCCAGCTGTAGGTATCTGAGGATGTTGCGGGTCTTATTGTTGTCCTGGGCCGCGTTACTGGCCAACTCGAGGATGTCAGCGGTCAGATACTCGAGCACAGCAGCCAGATAGACCGGGGATCCGTCACCCACACGCTCAGCATAGTTGCCCTTTCTCAGGAGCCTGTGAACACGGCCCACCGGGAACTGCAGTCCAGCCCGGGAGGAGCGAGACTTGGCGTTGGACCGAACTTTCCCGCTGGTCTTTCCTCTTCCAGACTTTTCTTTTCCAAAAATATACTTGAGGACATTCCGTGCAGACCACTGCCTGATGGATTGGTGGTCAAAGGAGTTTTTCCACACAAACATTTCCACGAACGCACAGTCCAACTGGATGGAGCGTTCCGTGGCAATGTGACCAGATCCATCCTTCACAACACCGGGGTCAGATAGAACCTCAGCACGTAGTGACACTTGGTGTTTGCATACTGGGGCTCTACGCATAGCTTGATGCAGCCACATACTAAGGCGGCCATCAGGTTGAGGGCGATGTTGAGTACATTTTTTCGCCTTTAACCAGAGGTTTGAACATCGTGTCCCTCCGGCCCCTGTCCATTTTGCGTCTTCAGATGAAGCGGGAAATGGCTCGGGTGATCGCCACAGCACAGGAGTGGAGTATGGGCCAGACCTGTGCCACTTACAGCAACAACGTGAGCACCTTGCACCTGATGACCAGGTTCTTACCCATAATGGAGAGAGATCGCTGCTCCCACATGCTCAGTTATGTTGTACCCTGGCTACTCGCTCCTCCCAGGTTTTGGTGCACGTCCCGGCCCTTACAAACCATATCCCCAGCCCCTTCAGGTAGTCTGACCTGACGATGAAGGGGACAAAGGATCGGTCAGCCCAGTTTCCAAGGAACATGGCCTCGCTCTTGCCATGGTTAACATTGGCTCCCGAATCCAGTTCGAACTGGTCGCAGATGCTCATCAGTCTGTGAATGGACAGCGGATCCGATCAGAATACTGCAACATCATCCATGTACAGGGAGGCTTTGACCTGAGTGACTCCACTGCCTGGGATTGTCACCCCTCTTATGCCCGCATCCTTCCAAATAGACTCAGCAAAGGGTTCGATACAGCAAACACACAAGGCAGGGGAAAGAGGACAGCCCTGTCTGACTCCAGATTTGATAGGAAACTTTCTGATTCCCACCCAATTTTTTGGACTGTACTACTGATGTTTGTGTAGAACAGTTTGATCCGATTGCAGATTCCCTCCCCAAACCCCATTTTGGAGAGCATATCCATCATGTATGTGTGCGATATCCTGTCAAAAGCCTTCTCCTGGTCCAGGCTGATGAGGCAGGTGTCCACCCTCCTGTCCCGGACATAGGCGATTGTATCCCTGAGTAGCACGAGACTATCAGAGATCTTCCTGCTGGGTACAGTACAGGTCTGGTCAGGGTGAATCACCAACTCCAGAGCAGACTTGACTCGATTGGCGATGACTTTGGACAGAATCTTGTAGTTTACATTAAGCAGTGAGATGGGCCGCCAATTTCTGATTTCTGCCCTCTCCCCCTTCTGCTTGTAGATGAGGGTGATGATGCCTTTCCTCATGGATTCTGACATGCTGCCGGCCAGGAGCATACTCTCGTACACTTCCAGCAGGTCTGGGCTGACCCAGTACCACAGGGCCGAATACAACTCAACTGGTAGGCCGTCGCTTCCGGGAGTTTTCTTCGTCTCAAAAGACTTGATGGCCTTTGTCAGCTTGTCCAGAGTTGGCAGTTTGTCCAGATTCTCCTGCATGCTGTCATCTAAGACCTCTGTGATAGATGACAGGAAGGACTGGGAGGCCATGCTGTCCATAGACTTCACGTCTTACAGCCCAGCATTCAAGGATTTGCTAATCCTTAGTATGTCGGAGTGTGAAGTTGTGACCGAGCCATCCTCTTCCTTCAGGCTGCTGATCACAGAGCTCTCTCTGTGTACCTTTTGGAAGAAGTAACGCGAGCACGTCTCATCCTGCTCAATGGAGCGGACTCTGGACCGGAAGATGATCTTGGAGGCCTCCGTGCCAAAGAGCGAGGCCTGCTGGCTCTTCACCTCTTGGCGATCCTCCTTGACCTCGACCCCCATCGACTGCAGCCGGAGCATATTTTGCATACTTTTCTGGAGTTGGGACATTTCCCTTTGTCTCTCTCTCGCCCTCTGAACACCTTTGGAGATAAAGAACCTCTTGATATTCACCTTGATCGCTTCCCACCAGTGCACCAGATACTCAAAGAGGGTCTCACTGTTCTCCAACTTTTTCAATCTCTTTTGAGTTCCACAATGTTCTCTGGGGTTAGCAGTGTAGCATTGAGCTTCCATGTCCCCCTGCTAACCCGCTGGTCATCCTGTAAGTGACAGTCAACCAGTTTGAGGCAGTGGCCGGAGAAGAACACCGGCTTGACGTCGGTGGATCTGACCGTGAAAGCAGGGGACACATACAGGAAGTCAATCCTGGAACGGGCAGACCCGTCCAATCTTGACCATGTGTATCTATGCTGCTCTCTGTCTGCAGGTTTGCTGAAGACATTGTGCAGTTTGGCATTTTTTACTGTTTCATTTAAGAATTTGGGCGTCGCGCCAAGTTTTCTGTCGTCACTGCCAGATCGTCCAGCTGCATCAATGATGCAGTTGAAGTCACCTCCAAGAATGACCGGCCTGGATGTCACCAGCAGCAGTGGGAGCTGCTGGAGGATGGTCAGCCGCTCACTGTATTGGACCGGGGCACATACGTTGCTTAAATGGAGCGGAGCATTGTTGTGCATTACATCTGCTACGAGAAGGCGACCGCCCAACAGCATCTTAACTTCAGAGATAGTTAAATTGCCTCCCCACAGCAGAATACCCAGGCCGGAGGAACAGGAATCATTTCCCCTGGACCAGATCGATGTCCCATGGGATCACCATCGTGACCATTGCCTGTAAGTGCTGCGGTGCAGGATTCCACACTCCTGACAAAACAGTACGCCGGCTTTGACCTTTGCGAAGTTATCCAAGGTTGAAACACATCACGTGGTGGATTTAACACAATGCATGTTAATCGAAGCAATCTTAATATCCACTATAAAGTTGGGTGTTGCTTACCACACCAGGTGTCCCTGCTAGTCCCAGTCCTTGAGTATGTTCCTGCATACCCATAGTGTACGCAAGCTGTTTCACATTCGTTGAGCCCAGAAACCCCTCATGGTTATTCATGAGGGTTTAGTTCCACTGGGGTGACATCGGCGGGTGGGGGACGAGTCTTGTAGGCAGCAAGGCTTGGGTTGTCCTCTGCTGTTGGTGTCTTTCCCCTCGGTCCCTCCTCGAAGACATCACTGTTCCTGACATCCGGAGCTGGAGCTGGAGTGTGCAGGACACTTCGCTGCTCTCGGTCTCCCGGAGCCGGGGTACACTGATCATCTCCTTGGGTTCCATGTTATTGGTTTGGGGTGCGCTGGGCGTGCCACAGCTTCCAGTGCCCCGGAGCTGGGGGGCTTTATCTTCCAGCTCCTTTGAGTTCTGCTGCTTCGTTTGGAGGTGCCATCGTTCCGGCCCTTCCTAGTCCAGTGAGGAGGAGCTGCTGTAGTCTGTCTCAGACGGTAGCCTCCTCTTGCCATTGGTTTGGGTGGTGACCTGTTCTTTTTTTGGATCTTTTTTCTTTGTGGTCTTCCTTTGTACCACCTGCCACTGACCTGTTTGTCCATCTGCTGCCTCCTCCTCCATTAATTCTGTCTGTAGAGGAGGAGTTTCCAGGCACGGAGTAGGTGTTGGGTCGCTGGTTGCAGCTTCCTCCCCTTTCTTCTCTTTCTCAGATAGACTTTCATCGCTGTGGGGAGGATTGCTTGTTTCCCTCCCAGCACCAGACATGTTCACCGTTCCTTAACCCGGTCTTTCCTTGGTCCTTGCTGCATGAGCATAACTGAGGCAGCGTTTGGGCAGGTTTTGTAGAGGTGGCCTGCCCCACCTCACAGGTTGCAGCACTTACTCTGTTTACAGTCCTTGGTCTGATGGCCTTCCTTCTTGCAGTTCTTGCAGACGACTGTGCTGCAGTTAGCTGCCACATGACCAGATGTGCCGCAGGTACGACAAAGTCTGGGCTGCTCCGCATAGACCATGAAGCCTCGACTTCCCCCGAAAGCGAAGCTGGAGGGAGGATGGATGATGGCTCCGTTGGCATCGACCTTCAAGGTCACCTTGACCTGCCGCTAGCTGGTCCAAATCCAAATGTGTCCTTGACATCAGTGCTGCCACTGGCCACCTCAACATACCTGGCGAGGAAGGTGAGATCATCCACGACAGGAACATGGAGGTTGTAGAGGTGGATTCTCACCACCCGGTCACGTTGCGATGGTAGTGTGAAGAGCGGCTCCATTGTGAGGATCGACAGCGGCGCCTGGTTTCCCTTCTCCTTGAACACCTTCAGGAACTTGATGCATCCGCCACGTACTTGGACGTCACGTCAAAATATCCACTGCTGGGGAAGTCCTGCAGGCAGAAGATGTTCGCAGCTTGGAATCCACAGCAATCAATAAGGATTTTCTTAATGAAGAAGGTACGATCAACCGGTGCATCTCCATCATTATACTTCACTGCCACCCGAACAGTGTTACACACTCCCTGGCCTGAAGTTACAGAATTGGTTACAGCCATTCTACTCAAAAACTTACCTGAGACAGGATCATGGTCTCTCCCCTGCTCCTCTTCCAGACATTTCCACAATCTCACAAATACTTTCACAAAGAGTGAGGAATACCTCCCGCACTTCCCTGCTTTACCTTCTGGAGGAATGCAGTCCGGCTACTTCTAATTGGTTACTGTCTGCTGAATCTCATTGGCTGGTTCATGTCACCAATCAGGTAGCTGCTATTTCGCCGATCATCAAAGGGCAATGAGAAAATGGGGCGGAGAATGACAAATTGTCAGAGCTGAAATCCATTCTCAAATCTAAAAAGCCCGCCAAAATATTTGTAAAACAAGGAACAGCTGAAATATAATAAATAATATCGTCTAAAGAGTAAAATGTATTTCACTTTCTCCTGATATTATGTTTCTCCTCATTGTCCGTCACAGATACCAGACTTATTTTCCTTCCGGGAGCAGAGCGGAGTGGAGCAGACCTGTGGGGAGAACACCGAGAGTGGAGCTGATAAATTGAGCCCAAGGATCGCGGCCCAGTCACTTACCTTCCGGGAGTGGAGCAGACCTGTGTGGGAGAACGGAGGACATAGGTGAGGTTTTAAATGATTTCTTTTCATCTGTGTTCACTATGGAGAAGGACAATGTAGGTGTAGTGATCAGGGATTGTGATATACGTGAACATATTGGCATTAAAAGGGAGGAAGTATTAACTGTTTTAGTTGGCTTAAAAGTGGATAAATCCTTTGGCCCAGATGAGATGTATCCCAGGCTGTTATGTGAGGCAAGGGAGGAAATAGCAGGGGCTCTGACACAAATTTTCAAATCCTCTCTGGCCACAGGAGAGGTACCAGAAGATTGGAGGACAGCAAATGTGGTTCCTTTATTCAAGAAGGGTAGCAGGGATAAACCAGGTAATTACAGGCCGGTGAGTCTTACATCAGTGGTAGGGAAACTGTATTGGGAAAAATTCTGAGGGACAGGATTAATCTCCACTTGGATAGGCAGGGATTAATCAGGGATAGTCAGCATGGCTTTGTCAGGGGGAGCGCGTTTCTAACTAACTTGATTGAATTTTTCGAGGCGGTGACTAGATGTGTAGATGAGGGTCAAGCAGTTGATGTAGTCTACATGGACTTCACTAAGGCTTTTGATAAGGTCTCACATGGGAGATTGGTTAAGAAGGTAAGAGCCCATGGCATACAGGCCAATTGGGCAAATTTGATCCAAAATTAGCTTAGTGGCAGGAGGCAGAGGGTAATGGTCAAGGGTTGTTTTTGCGAGTGGAAGACTGTGACCAGGGATCGGTGCTGGGACCCTTGCTGTTTTTAGTGTACATTAATTATTTAGATGTGAATACAGCAGGTATGATAAGTAAGTTTGCAGATGACATGAAAATTGGTGGTATCAAAAATAATAAGGAGGAAAGCCTTCGATTACAGGACAATATAGATGGGCTGGTAAGATGGGCGGAGCAGTGGCAAATGGAATTCAATCCTGAGAAGTGTGAGGCCTTGCATTTTGGGAGGACTAACAAGGCAAGGGAATATACAATGGATGGTAGGACACTAGGAAGTACAGAGGGTCAGACGGACCTTGGTGTACTTGTCATAGATCACTGAAGGCAGCAGCACAGCTCGATAAGCTGGTTAGGAAGGCATATGGGATAGTTGCCTTTATTAGCCGAGGCATATAATATAAGAGCAGGGAGGTTATGATGGAGCTGTATAAAATGCTAGTTAGGCCACAGCTGGAGTACTGTGTACAGTTCTGGGCACCACACTATAGGAGGGATGTGATTGCCCCAGAGAGGGTGCAGAGGAGATTCACCAGGATGTTGCCTGGGCTGGAGTATTTCAGCTATGAAGAGAGACTGAAAAGGCGAGGGTTGTTTTCCTTCGAGCAGAGAAGGCTGAGGAGGGACATGATTGAGGTATACAAAATTATGAGGAGCATTGATAGTTCAGATAGGAAGAAACTTTTTCCCTTAGCGGAGGGGTCAATAACCAGGGGGCATAGATTTAAGATAAGGGACAGGAGGTTTAGAGGGGATTTGAGGACATTTTCTTTCACTCAGAGGGTGGTTCGAATCTAGAAAACACTACCTGAAGAGGTGGTAGAGGCAGGGACCATCCCAACATTTAAGAAGTATTTCAATGAGCACTTGAAATGCCATAGGATACAAGGCTACATCCCAAGTGCTGGAAAATGGGATTAGAATAATTAGGTGCTTGATGGCCGGCACAGACACGATGGGCTGAAGGGCTTGTTTCTGAGCTGGATAACTCCATGACTCTATGACTTGCTTTTAAAATCCGGTCTGTATTCAGGGTTATTGTCCCTTCTGTTTGACACTGTCTGTAACGGAAGGGTATAAAGCCCCATTCACAGCATTCTGTAACGGGACACATTCCAGCTCAATCTGTGTAAAGAAAACACATCACAGATTATAGATTGATGGCTGGTGACAGGAGCTGCCAAGGGAGCTAAACCTGAGCCCAGACTTCTGGTGTAAGAAGTAAAAGTGACATTAAGGTTGTTACACTCCCAGCGGTTTATGGTTAATGAATTAATATTCCCCAATAAGTAAACAAGCTGGAAAAAGAGAAATGAGTGACTGAAGACTGAGCCATTCCCTTTAAATCAGCTCTTACTGACCATAGTCTGGGAAGAGGCGGAGCATGAACGGGTCAGACCAGAAAACGGCAAAGGATCAGGGAGCAGTGTTCAGTTTAAATCACAAACAGTGAATCGGGAGGCAAATATTCTGTTGGGTATTGAAACTGCATTTCCCAGAAACTTACCACCGGATAGAAAAACGATTCAAAAATGGAATCACAATCCGCCGGCAAAATATTTAACATTAAAAGCCATAAATTCAAAATATCGTTCACAAACGAATTCATGATGCTCATGGCCCTGGAGGAGATGGTGGTGTCTGGGTGAACCTGCTTCATCACTTTGTTGATGTAGATGGAGTAACTCTCCTTCCTCGACTTTGACAACCCTTCCATCCCATTTTCCATACCATGTACATTTTACAGCAAACCCATATTTGGTGTATACAGCCCGAGGGGTTCCACATGGGTCCAGCCCTTCAGTTCATTTTGGTGGGAGGACCTTACACAGAGGTCTTTCCCCATTGAGACTTTGCAGCGGCTGCCCCAAGCTTTAGTGCTCCCCACAGCACGTAGTCCTGGACCTCGGAATGAGCCAATCTGCAACACTCGGTCGTGGACAACTCTTTCCACTGGAAGACGAGCAAGTTTCGAGCAGACCAAAGAGTGTCTTTCACTGAATTGATGGTCATTCAGCAGCAGTTGATGTTTATCTCGGTGTGTGCCCCTGGGAACAGCCCGTAGAGCACAGACTCCTGTGTTACAGAGCTGCTTGAGATGAACCTCGACAAAAACCACTGCATCTCTTTCCACACCTGCTTTGCAAAGGCACATTCCAGAAGGAGGTGGGCAACTGTCTCTTCCCCACCACAGCCACCTCGAGGGCAGCGTGTGGAGGCTGTGAGATTCTGGGCATGCAGGAAAGATCTGATAGGGCGGGCCCTTCTCACCACCAGCCAAGCTGGTGCTTGTTTGAAAGTTCTGGCGATGAGCTATGTTTCTATGTTGCTAACTCCACATGATCGGTGAGGCACAGCCTCAGGCCGACTTGGTGGGTGGTGCAAACGGATATCACTGCTTCTGATCTTCACCAGAACAGAGAGTGAGATGTAATGTTGATCATAAAACAGACTGTGAGAGAATACAACAGAATAAAACACATGGAGAGACAATGTGGAATAACAAATAGATTTGATTGGAATGTTGAATTTTGATTGGAATGGATAAAACAGCAGAAACAGCAGATTAAATTGGGATTCTCATCATTATATTGATCTGGGACAGAAAAGAGAAACTGATTGAAAGAAGGGAAGAAGGAAGAAAAGAAAGGATGGATCTGTTCACTTGTTTCAGTTTTTTCACTCGCCCATCAATGCTGGATAAAAAAAATTGCAAATAACAGAGAATTTCAACAAAAAGGGAGATTAAATGTTTCTGAAACCTTGGATCGAAGGATGCCCCAACAGATCACCTGTTGAACTGTCTCCTCACTAGGGGATTTCAATCAGTGAGTAATATTATTCTCTTCTTTTCTTTTGTTAAATAAACCCAGAACTGTCACTTGGTGTCAATATCTGTGTTTCAAATCCTGAATAATAAAATTGTGAGTTTCTTGATATTTTTTGGACACATTTCCTGCTGAAAGAACTAAGAACTCTTATCTAATTTACACAATACTATCTACACACTCATCAACCCTCCTAAACTAGCATCCTTGGTGCTGCTCTCTTCTCCCAAACCTCATCTCATGTGACTGTTACATCATCACTCTGACAGTGGGAGGGGTTGTTCCCACTGTTTATTTTATTTTTTATTCAGAGATACAGCACTGAAACAGGCCCTTCGGCCCACCAAGTCTGTGCCGACCAACAACCACCCATTTATACTAACCCTGCAATAATCCCATATTCCCTACCACCTACCTACACTTGGGGCAATTTACAATGACCTATTTACCTATCAACCTGCAAGTCTTGGGCTGTGGGAGGAAACCAGAGCACCCGGCAAAAACCCACACGGTCAAAGGGAGAACTTGCAAACTCCACACAGGCAGTACCCAGAGTCAAACCCGGGTCCATGGAGCTGTGAGGCTGCGGTGTTAACCACTGCACCACTGTGTCTTCAACATTAACCCTTTACATCCTTATATTACACTGCAAGTCAAAACAAATGGTTAGAGGGAACTTCCTTCATTTATTGAAACATCAACAGCCGCCAGTTAAAAATCAACTCAATCCCATCAGAGAGAGAGAGAGAGAGACTGTCAGAGAACTTCCTGCATCCAGTCCTGACCCTGTCACACTCAGCAGCTGCTCACCCAGACCCCACTCTCATTAACACTGAACATTGTTACCGAGACCCTTCAAATACTGTTGACAAAAGGAAGAAAAGGTCAAAGTTAATCACAGCTGTATTGAGTAGAACAAGATTTAATATCTTCTCACTGTCTCTCGGTAACCACGAGACATAGGTTTTCTTATTTGGTTCCTTTGATTTCTCTTGTTCCAGATTGACTAATATTCCGAACCTTTGATCAATCCTCCTGCTTACGTCATGTCCCAGTCTCAGTTACAAGCAACACACAATGACACAAACACTCTGAAACATGCAACACGGTCACACTTTCCTTCAGTGAGATTAATGTCGAGCTGTTTTCCACGTTGAATGCAACTGTGAACAAATTTCTGTCAAAGAAGTTGCCTTTGGAATATCAGCACTGAATTTCTGGACAAAGAGAAACAGCCATTCCAAACTCACATCCTTCACAAAGGCTGTTTTTTCCTGTGACTGAAATTCATCATGAAATTTGAATTCGAAGTTAAAGTTCACAAGATACTGATGTAAATCTTGATACAGAAACTGATAAAGCCCATCACTAATATGAAATACGGCTCAACCGGGAGTTGAACCCACAATCACCTGCTTTTTAGACAGGTGCTTTAACCAGCTAAGCTACAGAGTCAGTTAACAAATGATGCTACAATTGAAATCGGAGGTGGTTACTATTTATTCTTATACCATTTTTCCACAGGTCACAACAAAAAATTTAACTTTTCCCACTTACTGACAGAGTCAATCATATACTCTATTTTTCACAGAATAGAAGACACTGACCAGGTTTCTTTAATGAACAACAAAATTATCAGTTTCTTATCGAACAAGTTTTAACTAGTCATGAATTAAAGTATAAATACTCAGGTGGAAATTTTAAAAGGTCGCTTTTTACCTTAACTGACTTTTAAAGTCCCTTTCTTACCTCAGCCTCACACACGGACACACACATACACTGGTTAACTGAAAAAATAAAAGGGATTATTTTTTACAATTCGGAGCTCTGTTAAAGACAAAAAAAAAAACACTTGGACTGATTACTTGCTCATTTAAGAACAAAACAGCAGATGAGATATGTTGTTCCAAAACTGGCGTAAAGTCGAATTTCCGAGTATACGTAGACAGGCCACTAGGATCTTTTAGAACAGTTTTTTAGAGGCAGTGTTGAGAATTAAATTTAGCAGGCTTTCTCAAAGACAGGAGATGAGATGAATTGACACAGTGAACTTCTCACAGTCTTTTAAAGATTTGCTGCAAAACAAGCTGGGTTGTGGTCTTCTCTCCTTCCTTGACACTTCTTCAGAGAAACTTTATCAGCTGCTCACTCCAGAAGGTAAAATACACTGACTGCTACAACAAAAGCTTGTGATTTTGTGAGCTACAGGTTATTGCAAGTCTCTCTGGCTGTGTGTTTTTCTGTTGATTTTGCACTCAGGTTCTTTCTGAATCCATGTGTTTGCAGATCTTTGTGAGTGAGAGACATTGAGATGTGCTTAAAGATTTCCCAATAAATTATTCATATCTCCGTCTTGCTCCGAACTTTGTACAAACACATTAATGTGGGAATCACACCTATCAAGCCATCAAACCTTTCCACTAAACATTGAAAGGTGACAGTTTATACTGTGACGAGGTTCCATTTATTCAGACACATCTGGTGTAAACGGATCAGTGATCGAGACGTGACTCACACAGGTAATGTATTTGTATATTATATTCATGATCTAATGATGTAAATAAACAATTCCTTGCACTTGCCACGCTTGGTGTATATTTTCTCTGCTGATGCCCCCTGAATATCTTTGAGAAAATGGTGATGAGGATGAGATAAAAGTCTGTAAATATAGGCAGCAAACAGCAGCAGGGACTGAAGTGAACAAGATCAGCCAGCTCCTGGTGACCTACCTGCTCGGATGGTGGAGAATTTGGGTGGATTGTGAGAAGCCTGGGCCACAGACTGTCTCCTCAGTTGAATGAGATGTTGCAGGGTCTTAGTGTGCATCAGATTCAAAGTGATTATTTGGGACAATATGGCTGAACCCATGGGATACATAGGAAGGCTAAGAACATATGAGAGGGCTCGAGAACGATTTAGTTGATATATTGAAAGAATGGACATGTTTTTCAGAGATAATAACATTTTGGAATTTGAAGGTGAAAGTGCAGAGGTCAAGACTCAGAATAAGGTAATTCTTGAGGGCAAGAAAGCAATTTTGCAAATGGAAATTATCCTGGAGTTGTATGACAAGCTAACAAAGCTTCCTGCTCCCATCAAGTCAAAAGATGTGCCATTCAAAATAATCATCACGAAGTTGGAGGAACATTTCAACCCTCAGCCATTAGAGATCACGGCAAGCTAGAAATTTGGAACCAGAAGGCAGAAAAGTAGTGAAACAGTTGGTGAGTACATTGTGGCACTGAAGAATTTATCACTACATTGCAGCTTTGGCACATTCTTAGACCGTGCATTATGAGACAGATTTGTGCTTATATTGGTGGATGAGAAAAGATACTAAACACACAAAATCCTACATTTGAGCGAACGTGTAAGATTGCTCTTTCCATGGAGATTGCATCAAAGAATGCTCGGGAATTTCATCCTGTGCCAGTGATAGTTACTCACTTCAGGGGAACCTCAAAAAACTAGTAAAATGGGCTTTGACATGGCAGATAAAATTTACACAGAGAATTGTGAAGAGATACAATTTGGGAGGAAGAATAAGGAGAGGCCATATAAATGAAATGGTACTATTCTAAAGTGGGTGCAGGAACAAAGTGACAATGTACACCAATCTTAGAAGGTTTGAAAAGGCTTCAAAGAGCAAACAGGACACTTGGCTTTATTAATAGAGGCATAGAGTAAAAGTAAATAAGTTATGATAAACCTTTATAAAATACTGGGTCTGAATGGCCTACTCCTGTACCTCCACAGAAAGCTTCCATTCCAGGTTTACACACACTCGTCAAGATCACTCTCCACAGATCCCACCACTTTTGGCTCGGACACCCTCTTCAGGATCACTCTCCATAGATCCCACCACTCCACGCATGGATATCTCCCTCACGATCAGATCACAGGTCCTTAGTCCTACCACATGCAGTCATGAATGGAGGTGGACAGATGAGATGAGGAGGCTCCAAAAACATCCCTATCCTCAACGATGCTGGAGCCAAAGCACAAGCATTTCTAACAATCTTCTGTCAGAAATTGCTCAGTGGATGATTCATCTCGGCCTCCTGAGGTCTCCAACATCACAGTTTCCAGTCTTCAGCCAATTCGACTCATTCCACATGATAGTAAGAAACAGCTGAAGTCACTCGAAACAGCAAAGACTATGGGCCCTAACAACATCCCGGTTCCAGTACCGAAGATTTGTGCTCCAGAACTAGCTGCGCCCTCAGCCAAGCTGTTCCAGTAGAGCTACAACACAGGCATCTACTGGACAATGTGGAAAATTGCCCGAGTGTGCCCTCTCCATGAAAAAAAGCAGGACAAATCCAATCTGACCTATTGCCGCCCCATCAGTCCACTGCCAATCATCAGCAAAGTGATGGAAGATGTCATCAACAGTGCTATCAAGCACCAGACACTTAGAATTCCTTCGGAACATTTTTTCCAATTATTTCTGAGGACCTGCTCACCGATGCTCAGTTTGGTTTCCGCCAGGGCCACTCAGTTCCTGACCTCATTATAGCCTTGGCCCAAATATGGGCAAAAGAGCTGAATTCAGGAGGTGAGATGAGGTAACAGTGACTGCTCTTGCCAAGGGCATCAAGGAGCCCTTGCAAAATTGAAGTCAATGTCAATCAGGGGAAACTTTCCACTTGCTGGAGTCATACCTAGCGCAAAGGAATCTGGCAGCTCAAAACTGGGCATCCATGAGGCACTGTGGGCCATCAGCAGCAGCAGAATTGTATTTAAACACAATATGTTACGTCATGGCCTGGCATATCCCTCACTCTACCATTACCATCAAGCCAACGGAGCAATAGTGGTTCAATGAAGTGTGCAGGAGGACATGTCAGGAGCAGCACCAAGCAGACCTAAAAATGAGGTGTCAACCTGGTGAAGCTACAACACAGGATTACTTGCATGTCAAACAGCGGAAGCAGCATGCAATAGACAGAGCTAAGTGATCTCACAACCAACAGATCAGATCAAAGCTCTGCAGTCCTGCCACGTCCAGTCCTGAATGGTGGTGGATAATTAAACAATTCACAGGAGGTCAAGGCTCCACAAATATCCCCATCCTTAATGATAGGGGAGACCAGTATATCAGTGCAAAATACAAGGTTGAATCATTTACAACCATCTTCAGCCAGAAGTATCAAGTAGATGATCCATCTTGGCCTCCGCCTGATGTCCCCAGCATCACAGATGCGAATCTTCAGCTCATCCAATTCACTCCACATGATATCAAGAAATGGCTGAAGGCACTGGATACTGACAACATCCTGGCTGTAGTGCTGAAGAGGTGTGCTCCAGAACTAACCGCGCCGCTAGCCAAGATGTTCCAATACAGCTACAACACTGGCATCTACCCGGAAATGTGAAAAATTGCCCAGGTATGTCCTGTACACAAAAAGCAGGACAAATCCAACCCTGTCAATTACTGCCCCACCAGCCTCCTCTTGATCATCAGTAAAGTGATGGAAGGTGTCGTTGACAGTGCTATCAAGCAGCACTTACACAGTCATAACCTGCTCACCGATGCTCATTTTGGGCTCCGCCAGGGCCACTCAGTTCCTGACCTCATTCTGGCCTTGCCCTAAATAGGGGCAAAAGAGCTGAATTCAGGAGGTGAGGTGAGGTAACAGTGACTGTTCTTGCCAAGGGCATCAAGGAGCCCTTGCAAAATTGAAGTCAATGTCAATCAGGGGAAAACTCTCCACTAGTTGGAGTCATACCTCACGCAAAGGAATATGGTGATGGTTGTTGGTGGCAAATCATGTCAGTCCCAGAACATTGCTCAAGAGTTCCTCAGGGTCACGTCCTCGGCCCCAACCATCTTCAGCTGCTTCATCAATGACCTTCCCTGTATCATAAGGTCAGAAGTGGGGATGTTCACTGATGATTGCAAAATGTTCAGTCGCATTCGCAACTCCTCAGATACTGAAGCAGTCCATGTCCACATGTGGAGAGACCGGGACAACATTGGGCTTGGGCTGATAAGTGGCAAGTAAAATTCGCACAAAAAAAGGTGCCTTTGTGGCGCAATTGATAGCGTGTTGGACTTCTAAATAATGATAGAGATGGTATGCAAAGGTTGTGGGTTCAAATCCCACCAAAGTCAAATTTTAGGGCGGCACAGTGGTGCAGTGGTTAACACCACAACCTCACAGCTCCAGCAGCCTGGGTTTGTTCCTGGGTACTGCTTGTGTGGAGTTTGCAGGTTCTCCCGGTGACCGTGTGGGTTTTTGCCAGGTGCTCCAGTTTCCTCCCACAGCCAAAGACTTTGCAGGTTGATCGTTAAGTGGGCCATTATAGATTGACCCTAGTCTCGGTAGGTGCAATTGAGGGAAGGTGGGGTTGTGGTCGGAATATGGGATTCATGTAGTATGAGTATAAATGGGTGGTTGATGGTCAGCACAGATTCGGTGGGCCGAAGGGCCTGTTTCAGTGCTGTATCTCTAAAAAAATAAATAAAAATGCCAGGTAATGACCATCTCCAACAAGAGAGAATCTAACCATCTCCCCTTGACATTCAATGGCATTACCATTGCTGAATCCTTCACTATCAACATCCTGGGGGCTTACCATTGAGCAGAAAATGAATTGGATCAGCCATGTAAATAGCATAGCTACAAGAGCAGGTCAGAGGCTGGGAATTCTGCTGCAAGTAACTCACCTCCTGTCCACCATCTACAAGGCACAAGTCAGGAGTGTGATGCAATACTCCCCACTTGCCTGGATAAGTGCAGTTCCAACAGCACCAAAGAAACTCAACACCATCCAGAACAAAGCAGCTCGCTTGATCAGCACTCCATCCACTACTTAAGTATTCACTCCCTGCACCACTAGTGAACAGTGGCAGCAGTGTGTACCATCTGCAAGATGCACTTCAGCAACTCACCAAGCCTCCTTCAACAGCACCTTCCTAACTTCTGACCTCGACCACCGAGAAGGACATTGAATGAATGGGAACACCACCATCTGCAAGCTCCCCTCCAGGTTACACACCATCCTGAATTGGAACTATATCATCGTTCCGTCACTGTCACTGGATCAAAATCCTGGAACTCCCTTCCTAACAGCACTGTGGGTTTACGTGCTGCACGGACTGCAGCAGCTCACCACCAACTTCTCAAGGGCAATTAAGGATGGACAATAAAGGCTGCGTTTGCTGACAACGCAACCAACATGTGGCACAACTCTCTTACTTCCCCTCCGCCGCACCGCCCGCTTCCACCCCTCACAGTCGCACAGTCCAGAACTTGCTGCTCCCCCCACTTCCCTGGCCGAATGTCCCCTGATCGCAATACCCCATTCTCCGCTCGTCGTTCCCCGTACCCCCCTCCCCTCCAGCCGCCAGCTCTAGGCCGCGCTGCTTCCCTTCTCTCGGCCACTCGCTCCCACGTTTGACCAGTCTCCATGCGCCGCCTGAAGAAGCAAGGTGGGCTGCAAAGTGATGTAGGAGCGAGTAGCGAGTGGCCTAGAGGAGGGAAGTGGCACAGCCAAGAGCTAACGGTGGGGAGCGAGTGGCTGGAGAGCTGGGTGACGCGAGCGTGGAACAATCGTCCAGGGGAGCATCGCGGTGTAGAGCGAGCGGCTGAGGGGAGGAAGCCTCGAGGCCTGGAGTGAGTTGACGAGCGGGGAGAGCTCCAGCCTCAAAGTCCCCCATTCAGCCACTTCCTCCAGCTGAGTGAGGGGCTGATTACCCGATGACACTTTACCGCACATGTGCGAAGATGGACCAGGTGTGGATATGCGATGACGTTGGCGCTGCGCAATGACATCATCCTGCGCATGTGCCACTTAATCCTGGCAAGATGTAGCTGTGCCTCTGAGCAGCTTGGCGCTCCCCGATGATGTCAGCGGGCCGCTCCATTGACAGGAATCACATTGTGTCAGCAGTGCCCACATCCCAGGAAAGAATAAAAAAGAGATTTACCACAATGGTAGCAGGGTGAGGGATTTCAGTTATGTGGAGAGATTGGAGAAGCTGGGCTTGTTCTCCTTGCAGCAGAGAAAGTTCAGAAGAGATTTGACACATTTGTTCAGAATCATGGAGGTTTTCAATAGTTTAAATAAGAGAAACTGTTTCCAGTGGTAAAAGGGTCAGTAAGCAGAGGACACAGATATCAGGTGATTGGCAGAAGAACCAGCGGCGACATGAGGAACCATTTTTTACACAGCAATGTGTTGTGATAAAGAAAGAAAAGACTTGCATTTAGATAGCACATTTCAAGACCACTGGACATATCAAAGCACTTTGTAGACAATGAAATACTTTTGAATTGTAATCACTGTTGTAATGTCAGAAATGTTGCAGCTGATATTCACAAACAGCAATGTGATAATGACCAACTGATCTGATTGAGGGGCAAATATTGATCACAACACCAGGGAGAATTGCTCTTAACTTGTTTGAAATTGCAGCATGGGATCTTTTACATTCACCCAAACATGCAGACCAGGTCTTGGTTTAACATCACACCTGAAAGGCAGCACCTTCAACACCCTCAGTGCTGCACTGGAGTGTCAGCTATGAAATCTGAACCCAGAAGCTTGTGATTTCGAGGTGAGTGTGACCAACTGAGCCACAGCTTTTACCTGAGTCTCAATCCTTCAACCAACAGTTTCTCTCGATCAGGTCTGTCACAACCCCTCATGATTGTGAACACCTCTATCAAATCTTATCTCTAAGGAGAACAACCCCAGCTTCTCCAATCTATCCACATAACTGAAATCCTAACCACACGTTGCAGAAAGGAATTTTTCCTCATGTTCCTTCTGGTTTTGTGAGTCACCTTAAATCTGTAAGCTTCGGTTATTGACCGTTCAGCAGTTAGAAACCGTTCCTCACTATTTACTCTGCCTCAAACCTTCAAGGAAGCTCCGCAAAGTAACTGAAAATCAAGTTGTCAGAAGTGGGATTTAAACACATGCCTCCAGTGAAAGCTGCAACCTGAACAGAGAAGCTGAAACCGCTCAGTCACCTCAACTGTTCAGACCTTTTTGACCTCGTCATCACTTCTGTACTTTGAAAGGTTCACTCAGTTCAGGAGCTTGTTCAATGTTGCTGGAATGCTCAATGAATGGGAATATTAACTCCCCCGGGTTTTCCTGAGCTTGTTCTTGGTGTATGGGGATGTTTGTCCTGGGCCGTGGAATCTTGCATCCCTGTAATGGACATTAACCCACTGATTGAATCTGTATTCACTGCTTTCAGCTGGTGCTGGGTAATTGCAGAGTGTGGGGCTGGAATGTTGCTGCTTGTCCCGGCCTCACTCACTCTGGGAAAGAGTGAATAATTGATGCGTCTGTTTCTGTATCTGAAATGTGACTTCGATCTGCTGTTATTAACCGAGGCAGCGCTGCAGGAGGATACGTTAATAATCTCTCACTAATCAACTGCAAACAGTCAGAATGTGTAACTTTGAGCAGCACTTTCTGCACTGTCAGGGCTGAAAAGTTGAGGGATGGAGAAACACTGTCAGTATCTGAGTGTATACAGCACTGTACAGAGAAAGAGCCAATATACCGGGGCTGAGACACAGTACATCTTTTCACATGTAATCACAATAATATGCACAGTCAGGAACTGAAAAGGATGAAAAACCGAATAGCATGAGCAAAAATAAGAAAAGTATGTAATTATACATTAGCTGATAAGCTTTCACTGTGTTATCTGGCAGTCTACTGTTTTATATTCAATGCACTCTCCACTGTGGCCAGGGAATGATTTCTTCTCAAGGGCTGAATATTAACAAAACTGCTTGTAATTTAAAATCTTTCAAAAGTAATTCCATTGAGCTAATGGGGAAAAGTCAAATACCCAATTATAGGAGAGCTGGTTGGTGATGACGTGGATGTGGCTGCAGTGTGCAGGACCAGACTGTTTCTATTGATTCACAATGAATGTTCCACCCTTTATTTGTAACAGTAAAACTGATCGTGGACAATGGCTATTCTGGTTGCAGTAACCTGGAGATTTAACTCATTGACACCCTGCTTTAGGGTAATCTAGAAAGAACAACACCCAGCTCTGTCAGTTAGTGTGCCTGTTTGTTAACCCACAATTTGTTGGTTTAAGCACATAAATGGATGAGGCTTTATTAACTTAAACTCTTCTACATCTGCTGTATTACTCTTGCTGTTGATTCTTCAAAGATAAGGTTAATCAAGACTTTCTTTGTGAAATCCATGCTGACTGCGTTTTATTATATTTTCATTTCTTACTTTATTATTTTCTACTTTTTGGGATTACATTGTCATTTTTTATTGATTTTAATTTTACTTATTGCATTTATTGCCCATCCCTAATTACTCTTGAGAAGGTGGTGGTGAGCTGCCTTCTTGAACCACTGCAGTCCATGTGGTGCTGTTAGGAAGGGAGTTCCAATATATTGACCCAGCCACAGTGAAGGAACGGTGATATAGTTCCAATTCCAGGATGGTGTGTGGCTCAGAGGGGAACCTGCAGGTGGTGGTGTTCCCATGCATCTGCTGCCCTTGTCCTTCTAGGTGGTAGAAGTCATGGGTTTGGAAGGTGCTGTCTGAGGAGCCTTGAGATGTTGCTGCAGTGCATCTTGTAGATGGTACACACTGCTACCACTGTGCATCAGCGATGGAGAGACTGAATGTTTGTGAATGAGGTACCAATCAAGTGGGCTGCTTTGTCCTGGATGGTGTCGAGCTTCTTGAGAGTTGTTGGAGCTGCACCTATCCAGGCAAGTGGAGAATATTCCAACACACTCCTCACTTGTGCCTTGTGTACAGGCTTTGGGGAGTCAGGAGGTGAGTTGTTCAACGCAGGATTCCAAGTCTCTGACCTGCTCTTGTAACCGTGATATTTATATGGCTACTGCAGTTCAGTTTCTGGTCAATGGTAACCCCCAGGATGTTGATAGTGGGGGATTCAGCGATCAGAATGCCATTGAATGTCAAGGGGAGATAGTTAGATTGTCTCTTGTTTGCGATGGTCATTGCCTGGCACTTAGTGATGTGAATGTGAAATATTCTTATTATGGAGTACTGTATTGTACTGTAGAGTCATAGAGTCGTACAGCATAGAAACAGGCCCTTCAGCCCACCGCACCCATGCCAACCATAATGCCTATCTATACTTATCTCACTTGTCTGCATTAATTCCTTATCCCTCTATGCCTTGCTCATTCAAGTACTTTTCCAGATGCCTCTTAAATGTTGATACTGTTCCTGCCTCCACCACCTCCTCTGGCAGCTTATTCCAGATACCCACTATTCTTTGTGTGAAAAATTTACCCCTTTGATCCCCTTTATCCTCCTCCCTCTCACCTTAAATCTATGCCTTCTAGTTTTAGTCACCCCTACCATCGGAAACAGACTCTGGCTATCTACCCTATCTATGCCTCTCATAATTTTATATACCTCTATCATGTCCCCTCTCAGCCTCCTTCGCTCCAGGGAAAACAGACCCAGCCCATCCAATCTCTCTTTACAACTCAAGCGCTCCAAACCAAGCCACATCCTTGTGAATCTTTTCTGCACTCTCTCTAGCTGAATCACATCTTTCCTGTAGTGCGGCGACCAGAACTGCACACAGTACTCCAAATGCAGCCTAACCAACATTATGTACAACTGTAACATGACATCCCAACTCTTGTACTCAATGCCTCGGCCAGTGAAGGTAAGCATGCCATACGCGTTCTTCACCACCCTGTCTACCTGTGTTGCCACTTTCAGGGAACTATGTACTTGCACCCCAAGGTGTCTCTGCTCAACAACACTCCCCAGGGTGCTGCCATTTACTGTATATGCCCTGCCCTGGTGTAACTTCCCAAAATGCTTCAACTCGCACTTGTCTGCATTAAATTCCATTTGCCAATCCCTTGCCCACATTCCCAGTTTATCTATATCCTGTTGTAACCTTAGACAACCTTCTTCACTGTCCACTATACCACCAATTTTGGTGTCATCTGCAAACTTACTAATCATGCCCCCAATTCACATCCAAGTCATTAATATATATGACAAACAACAGAGAGCCCAGCAACGATCCCTGTGGCACACCATTGGTCACCTGCCTCCAGTCTGAAAAACAACCCTCCACTCCCACCCTCTGCCCCCATCACCAAGCCAATTCTGTATCCAATTGGCTAGCTAACCCTGGATCCCATGTGTTCGAACCTTCTAGACCAGCCTACCATGTGGGACCTTGTCAAAGGCCTTGCTGAAGTCCATGTAGACAACGTCCATCGCCCTGCCCTTGTCAATCCTCTTGGTCACCTCCTCAAAAAACTCAATCAAATTCATTAGACATGATTTCCCACGCACAAAGCCATGCTGACTATCCCTAATCAGACCTTGCCTTTCCAAATGCATATAAATCTTGTCTTTCAGAATCCCTTCCAATAACTTTCCCACCACTGATGTAAGGCTCACCGGCCTGTAGTTCCTTGGCTTATCCCTGCTGCCATTCTTAAATAAAGGCACAACATTAGCTATCCTCCAGTCTTCTGGTACCTCACCCGTGGCTAATGATGATACACATTTCACTGCCAGGGCCCCAGCAATCTCCTCCCTTGCTTCCCATAGCATCCTAAGATGCACCTGGTCAGGGCCTGGGGATTTATCCACCTTAATGCGCTTCAAAACCTTCAACACCTTCTCCTTTGTAATGTTGATATGCTTCAGGATATCGCTGTTCCGTCCCTTGAACTCACTAGCTTCCATGACCTTCTCCACGGTAAATAAAGACGAGAGGTATTCATTTAAGACCTCGCCCATTTCCCATTGCTCCACACATAGATTACCACATTGATCCTGAAGGGGACCTACTCTCTCCCAAGCTACCCTTTTACTCTTAACATAATTATAGAAACTTTTAGGATTCTCCTTTATTTTATCAAAGTGATTCATGACAACGCTTCGTCATCGCTGACGTCATCAGGATGCGCCGCGGTGCGAACATGCGCAGACGGTCTCCTGCCCTCTGCTCATGCGCTGAGGTCCGGCTTGCCAGGACCGTTTTGCGCATGCGGAGATGACGTCATCGCGTTATGTCGTCTGCCTCGGGCAACGCGCCAGGTTGGCCTCAGCGCATGCGTCAATCTTCGGATATTCACGCATGCGTCAAAGCTTAGGCGCGACTTTTTGAAAGTGGAAGGAGGAGAGGTTTCGTCGGGCATTTTCTCACATTTTATCTGAATTATTTAGTCGTTTTGGAGACTTGCTTCATTTTTATTAGACACAGGAGATTGTTCAAAGGTAAGTTGCTCTGCCTTTGTAATTTCCGTTGTCTGGGGCACCACATGTTCTCCAGTCCCTGTTGTAAGCTGCTCTGAAAACATTTCCATTGTCTGGGGCACCGCATGTTCTCCAGTCCCTGTTGTAAGCTGCTCTGAAAGCATTTCCATTGTCTCGGGCACGCATGTGCTCCAGTCCCTGTTGTGAGTTGCTGTGTGCAGGCAGTACATGTGCTGCAACCTACCATCTAAACGGTCACTTTCGTTTCACTGCAGAACTTAAAATGGTGTGCACAACAGTAATTTTAGTGGATGGACGGAGGCAAGCTCTGACTCTGATTTGCTTTATTTCTTTTCATGTAAAACATGCCGTCGAGAAAACAATCCTTGAGACTTAAGGTCAGCATTCAAGCAACGAAGGCAACTGGATCATGCTGTGGAGCTCGTCACGATGTGGAAAGGAACATTGCATTTATGGATGAATTGGGAATGCACATTGGGATGCGCTTGGGGAACATTCACCAAGAATAGACTGAGCTCAGACTCTTGTGACTTTGCCTTCTTCACATGGACAATACAGCAGTGGAAAAGAGAGCCAAGCGTTCATTCACCACAAGATGTGAAAATAGATAAGTCCCCTGGGCCAGATGGGATTTATCCCAGGATCCTCTGGGAAGCCAGGGAGGAGATTGCAGAGCTTTTGTCCTTGATTGTTATGTCGTCATTGTCGACAGGAATAGTGCCGGAAGACTGGAGGATAGCAAATGTTGTCCCATTGTTCAAGAAGGGGAGTAGAGACAGCCCTGGTAATTATAGACCTGTGAGCCTTACTTCGGTTGTGGGTAAAATGTTGGAAAAGGTAATAAGAGATAGGATTTATAATCATCTTGAAAAGAATAAGTTCATTAGAGATAGTCAGCACGGTTTTGTGAAGGGTAGGTCGTGCCTCACAAACCTTATTGAGTTTTTTGACAAGGTGACCAAACAGGTGGATGAGGGTAAAGCAGTGGATGTGGTCTATATGGATTTTAGTAAGGCGTTTGATAAAGTTCCCCACGGTAGGCTATTGCAGAAAATACAGAAGTATGGGATTGAAGGTGAATTACTGCTTTGGATCAGAAATTGGCTATCTGAAAGAAGACAGAGGGTGGTGGTTGATGGTAAATGTTCATCCTGGAGTTTAGTTACTAGTGGTGTACCGCAAGGATCTGTTTTGGGGCCACTGCTGTTTGTCATTTTTATAAATGACCTGGATGAGGGTGTAGAAGGGTGGGTTAGTAAATTTGCGGATGACACGAAGGTCGGTGGAGTTGTGGATAGTGCCGAAGGATGTTGTAGGTTACAGAGGGACATAGATAGGCTGCAGAGCTGGGCTGAGAGATGGCAAATGGAGTTTAATGCGGAAAAGTGTGAGGTGATTAACTTCGGAAGGAGTAACAGGATTGCAGAATACTGGGCGAATGGGAAGATTCTTGGTAGTGTAGATGAGCAGAGAGATCTTGGTGTCCAGGTACATAAATCCCTGAAAGTTGCCACCCAAGTTAATAGAGCTGTTCAGAAGACATATGGTGTGTTAGCTTTTATTAGCAGGGGGATCGAGTTTAGGAGCCACGAGGTCATGCTGCAGCTTTACAGAACTCTGGTGCGGCCGCACCTGGAGTATTGCGTGCAGTTCTGGTCACTGCATTATAGGAAGGATGTGGAAGCTTTGGAAAAGGTGCAGAGGAGATTTACTAGGATGTTGCCTGATATGGAGGGAATGTCTTACGAGGAAAGGCTCAGAGACTTGAGGTTGTTTTCGTTAGAGAGAAGGAGGAGAAGAGGTGACTTAATAGAGACATATAAGATAATCAGAGGGTTGGACAGGGTGGATAGTGAGAGCCTTTTTCCTCGGATGGTGATGGCAAACACGAGAGGACATAGCTTTAAGTTGAGGGGTGATAGATATAGGACAGATGTCAGAGGTAGTTTCTTTACACAGAGAGTAGAAGGGGCGTGGAACGCCCTGCCTGCAACAGTAGTAGACTCGCCAACTTTAAGGGCATTTAAGTGGTCATTGGATAGACATATGGATGAAAATGGAATAGTGTAGGTCAGATGGTTTCACAGGTCGGCGCAACGCCGAGGGCTGAAGGGCATGTACTGCGCTGTAATGTTCTATGTTCTATATTGTCTTCCAAAGCAGTGACAGAATGGTGGCTTTAGTGTGTTGTTGAAATAGCTTTGTTGAGTTCGTGCTGTACTAACAGTTAAACAGTTCTTGGTTCAATCCCAGGTTTTGGCACTTTCAACCTCTCCTGTGTCTTTTTCTTTGGCTCCAATTGTCAAGCTGCATGATTTACTCTGAAATTAGCACCAGAGAACCAAGGTACCAGCGAGCATGAGGAGCTGAAATTAGCACAGATCAAATCCACTTAATATCTCTGACTGAAAATGGTTGCAAATGCTTCAGCTTCATCTTTTGCACTGACGTGCTCAGCACCACCATCATTGAGGATGTGAATGTTTTTGGAGCCTCCTCATCTTGTTAGTTATTTAATTATCCACCACCATTGACGACTGGATGTGGCAGGACTGTGGAGCTGTGATCTGATCCTGAGGGAGATATCCGTGCGTGGAGTGGCGGGATGTATGGAGAGTGATCCTGAAGAGGGTGTCTGAGCCTGGAGTGGAAGCTTTCCGTGGAGGTGCAGGAGTAGGCCATTCTGCCACACTGTTTTATAAAGGTTTATCATAACTTATTTGCTTTTACTCTATGCCTCTATTAATAAAGCCAAGTGCCCTGTTTGCTCTTAGCAACCTTTTCAAACCTTGATCAAAAAAGATTGGTGTACATTGTCTCATTCTTCCTCCCAAACTGTATCACTTCACAATTCTCTGTGTAAAATTTTATCTGTTGTGTGAAAGCCCATTTTACCAGTGTGTTTCAGTTCCTCTGAAGTGTGTTACTGTCACTGGCATAGGACGAAATTCACGAGCCTTCTTTGATGCTATCTCCGTGGAAAGAGCAATCTTACACACTAGCTCAAATTGGGATTTTGTGTGTTTAGTATCTTTCCTCATCCACCAATATAAGCACAAATCTGTCTCATAATGTACGGTCTAAGGATGTGCCAATGTTGCAATGTGGTGATAAATTCTTCAGTGTCACAATGTACTCACCAACTGTTTCACTACTTTTCTGATTTCTGGATCCAAGTTTGTAGCTTTCCGCGATCTCTAGTGGCTTAGGGTTGAGCCTCACTTCAACGAAGAAACGGAAAATTATGATTTAAAGATTACACCGTCAATCATTCACATCTCTGTCTTCTCCTGAACTTCGAGTTCAAATTTGTTTGTGAAGTTGAGTCACACGTTAAGACAGCACAGTCTTTGCCTTTGTGAAGGTAGTGATTTGGGAATGGCTGTTTGAAACTGTCCCTTTTTGCACAGAAATTCAGTGCAAATACTTGATCACTCACAATTTCCTCGAGAGAAATTTGTTCACAATCGCATTCGACACGGAAACTGCCTCAGCATTAATCTCACTGAAGCAAAATGTGACCGTGTTGTATGTTTCAGAATGTTGGTGCCGTTATTTGTCGCTTTTAACCGAGACTGGGACACAGGGCAATGTTGATCCGAGGTTGGAATATATTATCATTCAGGAGCAAGAAAAATCAAAAGGAACAAAATAAGAAAACCCAGTCTCCGGATTTGAGAATCTGTAGATCCGCTTTGGGAAAGTGAATCAGAGCAGAATGAAGGGTGAACTGTCCGACTGCCCAGAAGAGATGAAGACACAGCTCAGTGAACACGTTCCCCTGGTTTATGATGCTGGAACATTCCTCACACAGAAATGATTCAACCCAATGACAAACATTCTGACAGCTGATAATTTATGCTCCTGATTTAAGGACTGTTTCATGTGGTTACCGAGTGACGACGAGAAGATATTAAACTTTGTTCTATTCAATCTAGCTGTGATGAAGTTTGAATTTTTCTCCATTTTATAAGCAGTATTTGAAGGGTCTCGGTAACAATTTTCAGTGTTGATGAGAGTGAGGTCTGGGTGAGAAGCTGCTGAGTGTGACAGGTTCAGGACTAGATGCAGGAAGTTCTCTGACAGTCTCCCTCTATCTCTCGAATGTGTTTGAGTTGATTTACGACTGGTAGCTTTTACTTTACTTTTCTTATTTAGAGATACAGCACTGAAACAGGCCCTTCGGCCCACTGAGTCTGTGCCAACCAGCAACCACCCATTTATACTAATCCTACATTAATCCCATACTCTCTACCACATCCCCACCATTCTCCTACCACGTACCTACACGAGGGACAATTTACAATGGCCAATTTACCTATCAACCTGCAAGTCTTTTGGAGGTTGGAGGAAACCAGAGCACCCGGCGGAAACCCACACAGACACAGGGAGAACTTGCAAACTCCACACAGGCAGTACCCAGAACTAAATCCTGATCGCTGGAGCTGTGAAGCTGCGGTGCTAACCATTGCGCCACTGCGCCACTGTTGGTGTTTTGATAAATGAAGGAATTTCCCTCCACCCATTTTTTTTTGGACAGACAGTGTGGTATCAGGATGTGAAGGATTAATGCTGAAGATAGTGGGATCAGCCCCTCCCACTGTCAGAGTGATGATGGAACAGTCACATGAGATGAAGTTTGGGAGAAGAGAGAGCAGCACCAAGGATGCTAGTTTCGGAGGCTTGATGAATGTGTATATAGTATTGTGTAAATTAGAAAAGAGTTCTTAGTTCTTTCAGCAGGAACTGTGTCCGGAAAATATCGAGAAACTCACAATTTTATTATTCAGGAGTCGGAACACAGATATTAATTCCAAGTGACAGTTCTGGGACCAATTAACAAAAAAAGTAGAGAATAATATTGCTCACTGATTGAAATCCCCCAGTAAGGAGACAGTTAAACAGGTGATCTGTTGGGGCATCCTTCAATCCAAGGTTTCAACAACATTTAATCTCCCTTTTTGGTGAAATTCTCTGTTATTTGCAACGTTTTTTATCAGCTTTGATGGGCGAGTGAAAAAACTGAAAAAATTGAACAGTTCCATCCTTTCTTTTCTTCCTTCTTCTCATCTATCCATCTGTTTCTCTTTTCTGTCCCAGATCAATATAATGATGAGAAGCCCAATTTAATCTGCTGTTTCTGGCGTTTTATCCATTCCAATCAAAATTTCAACATTCCAATCAAATCTATTTGTTGTTCCACAGTGTCTCTCCATGTGTTTTATTCTGTTGTATTCTCTCACAGTCTGTTTGATGATCAATGTTACATCTCACTCTCTGTTCTGGTGAAGATCAGAAGCAGTGATATCTGTTTACACCACCCGACAAGTCGGCCTGAGGCTGTGTCTCTCTGATCATGTGGAGTTAAAGCAATTCTTCCAGTCAGTTAGTTCAGTTGTCACTTCATGAGAAATTCTGTCATCATGACTTCGTCAGTGACCTCATGGTCCAGGTGTCTGAGTGATGTTAATCATGATGTGATGAATTGATTGTATGTTCCAGTCTTTCCGTGGTGGGTTTTCACACTGAGTAGAAACGTGTTGGACATGGTCTGGAAATGTTTCACACCGCTCCATTCCCAACTTCATTTACTTACAGAAGATAGATTTCCATCATTGCACAGCTGGCTGCACAGCCAGAAACTGTGCTGAAGGTGACAGCTATGCCTGTGCAACTGACATGGTGGCTGAGCGGTTAAGGTGATGGACTATTAATACATTGTGTTCTGCACACGTGGGTTCGAATTGCATTCTTGTCGCTAGTTTATGAACTGTTTCGTGTATTGTTTATGTTGGGGGAGTTTATGTGTAAAGTCAGCCTCGAAACCTGTTCTTGTCTATGTCCAGACAGTGATTCCAGAATTGGTTATACTTTATTAAAATTGAGACAGACAATTGGAATTCTTCACTCAAACTGCACTGGAATGAAGATCAAATAGGGATCACGAAACGGAGCAGGATTTTTCCTCCCCTCCTTCCTTCCAGCTTTACTTTCTCTGGATTTACACCAAGTGAAAGACAAATGGGAAAAGCAAATGGCGAGGGAGCAGATGCAGAAAATTATCCTTTGGCAAGAAATTTATTTTCAAATCTTCTTGATCGATTAAGTGAGTGAGCAATGCTTTGGCAGATGGAGTTTAAAATGAGAGGTCATCTGCTACCGACGATAGATCAGAGTGTTTTTTGTCAGAGGTGAGATGTTAGAAACGGCGGAGGAGCAGAGACCCGAATTCTGAATTAATAAAAGCTAGTGGACTGGCAGAAAATAATGTGAAAAGTGAACAGAATATGAAGATTGGAACTCATGTTGCAGTGATATAAAGCTCTGTGCTCCTGAAGTAAATGTCCAAGCCCAGATTGTGGGGAATCTGTGGAGAGTGATTTGGTTTTTATTCATTCTTGGGTGTGAGTATCGCTGATAAGCCTAGCATTTATTCCCCATTCCTATTGCCGTTGAGATGGTGGTGGAGAGCTGCCTTCTTGAACTGATGCAGTCCATATGGTGCAGGAACACCCACAGTGCTATTGGGGAGGGAGTTCCAGGATTGTGACCCAACAACAGTGAAGAAATGGCTATATTGTTCCAAGTCAGGATGGTGAGTGACTTGGAGGGGAACCTGCAGGTAGTGAGTTCCCATGCATCTGCTGCCCTTGTTCTTCGAGGTGGTTGTGGTCACGAGTTTGGAAGGAGCTGTTGAAGGATACTTGGCGAGTTGCTGCATTGCATATGGAGATGGTACACACTGCAGCCACTGTTGACTGGTTGTGGAGGGATTGAATGTTTAAGGTGGCGGGTGAGGTGCCGATCAAATGGGCTGCTTTCTCCTGGATGGTGTTGTGCTTCTTGAGTGTTGTTGAGTGGGATGTATTCCATCCCACTCCTGACTTGTGCCTTGCAGATGGTGGACAGGATTTGGGGTGACAGGAGGTGAGATACTTGCTGCAGAATTCGTAATCTCTGACCTGCGCTTATCGCCACAGCATAGATGTGACTGGTCCAGTTACGTTTCTGGTCAAGATGTTGATTGTGGGGGATTTAACGATGATAATGCTTCTGAATATCAAAAGGCAGATTTTTTTTCTCTCTCATTGGAGATGTTCACTGCTTGGCACTTGTGCGACCAGAAGGTTGCTTGTCACTTATCAGCTCAAGACTGAATGTTGTTCAGGTCTTGCTGCTTGCAGGCACAGACTGCTTCAGTATCTGAAGAGTTGTGAGTCATCATCTAACATTCCCACTTCTGACTGATGTTGAAGAGAAAGTCGTCAATGAAACAGCTGGGATGTTTGGGTCTAGGACACTACCCTGAGAAACTCCTGAGGCAATGTCCTGGGCTGAGATGATTGGCCTCCACTAACCACAACATCTTGTTTTGTGCGAGGTATGACGTCAACAAGCGGAGAGTTTTCCCCCTGATTCCCATTGACTTCAATTTTGCTAGGGATCCTTGATGCCACACTCACTCAAGGGCAATCACTCTCACCTCTCCTCTGGAATTCCACTCTTTCATCTCTGTTTGGTCCAAGCTGCAATGAGATCATGCGAACAGAAGATCAGAAGAACTAGTAGCAGGAGTAGGCCATTTGGCCGCTCGAGCTTGCTCCGCCATTCAATAGGATCATGGCTGACCTGATCATGACCTCAACCCCACTTTCTTGCCTGCCCACATAACCCTTGGCACTCTTGTAGATAAAAATCTTGAAGACATTCAATGACCCAGCGTCCACTGCTCTCTGCGGTAAAGAATTCCAAAGATTAATGACCCTTTGAGAGAAGAAATTCCTTCTTAAATGAAAAACCCCTAAATCTGAAACTGTGTCCCCAAGTTCTAGATTCCACCACGAGAGGAAACATCCTCTCAGCATCTACCCTGTCAAGCCCCCTCAGAATCTTATATGTCTCAATACGTTCACCTTTCATTTTTCTCAACTCCAATCAGTATCGGTCCAACCTGCTCAACTTTCCTCATAAGACAACATCTTCATCACAGGAATCAATCCAATGAACCTTCTCTCAACTGCCTCCAATGCAAGTATATCCCTCCTTAAATAAGGAGACCAAAACTGGACACAGTACTCTAGGTGTGGTTTCACCAGCACCATGTACATTTGCAGCAAGACTTCTCTACTTTTATACTCCATTCCCCTTGCAATAAAGGGTAATATTCCATTTGCCTTCCTAATTATTTGCTGTACCTGCATGGTAACTTTTTGTGATTCATGTACGAGGACACCCAGATCCTTCTACACCGCAGCATTCTGTAATCTCTCACAATTTAAATGATATTTTCCTTTTCTATTCTTCCTACCAAAGTGAATAACCTCACATTTTCCCACATTCTACTCTATCTGCCAAATTATTTCCTGGAGCTGAGAGACACTGGCAGAACCTAAATTGAGCATCGATGATCAGATTATTGCTCAGTGCGTGGTGCTTGATAGCACTGTTGGTGACATCTTCCATCACTTTGCTGCAGATTGATAGGAGACTGATGGGGTGGCAATTGGTCAGATTGGATTTGTCCTGCATTTTTTTTATGGAGAGGGCACACTTGGGCAATTTTCCACATTGTCAAGTAGATGCCCGTGTTGTAGCTCTACTGGAACAGCTTGGCTGAGAGCGCAGCTAGTTCTGGAGCACAAGTCTTCAGTACTAGAGCCGGAATGTTGTTAGGGCCCATAGTCTTTGCTGTATCGAGTGCCTTCAGCTGTTTCATGCCATTATGTGGAGTGGAGCGAATTGGCTGAAAACTGGAAGCTGTGATGCTGGGGACCTCAAGAGGCCGAGATGAGTCATCCACTGAGCAATTTCTGACTGAAGATGATTTCAAATGCTTCACCTTCACCCTTTGCACTGACGTGCTCGGCTCCACCAACATTGAGGATAGGGATGTTTTTGGAGCCTCCTCATCTGGTTCGTTATTTAATTGTCCACCACCATTCATGACTGGATACCCAGTTTTTCAGGGCAGTGCCCTAGGCCCAACCATCCTCAGCTGTTTCATTGATGGCTTTCTCTTCAACATAAGTGAGAAGTGGGAATGTTCGCTGATGATTCACAGCTCCTCAGTTACTGAAGCCGTCTGTGCCTGCAAGCAGCAAGACCTGAACAACATTCAGGCTTGAGCTGATAAGTGACAAGCAACATTCGTTGATCGGATCCTGAGGGAGATATCCGTGCGTGGAGCGGCGGGATGTATGGAGAGTGACGCTGAAGAGGATGTCTGAGCCTGGAGGGCAGAATCTGTGGAGAGTGGTCCTCAAAGGATGTCCATGTCTGGAGATTTAGGATCTCTGAAGAGGGTCTCCGAGCCCATAGTGCTGGGATCTATGGAGAGTGATCCTGAAGTGGGTGTCCGAACCTGGAATGGCGGGATCTGTGGAGAGTGATCCTGAAGTGGGTGTCTGAGCATGGAGGGCAGTATCTGTGGAGCGTGATCCTGACGAGTGTGTGTAAACCTGCAATGGAAGCTTTCAGTGGAGGTACAGGTGGAGGCCATTCATTCCCAGTATTTTATAAAGGTTTAGCATAACTTATATGCTTTTACTCTATGCTTCTATTAATAAAGCCAAGTGTCCTGTTTTCTCTTAGCTACCTTTTCAATCCTTCTAACATTGGTGTACATTGTCTCTCTGCTCCTGCACCCAGTTTAGAACGGTAACGTTTCACTTATATGGCATTCTTCCTTCCAAATTGTATCACTTCACACTTCTCTGTTTAAAATTTCATCTGTTATGTGAAAGCCCATTTTACCATTTTTTTTAAGTTCCCCTGAAGTATGTTACGATCACTGGCATAGGACAAAATTCCTGAGCATTCTTTGATGCTATCTGCATAGACAGAGCAATCTTTTACGCGAGCTCAAATGTAGGATTTTGTGTGTTTAGTATCTTATTTCACCCACCAACATAAGCACAAATATGTCACGTAAATCTTGTTCACTGCAGTCCCTGCTGCTGTTTGCTGTCTATATTTACAGACGTTTATCTCAACCTCATCACCATGTTCTCTAATATATTCAGGGGGCATCAGCAGGGAAAATGTTCACCAAGCATGGCAAGTGCAAGGAAATGTTTATTTATGTCATTATGTCATGAACATAATGTACACATTTTTACATGTGTGAATCATCAAGATGTGTCTTCATAAATGGAACCCCGTCACAATAAACACTGTCACCTTTCAATGTTTAGCGGACACGTTTGACGGCCTGATGTATGTGATTCTCATATTAATGTGTTTGTACAAAGTTCGGGGAAAGATGGAGATATGAATAATTTACAGTGAAATCTTTTAAACATATTACCACATCTCTCACTCACAAAGATCTGCAAACACATGTATTCCAAAAGAACCTGAGTACAAAATCACCGAAAATAAACACAGCCAGAGAGACTTGCAATAACCTGTAGCTCAGGGAAAGTACATGATGTTATGGGAGGGATTTTATTTCTTTTAAAATATTTTTTGAAGAAGCCAAAATCAAACTGAATAAATGTAGGACCAGTTCTTTTTCAAGAGGGCACCAAAAGAACCAATTTGGCAACGATGTTTACTGGTTGTCACATGATTCAAGTTAAATATAGAGCAGAAACCCTGGTCATAGGGAGAAATGTGGTTAGTGAAGTCAGTCATGCCCCTTGATTGGACAAGCTTGGCAGCAGCAGCGCAAACCTAAGAAGGCAGAAAACTCACAACCTTCGGTTGTCGCAGTCAGTATGTTTTACCTGCTGGAGTAAGCAGCTGATTAAGTTAGCCGGAAGAATCATCAAGGAAGGAGAGAAGACCACAACCCAGTTTGTTTTCCAGAAAATCTTTAAAAGACCCTGAGAAGTCCACTGAGTTAATTCATTTTGTCGCATGTCTTTGAAGAAGGCCTGCTAAAATTAATTCTCAATGCCTTCTGAAAAGAACTGTTCTAAAATACCCTGGTGACCTGTCTCCGTATACTCGGAAGTTAGACTGTATTCCCGTTTTGCAGCAACATATATCATCTGATGATTTCTTCAAAAATGAGCAAATAAACAGCCCAAGAGTTTTTTTTGTCTGTAACAGAGTGCTGAATTAAAAAAAAAATCCCTTTTATTTATTCAGCTATCCGGTGTGTGTGTGTGTGCATGTGGCTCGAAGATAAAAAAAAGGACTTTAAAAGTTGTTGAAGGTGAAAAAGGAACTTTTAAAATTTCCACCTGTGTGTTTATGCTTTACTTCATGACTAGTTAAAACTTGTTCGACAATAAATGGATTATTTTGTTGTTCATTAAAGAAAATTAGTCAGTGTCTTCTATTCTGGGAAAAATAGAGTATATGATTGACTGTATCAGTAAGTGGGAAAAGTTAAAATAGATGTTGTGACCTGTGGAGAAGTGGGATGAGAATAAAGAGTGCCCTCCTCTGCCCTTAGTTGTCACAGCACTTGTGATCTGGCTCAGTAGCTTAATTGGTTCGAGTGTTTGTCTCATATTCAGAAAATCTTGGATTCATATCCTTGCTTCAAAAGTTTAGCTATCAATCATTTACATCCATTATCTTGTGAACTTTAACTTTTCTTATGAAATTCATTCACAAAAGAAAACAGCTCAGTGGTTGCCTTTGTGAAGGATGTGAGTTTGAAATGGCTGTTCCTGCTCGCACAGATGTCCAGTGCTAATATTTCAACGGCAACTCAATCCCCTACAATTTCTTTGAGAGTAATGTGTTTGCAGTTGCATTTAACCTGGAAAACAGCTCAACATTAATCTCACTGAAGGAAAGTGTGACCGTGTTGTATGTTTCAGAGTGTTTGTGACGTTTTGTGTCTCTTTTAACCAAGACTATAACACGACGCAAAGGGGAGGGTTGATCCGAGGTTTAGAATATATTATCATTCAGGAGCAAGAAAAATCAAAAGGAACAAAATAAGAAAACCCAGTCTCCAGATTTGAGAACCTGTAGACCCACTTTGGGAAAGTGAATCAGAGCAGAATGAAGGGTGAACTGTCCGACTGCCCAGAAGAGATGAAGACACAGCTCAGTCAGCACGTTCCCCTGGTTTATGATGCTGGAACATTCCTCACACAGAAATTATTCAATCAATATTCATCTGCCAAGTCGGTCTGAGGCTGTGCCTCTCTGATCACGTGGAGTTAAAGCAATTCTTCCAGTCAGTTAGTTCAGTTGTCATTTCATGAGAAATTCGAAGTCATCATGACTTCATCAGTGACCGAATGGTTCAGGTGTCTGAGTGATGCTCATCATGATGTGATCAAATGATTGTATGTTCCAGTCTTTCCGTGGTGGGTTTTCACACTGAGTTGAAACATGTTGGACATGGTTTGGAAATGTTTCACACCACTCCATTCCCAACAGGCCATGACCTGATGTGATGGAAATGTCATGTACTTACAGAAGCTACATTTCCATCATTACACATCTGGCTGCACAGTCAGGATCTGAGCTGAAGGTGACCATCCTGCCCAAATTTTCATAGAGGCAAAAAAGACATGTGATGGGTTGCTGGCACAAAGTTGGGTGATGAGTTGTTTGAGAGGTTTAGATGATGGATTATTAATTCCTTCTGTTTTACATGTATGAGTTTGAATCCCATCTGCATCAACAGTTTATAAAATGTTCAATACATTGTTTCTTTGTAGGACTTAAGCTGTTGCAGTACCTGTTTGAAAGATAGTCGAAGTTATTCTGAAGCCATCTTCCAATGTCATCTACATGTAAGCCAGATTTTAAAGGATAAGATGTAGTTTTTAAAAGTCATTTCAATCTTACTCGAGTCTTTACAAAGAAGCCAGGTAAATCGTGATAAAAAGTCATATATATTTAGAGATCTTTTAAAAGCACTTCAATCTTGTTAATAAAAAGTCAGATGTAAAATTAAGAACTCTGATAAGGCCTTTCTAAAAAGTTACATACAATTAAGAAACAAAATACAACATTTAAAATAAAAGCAAAATACTGCGGATGCTGGAAATCTGAAACAAAAACAAGAAATGCTGGAATCACTCAGCAGGTCCGGCAGCATCTGTGGAAACAGAAGCAGAGTTAACGTTTCGGGTCAGTGACCCGAAGAAGGGTACCGAAGAAGGGTCACTGACCCGAAACGTTAACTCTGCTTCTTTTTCCATAGATGCTGCCAGACCTGCTGAGTGATTCCAGCATTTCTTGTTTTTGTTACAACATTTAAAATGTCTGAACTTCCTCTGAAAGTTGACCCCTGCTGCTGCCGGTGTCTTCCTGGAATAGTGGAGCTGTTGTGTCGACAGAAAAGTCCTTCCCGAGCACCCCTGAGCCTGTTGGTACCGGCTCTAATCCAACCCAGGTAAAAATCAGGGTACGTTGTGGGCAATGAGCCCAATTTGCTGAACGACAGGTCCCTGTCACTTTAAAGAGTGGGCTGGTGCGATTATGATCAGAGGCTCCTTCTAAGCACATTTCTCACCACCACAACTTCCAGATGCTGGTGTTAGTGTGTGCATGTACTGGCAGTTGCAGTGCTGTTCAGACCCTCAATAGCAGTGAAAGTCTCAGAGTTCACCGCTATTGGGCTGCAAAATCCAGGCCAATATCTCACAGCCCTGTTAGATTTGCTCTCCCTCTGTACAAAAGCAAACTCCACACATTGTCTTTCACTCACTCCTGTTTCCAGCCCTGACGGTGCAGAAATCCCCTCTCAAAGGTACACAATCCAGTTGATTTCTGATCAAATACCTCCTTCCTCATTCAATAGAGGAAACAGAGACATGAACAGGACTCAGGTGCAAGAAAGTTTCACCAACAGAGCAAAGAAAGGCACCAACAAAAGTCACACCTACTTTCCAAATCATTTCACTGTGATATTCTTTCACTTGTTTTGTAAAATGACCGCAATAAATCTGAAAATGAGCACCATGAGCTTTGTGTTCACTAGTCACTTGTTCTCCTGAATTGTCTGTCAGGTTTGTAATTCAATTTGTATTGGATATTGAAGAGAATCTCTTTTCAAGATGATTGCACATCGTACTGTGTTTAAAGCAACCAACTTGTAAAATGGAAGATAATGAATGTTTCAATATCTGTGTGACCAGATTCTTCCAATGCTTTTCAACAGCTAGATTGATGATGCTTGTAATCTGTATCCTGTGGAGAATGGGAGAGGAGAATAAAAACATGGTGCATGAACAGGACAGACTGTGTAAAATGGGAGCACAGAAATACTGCCACCTCATTGAAAGTTAATGAGATTTATACTAAGTCAGACACCTGTCCACAATGAACAAGTGGATACATTAATTGTCCACTTTCAATCTAAATGGGACTGAGGTTCCAACAGAGAGGTTTTCTGGAAAATACCTGCTGCAGTTTTAAAATTGATGAACTGGAACATCTTATACTAACTTTCAAATAACTGTAGTGATTGTATAGTTCTCATAGTGGAGAGAAGGAGTTGTTTATAAATATAAGCAGAAAGACACATTTGTGGATTGGTGAATGAGCTTTATCTTTCTGAAATGTATTTGTCCATTGGTTACAGATCACTGGAAATTCTTTTTTACATTTCAATTGTAGCAGCAGCAGTTAACAGCAAAATGTCTGATTAATCAGAGTAGTGGGTCTGGGAAACACTTAAACAGCCGAGACCCTGTAAAACAGAACTCCAAGTAATATTTTAAATAAGGCACTGAACTGACAGAGCGGTAAAGGCCTGCTCAGGTCAGGAAAAAAACCCGACCCGAACCCGACAGAACCACTTTGGACCCGAGCCCGACCCGGCCCGAGTATCTCCATTTATTCCTACGCCCGAACCGACCCGTGCCTTACCCGACCACCGGAATGTTCACTTTACCTACCTCTCGATTCCGAATCTACAGGAAGCTGCAGCATGAGCGCAATGACATCATAGAGAAGCTCACTTGCTCACTGCGCAGAGCCAGAGGTTCCCTCCTTGATGTCCCGGACTCCCAGCTCATGTTAGCTTTTCAACTTTTGACACTTATTAAACTCAACTTCCCAGCAGAGCAAAATGTAATACTTACTGTGTGTTTCCAACACGGACTCAGCCCGACCTGGACCCAACCTGACCCGAACCAGGCCCGACCCGAGCCGAGCCCGACAGCAAGACCTGGAAGAGCGACCCGACACGACCCGGACCCGACACAGGTCGTCGGGTCCCGTCGGGTTCAGTTCGGTTAGCAGGCCTTCACAGAGTGGAGGTCAGATGAGGATTGAATTAATTACAATCACTGAATCTAAACAAGAAATAAATCTGTCAGGAATGGAACGATTTGCTTTATTTGTCAGATTAATGGTAGCGCGTCTGACTCCAGATCAGAAAATTGCGTGTTCAAATCCCGTCAGGCTCAGTTATGTTTTACAGCAGCTCAAGTTCCTGGATTTTGTATCAGAAGAGAGTTCGATCTATTGGAATGTTCAGTGAATGGTTGAATTTCAAGATCAACTTCAATAGATTAAAGTCCTGATTTCTGGTTCCGTTCCATTTCCATGCTCAGTTCTTATTTCACACTGTTTTATATCAGAACAATGTTTCAGGGATGTGATGTGTCCATTGTTTCTGCAATCACTCTGTCACCCAGTGTGAGAAATAAAACACAAACCGCCCAGCGTGCGGCTCAAACCCACACCTGGCTCTGTCTGTAGGCCGCTTAGTTCAGTTGGTTAGGACGCAGTGTTCATAACAACAAGGCTGTGGATTTGATCCCCATGTGCGCTGTCACATGGTCAGTCATTAATTTGACACATTTTTGTAACACTTAAAATCCAACATTTAGATGCAAACAAGTTTACATAAAATGTCAGAGGGAACTTATTTTGAATAACATCCATTACATCTTTGTCACTGGGCTGGAGTAACACAGAATTCTTTCCAATTATCTTCCGTTTGCTGATAAACATTGAACTCGTGGCGTGTTCTCGTTAATGGTCACGAGCAGCAAAAACAGACAGAGCAAGTCTGACCGCCCAGAGATGTGGAAAAGGCTTCAGTTTGGGACAAATGCAGCAAATCAAATGTTCACCCGGCCCCGAAAGATTCAAATACTGGGGAAAAGGACACAAGAAGATAGAGAATAAGCTAAAGCAGACAATGTAAATATTTCCCATCCTTGATATCTCTCTATTCCGATCCAACCTTCAGAGTTAGGTAAATAATTTCAGTGTAAATTGTGCAACTCGAGAGTCAAAACCAAATGGCGATGCAGAATAAAGTAGAACTGCCAAAACCCCAGATTACACCAGGGTTCTTCAGTCTAATACACTCCCAACTGAGCTATATCAGTCTCACAGGCTTGGGATGATAAGTGGCAAGTAACATTCGCACCACACAAGTGCCAGGCAATGAATATCTCCAACAAGAGAGAATCTAACCATCTCCCCTTGACATTCAATAGCATTACAATCACTGAATCCCCCACTATCAACATCATGGGGGTTACAATGGGTCGCCATACAAATAACGTGGCTACAAGAGCAGTTCAGAGGCTTGGAATCCTGAGGTGAGTAATTACAGTGCAGCTGTTGGCTCCACCCCAGGGGCTGAATTTGTTCTGTAAACCATGAAGCCGCTTCTCTCAAATCTCAGGTTTATCATTAAATCCTCTTTCAAAAGCCCCAAAGTGTGATATATTCCTCTCACTCATCCATGACTCCTGACTCCCCAAAGCATGTCCACCATCGACAAGGCACAAGTCAAGAGTGTGATGGAATACTCTCCGCTTGCCTGGATGGGTGCAATTCCAATTCAAGAATCTCAACACCGTCCAGGACAAAGCAGCCCGCTTGATTGGCACCCCATCTACAAACATTCACTCCCTCCACCATCGACGCACTGTGTACAGTTTAGTCTCCTCATCTTATGGAAGATACACTTGCCATAGAGGGGGTGAAACAGACTAATCTTTTTTTTGCATTTATTTCATTTCATCTCAGTTTGTTCAGTTTGCTTACCTACTGTTTTTTTCAGGTTTGTACTTGCTGCTGTTCAATATTCAGTCCGTTAACACCTAATCTGTACTAATGCTTTGTCTTTCAACACACCATTAACATATTGTTTGCCTTTGCTGCATGACCTTTTGGTCAGCTATGTGGCCTTGTCCAATCTACACCTTCTCCTTTGTTATCTCTTGCCCCACCCCCACCTCACTTGCTCATAACCTGTGACTTTTCTAATATATGTCAGTTCCGAAGAAGAGTGACTGACCTGAAACGTTAACTCTGCTTCTCTTTTCACAGATGCTGCCAGACCTGCTGAGTGGTTCCAGCATTTCTTGTTTTTCTGTCACCAGACTAATCCCTGGGATGGTGGGATTGTCTTATGAGGAAACTGGGCCTGTATTCCTTAAAGTTTCGAAGAATGAGAGGTGATCTGATTGAAACTGACAAAAGTCTTACAGGGCGTGACAGTGTGGATGTAGACAGGATGTTTGCCCTGGTTGGTGAGTCTAAAACCAAAGGAAATCGTCTCAGAATAAGGAGTAGGCCATTTAAAACTGAGATGGGTGGAATTTCTTCACTCAGACGGTGGTGAATCATTGGAATACTGTGCCCCAGAGGGCTGTGGCAGCTCAATCATTGAGCATGTTCAAGACAGAAATTGATAGAAATCTTGATACTCATGACATCAAGGGATATGGGGATAGCACTGGAAAGGGGCTTTGAGGGAGATGATCAGCCATGATCGAATAGAATGGCAGAGCAGGCTCGACGGGCTGAATGGCTTACTCCTATGTTCCTCTGTTCCTAAGAGAGATGGCGCCAGCGTGCAGCCCTGCTTTACCCCACTGCTGATCTTGAAAGCCTCTGATGTTGCTCCATTGGAACTGATGGAACTGTGCATGTTCTCGTGGAAAGAAGAGATGATGCCCAAGAGTTCAGGAGGGCAGCCTATGTTCCATCGCAGTTTGAAGAGGCCATCTCTGCTGACAAGATCAAAGGCCTTAGGGATGTTGATTAAAATGTGTGTGTCTCTGTGGCACAATGGATAGCGTGTTGGACTTCAAAATAATGACTAAAAAGATATTCAAAGGTTGTGGGTTCAAGTCCCACCAGAGTCCGATTTTGGACCAGAAACAGAAAAGCGCAATGGAACAACAAATGAAAAAATGCGCCAAAAGCACAGACTCGGAGACAGAGCGAGAGAGAGAGAAGAGCAGAGCAGGGGGGAAAAAAATCGAGGAGTGACGTCACAATGGAGAGTGAGAGCAGGGAAACAGAGAGCCGCTGGGGTGAGTTTGCAGGATTTGGTTCTTTCTTCGGTGCAGTGGAAGGAGCTGATGGTGAGGATCTGGTCAGCTGTGATATCACAGGCAAGCAGGTAGTTGATTGGATTGGAAGAACCGACCTGATTGATGCGCATCTGGTAAGTGATTCAGGTCCATTTTAGTCCTGACGTTTAAAATAGTCGCAAACTTGTGGTAAGTTTAATAAAATATGCAATAAAATGAATAATTGAATAAAATAATTAAGTAGTTAATTGAAACACGTTGAGGATGACAGCACAGGTGATGTGTCACAGCTGCAGCATGTGGGAGCTCCTGGATGCCAGTGTGATCCAGGGCAAACACGTCTGCAGTAAGTGTTTGCGGCTCAAAGAGGGAGAAAAAAGGAATGTAGTCGTAGCAGGGGACAGTATAGTAAGGTGGATTGACTCTGTTCTCTGCAGCAAAGAGCAAGAGTCCAGACGGCTGTGTTGCCTGCCGGGGCCAGGATTCAGGACATCTGCTCAGGGCTGGAGCGAAACATACAATGGGAGGGGGAGGATCCAGTCGTCGTGGTCCATGTCGGTACCAACGACATAGGCAGGACAAGGATAGAGGTTCTGCAAAGTCAGTATGAGGAACTAGGCACCAAATTAAGAAGCAGAACCTCAAAGTTAATCATCTCTGGATTATTACCTGAGCCATGTGCAAATTGGCATAGGACAAATAAGATTAGAGAAAGTAATGTGCGGCTGAAAGACTGGTGTGGTAGTAGTGGGTTCTGGTTCGTGGGGCATTGGCACCAGTACTGGGGAAAGAGGTGGCTGTACCGTTGGGACAGTCTCCACCTGAACCGTACTGGTGCCGGTGTTCTAGCGAGCCACATAACGAGGGAAGTAGAGACGGTTTTAAACTGAATAGTGGGGGCAAGGGATCAAATTTGGGAAGATATGGTGAATCAAGGAGGAGAGACAAGGCAAGAGAGAAAGGTATAAATATGGGAAATGATAAACAGACTGTGACAGGAAGGGACAGAGCAGACAAATCTCAGAGTAAATCGACAGATAAGGCTAGAGGTGACAAAAATAATAAAAGGACAAAACTACATGATCTGTATCTGAATGCATGGAGCATTCGAAACAAAACAGATGAACTGAGAGCACAAATAGAATAAATAAGTACGATATGATAGTCATTACAGAGACATGGGTGCAGGGCGACAGAGATTGGAATGTGAATATTGGAGGTTACATGGCATTTAGGAAGGACAGGAAGCTTGGAAAAGGTGGCGGGGTACCTCTGTTAATTAATGATGGTATTAGCGCAATAGAGAGGGATGACCTAAGTTGAGGAAATCAGGATGCAGAAGCAGTTTGGGTACAAATGAGAATTCATAAAGGCAAGAAGTCACTTGTGGGAGTGGTGTCCAGGCCACCTAACATTAACCACACTGTCGGATGGGATATAAAGGAAGAAATAATGGCAGCTTGTCAGAAAGGTACAGGCGTAATTATGGGGGATTTTAATCTACATATAGACTGGAAAATTCAGATGGGCAGAGGTAGCCGAGATGAGGAGTACAAAGAATGTTTTGGGGATAATTTCTTGGAACAATACATTCTGGAGCCTACCAGAGAGCAGGCGATACTAGACCTGGCATTGTGCAAGGAGATAGGATTAATTAATGACCTCATAGTTACGGTGCCCCCAGGTAGTAGCGATTATAATATGATTGAATTTTACATTCAGTTTGAGGGAGAGGGGAGTGGGTCCCAGACTAGTATTTTAAATTTAAATAAGGGCAATTATAAGGTCATGAAAGCAGAGCTCGCTAAAGTGAACTGGCAAATTAGGTTAAGGGATAAGTCAATAGAGATGCAGTGGCAGACATTTAAGGGGATATTTCAGAATACACAGAATGGATACATTTCAACGAGAAAGAAAAGTTCCAAAGGTGGGACTCACCATCCATGGTTCACGAAAACAGTTAAAGATACTATCAAACTTAAAGAAAAAGCCTATAATTGTGCAAAGGTGGGAGGCAGGTCATAAGATTTGACAGAATATAAAAAAACAGCAAAGAATTACTAAAAGATTGATAAGGAAGGTAAAATTAGAGAATGAGAGAAAGCTCGCAAGAAATTTCAAGACAACCAGTAAGAGTTTCGATAGATATTTTAAAAAGAAAAGAGTTAACAAAGCGACTGTTGGTCCTATAGTAAGTGTGTCTGGGGAATTAATAATGGATAATTAAGAGATGGCAGATGAATTGAACAGATACTTTGCATCGGTCTTCACTGTTGAGGATACAAATAACATCCCAGTATTAGCCGTATATCAGGAAATTGAAGGGATGGAGGAACTCAAGAAAATTACAATCACCAGGGAAGTGGTACTAAACAAATTGTTGGAGCTGCGGGTTGACAAGTCGCCAGGTCCTGAATTGGCTAGTGAGATAGTTGATGCGCTGGTTTTAATATTCCAAAATTCCCCAGATTCGGGAAGGTTCCGTTAGATTGGAAAAGAGTGAATGTAACTCATTTATTCAAAAAGGGAGGGAGACAGAAAGCAGGAAACGACAGGCCATTTAGCTTAACATTTGTCTTAGGGAAAATGTTTGGAGCTATTACAGGGGATGTTATAGCAGGGCATTTAGAAAAAAATAAGGTAATAAGGCAGAGTCAACATGGTTTTTTGAAAGGGAAATCATGTTTAACCAATTTATTGGAGTTCTTTGAGGGAGTTACATGTGCTGTGGATAAAGGGGAACCAGTGGATGTATTGTATTTCGATTTCCAGAAGGATAAGGTGCCATATCAAAGGTTATGGCAGAAAATAAAAGCTCATGTTGTCGGGGGTAACATATTGGCATGGATAGAAGATTGGCTAGCTGACAGGAAACAGAGAGTCTGCATAAATGGGTCATTTTCTGGTTGGCAAGAAGTAACGAGTGGTGTGCCACAGGGATCTGTGCTGGGGCCTCGACATTTTACAATTTATATAAATGACTTAGATGAAAGGACTGAAGGTATTGTTGCTAAATTTGCTGATCACAAAGATAGGTAGGAAAGTAGGTTGTGAAGAGGACATAAGGGGGCTACAAAGGGATATAGATAGGTTAAGTGATTGGGCAAAGACCTGGCAAATGGAGTATAATGTGGGAAAGTCGGAAATTGTCCACTATGGCAGGAAGAATAAAAAAGCATATTATCTAAATGGTGAGAGATTGCAGAGATCTGAGATGCACAGGGATCTGGGTGTCCGAGGGCATGAATTGCAAAAGTCTAGTATGCAGGTCCAGCACGCAATTAGGAAAGCTAATAGAATGTTATCATTTATCACCATGGGAATTGAATACAATAGTAGGGAGGTTATGCTTCAGCTATACAGGACATTGGTGAGACCTCTTCTGCAGTACTGAGTGCAGTACTGATCTCCTTATTTGCGGAAGGATGTAAATGCATTGGAGGTAGTACAGAGAAAGTTTAATAGACTAATACATGGAATGGGTGGGCTGTCTTACGAGGAAAGATTGGACAAGCTAGGCTTGTCTCCGCCAGAGTTTAGAAGAGAAAGAGGCGACATGATTTGTTATTTAATTTATTAATTAACAAATTAGCTTATTCTCCAGTCTTCCGGTACCTCACCCGTGGCTAACGATGATACAAAAATCTCTGCCAGAGCCCCAGCAATCTCCTCCCTTGCTTCCCATAGCATCCCAGGATACATCTGATCAGGCCCTGGGGATTTATCCACCTTAATGCGCTTCAAAACCTCCAACACCTCCTCCTTTGTAATGTTGATATGCTGCAGGATATCGCTGTTCCCTCCCTTGAACTCACTAGCTTCCATGACCTTCTCCACGGTAAATGCAGACGAGAAATATTCATTTAAGACCTCGCCCATTTCGCGTGGCTTCACACATAGATTGCCACACTGATCCGTAAGGGGACCTACTCTCTCCCTAGCTACCCTTTTACTCTTAATATACTTATAGAAACTTTTAGGATTCTCCTTTATCTTATCTGCCAGGGAAATCTCATGGCCCCTTTTCGCCCTCCTAATTTCCTTCTTAAGTGTACTCCTACATCCCTTATACTTCTCGAGGGACTCACTCGATCCCAGCTGCCTATACCTGACGTATGCCTCCTTCTTTGTCCTGACCAGACCCTCAATATCCCTCGTCAACCAAGGTTCCCTGAACTTGCCAGCCTTGCCCTTCCATCTAACAGGAACATGCTGGCCCTGAACTCTTCCTATCTCACTTTTAAAAGCCTCCCACTTGCCAGACGTCCCTTTACCTGTAAACAGCCTCTCCCATTCAACTTTTGAGAGTTCCTGTCTGATGCCATGGAAATTAGCCTTCCCCCAATTTAGGACTTCAACCTGAGAACCAGTCCTATTCTTTTTCATAACTATCTTGAAGCTAATAGAGTTATGGTCACTGGTCCCAAAGTGCTCCCCCACTGACACATCAACCACCTGCCCATCCTCATTTCCTAAGAGGAGGTCGAGTGTAGCCCCTTCTCTAGTCGGGCCATCCACGTACTGCTTCAGAAAACTATCCTGGATTCACTTAACAAATTCTTACCCATCTGATCCCTTAGCACTAAGGCAGTCCCAGTCAATATTAGGGAAGTTGAAATCACCTATTATTACAACCCTATAATTCCTATACCTATCTGTGATTCCCCTACATATATGCTCCTCCACCTCCCTCTGACTATTGGGGGGCCTATAGTATAATCCCATCAAAGGGATCACCCTTTTATTATTTCTCAGTTCTACCAGTATGGCCTCACTGGACATTCACCCCGGGATATCCTCTCTAAGTACTGATGTCCTCCCTAATCAATAGTGCAACTCCCCCTCCTCTCTTACCTCCACCTCTGTCACGCTGGAAGGATCGGTACCCCGGAACATTGAGCTGCCAGTCCTGCCCATCCCTCAACCACGTTTCCGTAATAGCTACAATATCACAATCCCATGCACCGATCCATGCTCTGAGTTCATCTGCCTTACCTGCAAGGATACTTGCATTAAAGTAAATGCAGTTTAGCCTACCAGACCTTCCACGCTCCCTGTCCTGCCCCTGCCTGGCCTGCCTACTGGACTTGCTTGCTTTAATCTCTCCATTTGCCTCAACTATCTCATTGGAGAGACTACTACTTTGGGTGCCACCCCCGCTGCAAGACTAGTTTAAACCCTCCCGTGTATTACTATAAAATCTCCCTCCAAGGATATTGGTCCCCTTCCAGTTCAGATGCAACCCGTCCCTCTTGTACAGGTCACCTCTGCACCAGAAGAGATCCCAATGATCCAAGTACCTGAAGCCCTCCCGCCTTCGCCAGTCTTCAGCAACGCATTCATTTGCCTAATCCTCCTATTCCTACCCGCACTAGCACGTGTCACAGGGAGTAATCCTCAGATTACAACCTAGAGGTCCTGCTCTTTAATCTTCTGCCTAACTCCCTATATTCACTTTGCAGAACCTCATCTCTCTTCCTGCCTATTTCGTTCGTACCAATATGGACCACGATCTCTGGCTGCACACCCTCCCCTTTCAGAATTTCCGGCAGCTGCTCCGAAACATCAAAGACCCTAGTATTAGGGAGGCAACATACCATCCTGGAGTCTCGTTTGCGGCCACAGAAACGCCTATCTGCACCCCTTATGATAGAATCCCCGATCACAATAGCTCTTCCACCCCTTTTTCTCCCCTGCTGTGCAGCAGAGCCCTCCGTGGTGCCACGGACCGCACTGTCGCTGTTTTCCCCAGGGAGGTCTTCCCCACAACAGTAACCAAAGCGGTGTATCTGTTTGAGAGGGGGATGGCCACAGAGGACTCCTGCACTACCTGCCTGCTCCTACTATTCCATCTGGTGGTCACCCATCCCTTTTCTGCCTGTGCATCCATTACCTGCGGTGCGACCACCTCACCAAACATGCTATCCATGACCCCCTCAGCTTCGCGGACGCTCCACAGTGATACCACCCGCAGTTCCAGCTCCATAATGCGAGTAGCCAGTAGCTGCAGCTGGATACACTTCCAGCACACATGGTCGTCATGGAGACTGGGAGGGTTCCTGAATCCCCACATAGCGCAGGAGGAGCATATCACGGGGCTGAGCTCTCCTGCCATGACTTACCCTTAGATTAATAAGTTACTCCCTTCATTAAAAAATACTAATGACACTAGGGGCCTTGTTCTACCCATTACAATCTAAAGTCCTTCATAAGCTACACTGAATAAAAAAAAACACTTTAGTAGTACTCATCTTATCAGCAGAGGTTCTTTTTTCAACTAAAAAACGTTGCCCTTTTCTTTAAGATATTTAAATACACTAACAGCAGTGACTCACCAACCAATCACCTTGCAGCTCTCCTCTGACGTCACAGTTGGCTTCTTTTTTTCAAAACTCCAGCACACTGGAAGAGCTCCACTCCACTCCTGGAAGGTAAGAGACTGGGCATCGATCCTCGGATTAGATTTATAGTCTCCGATCTCGGCGTTCTCCTCATATCGGTCCATATAGGTCTGCTCCGCTCCGCTCCTCTCCGCTCCCGGAAGGTAATTCACCAGCATTTGCAGAAAAGTATGTCTTAAGCTGTTGTAGTACCTGTTAGAAAGATAGTCTAAGCTATTCTGAAGTCATCTTACAATTTCATCCACATGGAAGCAGGATTTTAAAGGATAAGATGTAGTTTTTAAAAGTCACTTCAATCTTGCTCAAGAGTCTTCACAAAGAAGCCAAGTAAATCTTGATAAAAAGTCATATACATTTAGAGATCTTTTAAAAGCACTTCAATCTTGTTAATAAAAAGTCAGATGTAAATTTAAGAACTCTGATAAGGCCATGCTGAAAACTTACATACAATTAAGAAAAAAAATACAACATTTAAAATGTCTGAACTCCCTCTGAAAGTTGACCCCTGCTGCTGCCGGTGTCTTCCTGGAATAGTGGAGCTGTTGTGTCAACAGAAAAGTCCTTCCCGAGCAGCCCTGAGCTGGTTGGTACCGGCTTTAATCCAACCCAGGTAAAAATCAGGGTACATTGTGGGCAACCAATCCAATCCGAGTCACACCTACTTTCCAAATCATTTCACTGGAATATTCTTTCACTTGTTTTGTAAGATGACTGCAATAAATCTGAAAATGAGCACCATGAGGTTTGTATTCACTAGTCACTTGTTCTCCTGTGTTTGTCTGTCAGGTTTGTAATTCAGTTTGTATTGGATATTGAAGAGAATCTCTTTTCAAGATGATTGCACATCGTACTGTGTTTAAAGCAACCAACTTATAAAATGGCAGAAAATGAATGTTTCAATGCCTGTGTGACCAGGTTCTTCCAATGCTTTTCAACAGCTAGATTGATGATGCTTGTAATCTGGATCCTGTGGAGAATGGGAGAGGAGAATTAAAACATGGTGCATGAACAGGACAGACTGTGTAAAATGGGAGCACAGAAATACTGCCACCTCATTGAAGGTTAATGAGATTTATTCTCAGTCAGGCACCTGTCCACAATGAACAAGTGAATACATTAATTGTCCACTTTCAATCTAAACGGGACTGAGGTTCCAACAGAGAAGTTTTCTGGAAAATATCTGCTGCAGTTTTAAAATTGATGAACTGGAACATCTTATACTAACTTTCAAATAACTGGAGTGATTGTATAGTTCTCATAGTGGAGAGAAGGAGTTGTTTATAAATATAAGCAGAAAGACACATTTGTGGATTGGTGAATGAGCTTTAACTTTCTGAAATGTATTTGCCCATTGGTTGCAGGTCACTGGAAGTTCTTTTTTACATTTCAATTGTCGCAGCAGCAGTTAACAGCAAAATGTCTGATTAATCAGAGTAGTGGGTCTGGGAAACACTTAAACAGCCGAGACTCTGTAAAACAGAACTCCAAGTAATATTTTCAATAAGGCACTGAACTGACAGAGCGGTAAAGGCCTGCTCAGGTCAGTAAAAAAACCCGACCCGAACCCAACAGAACCACATTGGACCCGAGCCCGACCCGGCCCGAGTATCTCCATTTATTCCCACGCTCAAACTAACCCGAGCCTTACCCGACCACCGGAACGTTCACTTTATCTACCTCCCGATTCCGAATCGACAGGAAGCTGCAGCATGAGCGCAATGACGTCATAGAGATGCTCACTTGCTCACTGAGCAGACTCAGAGTGTCCCTCCTTGATGACCCGGACTCCCAGCTTAGGTTGGCTTTTCAACTTTTGACACTTATTAAACTCAACTTCCCAGCAGAGTTAAATGTAATAACTACTGTGTGTGTCCGACACGGACTCAGCCCGACCTGGACCCAGCCCGACCCGAATCTGGCCCGACCTGACACGAGCCAGAAAGCCAGACCCGGAAGAGCGACCCGACACGACCCGGACCCGACACAGGTCGTCGGGTCCCGTCGGGTTCAGGTCGGGTGGCAGGCCTTTACAGAGCGGAGGTCAGATGAGGATTGAATTAATTTCAATCACTGAATCTAAACAAGAAGTAAATCTGCCAGGAATGGAAGACTTTGCTTTATTTGTGAGCTTGTGGCACAGCGGTCGCGCGTCTGACTTCAGATCAGAAGGTTGCATGTTCAAATCACATCAGGCTCAGTTATGTTTTACAGCAGCTGAACTTCCTGGATTTTATATCAGAAGAGAGTTCGTTCTCTTGGAATGTTCTTGCATGGGAGAATTTCAAGATCAACTTTGATAGATGAAAGCCCTGATTTCTGGTTCCGTTCCATTTCCATGCTCAGTTCTTATTTCACACTGTTTTATATCAGAACAATGTTTCAGGGATGTGATGTGTCCATTGTTTGTACAATCGCTCTGTCACCCAGTGTGAGAAATAAAACACAAACCGCCCAGCGTGCGGCTCAAACCCATACCTGGCTCTGTCTATAGGCCGCTTAGTTCAGTTGGTTAGGACACAGTGTTGATAACAACAAGGCTGTGGATTTGATCCCCATGTGCGCTGTCACATGGTCAGTCATTAATTTGACACATTTTTGTAACACTTAAAATCCAACTTTTAGATGCAAACAAGTTTACAGAAAATGTCAAAGGGAATTTATTTTGAATAACATCCATTGTATCTTTGTCACTGGTCTGGAGTAACACAGAATTCTTTCCAATTATCTTCCGTTTGCTGATAAACATTGAACTCGTGGCGTGTTCTCGTTAATGGTCACGAGCAGCAAAAACAGAGAGAGCAAGTCTGACCGCCCAGAGATGTGGAAAAGGCTTCAGTTTGGGACATATGCAGCAAATCAAATGTTCACCCGGCCCCGAAAGATTCAAAAACTGGGGAAAAGGACACAAGGAGATAGAGAATAAGCAAAAGCTGACAATGTAAATATTTCCCATCATTGATATCTCTCTATTCCAATCCAACCTTCAGAGTTGGGTAAATAATTTCAGTGTAAATTGTGCAGCTCAAGAGTCAAAACCAAAGGGCGATGCAGAATAAAGGAGAACTGCCAAAACCCCAGATTGAACCAGGGATCTTCAGTCTAACACACTCCCAACTGAGCTATTTCAGTCTCACAGGCTTGGGATGATAAGTGGCAAGTAACATTCGCACCACACAAGTGCCAGGCAATGACCATCTCCAACAAGAGAGAATCTAACTATCTCCCCTTGACATTCAATAGCATTACAATCACTGAATCCCCCACCATCAACATCATGGAGGTTACCATGGGTAGCCATACAAATAACGTGACTACAAGAGCAGGTCAGAGGCTTGGAATCCTGATGTGAGTAATTACAGTGCAGCTGTTGGCTCCACCCCAGGGGCTGAATTTGTTCCGTAAACCATGAAGCAGCTTCCTCTCAAATCCCAGGTTTATCAATAAATCCTCTTACAAAAGCCCCAAAGTGTGATATATTCCTCTGACTCATCCATGACGCCTGTCTCCCCAAAGCCTGTCCACCATCTGCAATTCACAAGTCAAGAGTGTGATGGAATACTCTCCACTTGCCTGGATGGGTGCAATTCCAACTCAAGAATCTCAACACCGTCCAGGACAAAGCAGCCCACATGATTGACACCCCATCTACAAACATTCACTCCCTCCACCATCGGCACACAGTGGCAGCAGTGTGTACCGTCTCCAAGATGCACTGCAGCAATGCACCAAGACTCCTTCGACAGCGCCTTCCAAACCCAGCAACCTCTACCGCCTAGAAGGGCAAGGGCAGCAAATGCAGGGGATACCACCACCTGCAAGTTCCCCTCCAAGCCAAACACCATCCTGACTTGGAACTATATCGCCGTTCCTTCACTGTCGCTGTATCAAAATCCTGGAACTCCCTTCCTCACAGCACTGTGGGTGTACCTACCCCACATGGACCGAGGTGGTTCAAGAAGGCAGCCCAACCCACCACCTTCTCAAGGACAATTAGGGATGGGCAAGAAATGCTGGCCTAGCCAGCGAAACCCACATCCAATGAATGAATGAATAAAAAAGGACTCACTCTGAGTTTCCGCCTCTCCCACTGTGTGACCCCCGCCTCCCTCTGTGTGTCCCCCTCTTCCTCTATGTGTCCCCCACACCCTCTGTGTGTCCCCCTCGACCTCTGCGTGTCCCCCTCTTCCTCTGTTTGTCCCCCTCTTCCTCTGTGTATCCCCTCTTCCTCTGTGTGTCCACCACCCCCTCTGTGTGACCCCGACTCCCTCTGTGTGATCGCGAATCCCTCTGTGTGATCCCGACACCCTCTGTTTGTCCCCCACTCGCTTTGTGTGTCACTGACTCTCTCTGGGTGTCCCCTACCACCTCTGAGTGACCCCGACTCCCTCTGTGCGTCCCCCTCTCCATCTGTGCGTCCCCCACTCCCTCTCTGACTCTCCCTCTCCCTCCGTGTGACCCCACCCCGTCTGTGTTTCCCCCACTCCGTCTGTGTGCCCCCCACTCCCACTGTGTATCCCCAACTCCCTCTGTGTGCCCCCGACTCCCTCTGTGTGTCCCCGACTCCCTCTGAGTGTCTCCCTCTCCCTCTGTGTGTCCCCCATTCCTTCTGTGTGTCCCCTCTCCAACTGTGTGTCCCTATCTCCCTCTCTGTGCCCCCTCGCCCTCTGTGTGTCCATGTCTCCCCCTGTGTGTACCCCTCTCCATCTGTGCGTCCCAATCTCCCTCTGTGTGTCCCCGACTCCATCTGTGTGTCCCCGACTCCCACTGTGTGTCCCCCACTCCCTCTCTGTGTCTCCCTCTCCCTCCGTGTGACCCCACTCCGTCTGTATGTCCCCAACACCCTCTGTGTGCCCCCGACTCCCTCTGTGTGTCCCCGACTCCCTCTGAGTGTCTCCCTCTCCCTCTGTGTGTCCCCCATTCCTTCTGTGTGTCCCCTCTCCAAATGTGTGTCCCTATCTCCCTCTCTGTGCCCCCTCGCCCTCTGTGTGTCCATGTCTCCCCCTGTGTGTTCCCCACTCACTCTGTGTGTCCCAGTCTCCCTCTGTGTTTCCCAATCTCGACTCTGTGTGTCCCCCACACCGTCTGTGTGTCCCCCACTCCGTCTGTGTCTGCCACGCGCCCTCTGTGAGTCCCCGACTCCCTCTGTGTGCCACCCTCTCCCACTGTGCATCCCCATCTCCCACTGTGCGTCCCAATGTCCCTCTGTGTGTCCCCGACTCCCTCTGTGTGTCACCGAACACATCTTTGTGTCCCCCACACCTTCTGTGTGTCCCCCTCTCCCTCTGTGCGTCCCAATCTCCCTCTGTATGTCCCCACTCCTTCGGTGTTCCCCCTCTCCCTCGGTGTTCTCCCTCTCCCTCTGTGTTCTCCCTCTCACTCCGTGTGTCCCAATCTCACTCCGTGTGTCCCAATCTTCCTCTGTGTGTCCTAATCTCACTCCGTGTGTCCCAATCTTCCTCTGTATGACACCCTCTCCCTCTGTGTGACCCCGTCTCCCTCTGTGTGACCTAATCTCACTCCGTGTGTCCCAAACTCCCTCCGTGTGTCCCAATCTCCCTCCGTGTGACCCCTCTCCCTTTGTGTTCTCCCTCTCACTCCGTGTATCCCAATCTTACTCCGTGTGTCCCTATCTTCCTCTGTATGACACCCTCTCCTTCTGTGTGTCCCCCTCTTCCTCTGTGTGTCCCCCAGTCCCTCTGTATGAACCCCTCTCCCTCTGTGTGCACCCCACTCCCTCTGTGTGTCGCCCAGTCCCTCTGTGTGTCCCCGACTCGCTCTGAGCGGCCTCCACCTCCTCTGTGTGTCCCCCTATCCCTCTGTGTGACCCCCTCTCCCTCTGTGTGTCCCAATCTCCCTCCGTGTGTCCCATCTCCCTCTGTGCGTCCCAATCACCCTCTGTGTGTACCCCTCTCTATCTGTGAGTCACCCTCTCCCTCCGTGTGTCCCCCTCTCACTCTGTGAGTCCCCCTCTCCCTCTGTGTGTCCCCGAGTCCTTCTGTGTGTCCCCCTCTCCCCTGTGAATCCCCCTCTCCCTGTGCGTGTCCCCCACTCATTCTGTTTGTCCCCACCTCCTTCTGTGCGGCCCCCACCTCCTGTGAGTGTCCCCCTCTCCCTCTGTGTGACCCCCTCTTCCTCTGTGTGTCCCGCTCTTAATCTGTGTGTCCCCCTCTCCCTCTGTGTGACCCCCCTTTCCCTCTTTGTTCCCCCTCACCCTCTGAGATCTCCCTCTCACTCCGTGTGTCCCAATCTCGCTCCGTGTGTCCCAATCTTCCTCTGTATGACACGCTCACCCTCTGTGTGACCCCATCTCCCTCTGTGTGCCCTATTCTCCCTCCGTGTGTCCCAATCTCCCTCCGTGTGTCCCAATCTCCCTCCGTGTGACGCCTCTCCCTCTGTGTTTCCACCTCTTCCAATGTGTGTCCCTTTCTCCCTCTGTATGAACCCCTCTCCCTCTGTGTGTCCCCCTCTCCCTCTGTGTGTCCCCCAGGCCCTCTGTATGAAACCCTCTCCCTCTGTGTGTGCCCCTCTCCCTCTGTGTGTCGCCGAGTCCCTCTGTGTGTCCCAATCTCCCGCCGTGTGTCCTATCTCCCTCTGTGCGTCCCAATCTCACTCCGTGTGTCCCAATCTTCCTCTGTATGACACCCCTCTCCTTTTGTGTGACCCCCTCTCCCTCTGTGTGTCCTAATCTCCCTCCGTGTGTCCCAATCTCCCTCCGTGTGTCCCCCTCTCCCACTGTTTGTCCACCTCCCCTCTGTGTGTCCCCCTCTCCCTCTGTATGAACCCCTCACCCTCTGTGTGTCCCCTCTCCCTCTGTGTGTCCCAATCTCCCTCCGTGTGTCCCAATCTCCCTCTGTGCGTCCCCCTCTCCCTCTGTGTGTCCCCCAGTCCTTCTGTGAGTCCCCCTCTCCCTCTGTGAGACCCCCTTTCCCTCTGTGTGTTCTCCACTCCTTCTGTGTGCCCCCGACTCCGTCTGTGCGGCCCCCACCTCCTCTGTGTGCCCCTCTCCCTCTGTGTGACCCCCTCTTCCTCTGTGTGTCCCACTCTCCCTCTGTGTGTCCCCCTCTCCCTCTGCGTGACCCCCTCTCCCTCGTTGTTCCCCCTCTCCCTCTGTGTTCTCCCTCTCACTCCGTGTGTCCCAATCTCACTCCGTGTGTCCCAATCTTCCTCTGTGTGACCCCCTCTCCCTCTGTGTCACCCCCTCTCCCTCTGTATGAACACCTCTCACTCTGTGTGTCCCCCTCTCCCTCTGAGTTTCCCCTAGTCCCTCTGTGTGTCACAATCTCCCTCTGTGCGTCCCAATCACCCTCTGTGTGTCCCCCTCTCCATCTGTGAGTCACCCTCTCCCTCTGTGTGTCCTCCTCTCCCTTTGTGTGTCCCCCTCTCCCTCTGTCTATCTCCCAGTCCTTCTGTGTGTCCCCTCTCCCTCTGTGAGTCCCCCTCTCCATCTGTGTGTCCCCCACTCCTTCTGTGTGTTCCCGACTCCCTCTGTGCGGCCCCCACATCCTCTGTGCGTCCGCCACTCCCTCTGTGTGTCCCCCTCTTCCTCTCCGTGTCCCAATCTCACTCTGTGTGTCGCAGTCTCCCTCTATTAGAATTAGAATTAGAATATTACAGCGCAGTACAGGCCCTTCGGCCCTCGATGTTGCGCCGATCATCTGACCTACACTATTCCATTTACATCCATATGTCTATCCAATGACCACTTAAATGCCCTTAAAGTTGGCGAGTCTACTACTGTTGCAGGCAGGGCGTTCCACGCCCCTACTACTCTCTGCGTAAAGAAACTACCTCTGACATCTGTCCTATATCTTTCACCCCTCAACTTAAAGCTATGTCCCCTCGTGTTTGCCATCCTCATCCGAGGAAAAAGACTCTCACTATCCACCCTATCTAACCCTCTGATTATCTTGTATGTCTCTATTAAGTCACCTCTCCTCCTCCTTCTCTCTAACGAAAACAACCCCAAGTCCCTCAGCCTTTCCTCGTAAGATCTTCCTTCCATACCAGGCAACATCCTAGTAAATCTCCTCTGCACCCTTTCCAAAGCTTCGACATCCTTCCTATAATGCGGTGACCAGAACTGCACGCAATACTCCAGGTGCGGCCTCACCAGAGTTTTGTACAGCTGCATCATGACCCCGTGGCTCTGAAACTCGATCCCCCTACTAATAAAGGCTAACACACCATATGCCTTCTTAACAGCCCTATTAACCTGGGTAGCAACTTTCAGGGATTTATGTACCTGGATACCAAGATCTCTCTGCTCATCTACACTACCAAGAATCTTCCCATTAGCCCAGTACTCTGCATTGCTGATACTCCTTCCAAAGTGAATCACCTCACACTTCTCCGCATTAAACTCCATTTGCCATCTCTCAGCCCAGCTCTGCAGCCTATCTATGTCCCTCTGTACCCTACAACACCCTTCGACACTATCCACAACTCCACCGACCTTCGTGTCATCCGCAAATTTACTAACCCACCCTTCTACACCCTCATCCAGGTCGTTTATAAAAATGACAAACAGCAGTGGCCCCAAAACAGAACCTTGCGGTACACCACTAGTAACTAAACTCCAGGATGAACATTTGCCATCAACCACCACCCTCTGTCTTCTTTCAGCTAGCCAATTTCTGATCCAAAGCTCTAAATCACCTTCAACCCCATACTTGCGTATTTTCTGCAATAGCCTACCGTGGGGAACCTTATCAAACGCCTTACTGAAATCCATATACACCACATCCACGGCTTTACCCTCATCCACCTGTTTGGTCACCTTCTCGAAAAACTCAATAAGGTTTGTGAGGCACGACCTACCATTCACAAAACCGTGCTGACTATCGCAAATGAACTTATTCTTTTCAAGATGATTATAAATCCTGTCTCTTATAACCTTTTCCAACATTTTACCCACAACCGAAGTAAGGCTCACAGGTCTATAATTACCAGGGCTGTCTCTACTCCCCTTCTTGAACAAGGGGACAACATTTGCTATCCTCCAGTCCTCCGGCACTACTCCTGTCGACAATGACGACTTAAAGATCAACAACAACGGCTCTGCAATCTCCTCCCTGGCTTCCCAGAGAATCCTAGGATAAATCCCATCTGGCCCAGGGGACTTATCTATTTTCACTCTTTCCAAAATTGCTAACACCTCCTCCTTGTGAATCTCAATCCCATCTAGCCTAGTAGGCTGTATCTCAGTAATCTCCTCGGCAACATTTTCTTTTTCTACTGTAAATACTGACGAAAAATATTCATTTAACGCTTCCCCTATCTCCTCTGATTCCGCACACAACTTCCCACTACTATCCTTGATTGGCCCTGTTCTAACTCTTATCATTCTTTTATTCCTGATATACCTATAGAAAGCCTTAGGGTTTTCTTTGATCCTATCCGCCAATGACTTCTCGTGTCCTCTCCTTGCTCTTCTTAGCCCTCCCTTTAGATCCTTCCTGGCTAGCTTGTAACTCTCAAGCGCCATAACTGAGCCTTCACGTCTCATCCTAACATAAGCCGCCCTCTTCCTCTTGACAAGCGCTTCAACGTCTTGAGTAAACCACGGCTCCCTCGCTCGACAACTTCCTCCCTGCCTGACAGGTACATACTTATCAAGGACACGCATTAGCTGCTCCTTGAATAAGCTCCACATTTCGTTTGTGCCCATCCCCTTCAGTTTCCTTCCCCATCCTACACATCCTAAATCTTGCCTAATCGCGTCATAATTTCCTTTCCCCCAGCTATAATTCTTGCCCTGCGGTATATACCTGTCCCTGCCCATCGCTAAGGTAAACCTAACCGAATTGTGATCACTATCGCCAAAGTGCTCACCTACATCTAAATCGAACACCTGGCCGGGTTCATTACCCAGTACCAAATCCAATGTGGCATCGCCCCTGGTTGGCCTGTCCACATACTGTGTCAGAAAACCCTCCTGCACACACTGAACAAAAACAGACCCATCTAAAGTACTCGAACTATAGTATTTCCAGTCAATATTTGGAAAGTTAAAGTCCCCCATAACCCCTACCCTGTTACTCTCGCTCCTGTCGAGAATCATCTTCACTACCCTTTCCTCTACATCTCTGGAACTATTCGGAGGTCTATAGAAAACTCCCAACAGGGTGACCTCTCCTCTCCTGTTTCTAACCTCGGCCCATACTACCTCAGTAGACGAGTCCTCATACGTCCTTTCTGCCGCTGTAATACTTTCCTTGATTAACAATGCCACACCCCCCCCCCTCTTTTACCCTCTTCTCTGTTCTTACTGAAACATCTAAATCCCGGAACCTGCAACATCCATTCCTGCCCCTGCTCTACCCATGTCTCTGAAATGGCCACAACATCAGGATCCCAGGTACCAACCCATGCTGCAAGCTCACCCACCTTATTCCGGATGCTCCTGGCGTTGAAGTAGACACACTTTAAACCAAGTTCTTGCTTGCCAGTGCCCTCTGTGTGTCCCCCACTCCCTCTATGTGACCCCGACTCGCTCTGTGTGTCCCCCACTTCCTCTGTGTGTCCCCCACTTCCTCTGTGCGTCCCCCTCTTCCTCTGTGCGTCCCAATCTCCCTCCGTGTGTCCCAATCTCCCTTGGTGTGTCCCCCGCTCCATCAGTGTGTCCAGCTCTTCCTCTGTGTGCACCCCTCTTCCTCTGTGTGTTCCCCACTCCAGCTGTGTGTCCCCCAGTCCCTCTGACTGTCCAAAGCTCACTCTGAGTTTCCCCCACTCTCTCTGTGTTTCCCCCTCTTCTTCTGTGTGTCTCCCTCTTCCTCTGTGCGTCCCAATCTCCCTCCGTGTGTCCCAATCTCCCTCTGTGCGTCCCAATCTCCCTCCGTGTGTCCCAATCTCCCTCTGTGCGTCACAATCTCCCTCTGTGTGCCCCCTCCCAATCTGTAAGCCCCCCTCTTCCTCTGTGTGCACACCTCTTCCTCTGTGTGTTCCCCACTCCCTCTGTTTGTCCCCCAGTCCTTCTGTGTGTCCAAAGCTCACTCTGAGTGTCCCCCACTCTCTCTGTGTTTCCTCCTCTTCCTCTGTGTGTCCCCCTCTTCCTCTGTGTGTCCCCCACTTCCTCTGTGTGTCCCCCACTCCCTCTGTGTGTCTCCCTCTACCTCTGTGTGACCCCCTCTTCCTTTGTGTGTGCCCCTCTTCCTCTGTGTGTCCCCCACTCCCTCTGTGTGACCCCGACTCCCTCTGTGTGACCGCGAATCCCTCTGTGTGACCCCGACTCCCTCTGTGTGTCCCCCACACGCTTGGTGTGTCACCGACTCCCGCTGTGCGTCCCCCTCTCCATCTGTGCGTCCCAATCTCCCTCTGTGTGTCCCCGACTCCCTCTGTGTGTCCCTGACTCCCTCTGTGTGTCCCTCACTCCCTCTGTGTGTCTCCCTCTCCCTCCGTGTGACCCCACTCCGTCTGTGTGACCCCCACTCCGTCTGTGCGTCCCCCATCTCCCTCTGTGTGTCCCCGACTCCCTCTGTGTGACCCCCTCTTCCTCTGTGTGTCCCCCTCTCCCTCTGTGTCTCCCCCTCTCCCTCTATGTGATCCCCTCTCCCTCTTTGTTCCCCCTCTCCCTCTGTGTTCTCCCTCTCACTCCTTGTGTCCCAATCTCACTCCGTGTGTCCCAATCTTCCTCTGTATGACCCCCGCTCCCTCTGTGTGACCCCCTCTCCCTCTGTGTGTCCTAATCTCCCTCCAAGTGTCCCAATCTCCCTCCGTGTGTCCACCTCTCCCACTATGTGGCCCCCTCTCCCTCTGTATGAACCCAACTACCTCTGTGTGTCCGACACTCCCACTGTGTGTCCCCCAGTCCCTCTGTGTGTCCCAATCTCCCTCCGTGTGCTCCAATCTCCCTCTGTGCGTCCCAATCACCCTCTGTGTGTCCCCCTCTTCATCTGAGAGTCACCCTCTCCCTCTGTGTGTCCCACTCTCCCTCTGTGAGTCACCCTCTCCCTCTGTGTGTCCCCCAGTCCTTCTGTGAGTCCCCCTCTCCCTCTGTGAGACCCCCTCTCCCTCTGTGTGTCCCCCACTACTTCTGAGTGTCTCCGACTCCCTCTGTGCGGCCCCCACCTCCTCTGTGTGTCCCCCTCTCCCTCTGTGCGGCCCCCACCTCCTCTGTGTGTCCCCCTCTCCCTCTGTGTGTCCCCCACTCCCTCTGTGTGACCCCGACTCCCTCTGTGTGAGCGCGTATCCCTCTGTGTGACCCCGACTCCCTCTGTGTGTCCCCCACTCGCTTTATGTGTCACCGACCCCCTCTGTGCGTCCCCCTCTCCATCTGTGCGTCCCAATCTCCCTCTGTGTGTCCCCGACTCCCTCTGTGTGTCCCCCACTCCCTCTGTGTGTCTCCCTCTCCCTCCGTGTGACCCCACTCCGTCTGTGTGTCCCCCACTCCGTCTGTGCGTCTCCCATCTCCCTCTGTGTGTCCCCGACTCCCTCTGTGTGCCCCCGACTCCCTCTCTGTGTCCCCGGCTCCCTCTGAGTGTCTCCCTCTCCCTCTGTGTGTCCCCCATTCCTTCTGTGTTTCCCCTCTCCAACTGTGGGTCCCCATCTCCCTCTCTGTGCCCCCTCGCCCGCTGTGTGTCCAAGTCACCCCCTGTGTGTTTCCCACTCACTCTGTGTGTCCCAATCTCCCTCTGTGTTTCCCAATCTCGACTCTGTGTGACCCCCCTTTCCATCTGTGTGACCCCCACTCCGTCTGTGTGTGCCCCACTCCCTCTGTGAGTCCCCGACTCCCTCTGTGTGCCACCCTCTCCCACTGTGCATCCCAATCTCCCACTGTGCGTCACAATCTCCCTCTGTGTGTCACCGATCCCATCTTTGTGCCCCCAACGCCCTCTGTGTGACCCCTCTCCTTCTGTGCGTCCCAATCTCCCTCTGTATGTTCCCCACACCTTCGGTGTTCCCTCTCTCCCTCAGTGCACTCCCTCTCACTCCCTGTGTCCCAATCTCACTCCGTGTGTCCCAATCTTCCTCTGAATGACCCCCTCTCGCTCTGTGTGACCCCCTCTCCCTCTGTGTGTCCTAATCTCCCTCCGTGTGTCCCAATCTCCCTCCGTGTGTCCCCCTCTCCCTCTGAGTGTCCTCCTCTTCCTCTGTGTGTCCCCCTCTCCCCCTGTATGGACCCCTCTCCCCCTCTGTGTCCCACTCTCCTTCTTTGTGTCCCCCAGTCCCTCTGTGTGCCCCAATCTCCCTCTGTGCGTCCCAATCACCCTCTGTGTGTCCCCTCTCCATCTGTGAGTCACCCTCTCCCTCTGTGTGTCCCACTCTCCATCTGTGAATCACCCTCTCCCTCTGTGTGTCCTCCAGACATTCTGTGTGACCCCTCTCCCTCTGTGAGCCCCCTCTCCCTCTGTGTGTCCCCCACTCCTTCTGTGTGTCCCCGACTCCGTCTGTGCGGCCCCCACCTCCTCTGTGCGTCCCCCACTCCCTCTGTTTGTCCACCTCTTCCTCTGTGTGACCCCCTCTCCCTCTGTGTGTCCTAATCTCCCTCCGTGTGTCCCAATCTCCCTCCGTGTGTCCCCTCTCCCTCTGAGTGTCCACATCATCCTCTGTGTGTCCCCCTCTCCCACTGTATGAAGACCTCTCCCTCCCTGTTTCCCCCTCCCCCTCGTTGTGTCCCCCAGTCCCTCTGTGTGTCCCAATCTCCCTCCGTGTGCTCCAATCTCCCTCTGTGCGTCCCAATCACCCTCTTTGTGTCCCCCTCTTCATCTGAGAGTCACCCTCTCCCTCTGTGTGTCCCACTCTCCCTCTGTGAGTCACCCTCTCCCTCTGTGTGTCCCCCAGTCCTTCTGTGAGTCCCCCTCTCCCTCTGTGAGACCCCCTCTCCCTCTGTGTGTCCCCCACTACTTCTGTGTGCCCCCGACTCCCTCTGTGCGGCCCCCACCTCCTCTGTGTGTCCCCCTCTCCCTCTGTGTGTCCCCCTCTCCCTCTGTGTGACACCCTCTCCCTATTTGTCCACCAATCCCTCTGTGTGACCCCGACTCCCTCTGTGTGAGCGCGTATCCCTCTGTGTGACCCCGACTCCCTCTGTGTGTCCCCCACTCACTTTATGTGTCACCGACCCCCTCTGTGCGTCCCCCTCTCCATCTGTGCATCCCAATCTCCCTCTGTGTGTCCCCGACTCCCTCTGTGTGTCCCCCACTCCCTCTGTGTGTCTCCCTCTCCCTCCGTGTGACCCCACTCCGTCTGTGTGTCCCCCACTCCGTCTGTGCGTCTCCCATCTCCCTCTGTGTGTCCCCGACTCCCTATGTGTGCCCCCGACTCCCTCTCTTTGTCCCCGGCTCCCTCTGAGTGTCTCCCTCTCCCTCTGTGTGTCTCCCATTCCTTCTGTGTTTCCCCTCTCCATCTGTGTGTCCCCATCTCCCTCTCTGTGCCCCCTCGCCCGCTGTGTGTCCAAGTCACCCCCTGTGTGTTTCCCACTCACTCTGTGTGTCCCAATCTCCCTCTGTGTTTCCCAATCTCAACTCTGTGTGACCCCCTTTCCATCTGTGTGACCCCCACTCCGTCTGTGTGTGCCCCACTCCCTCTGTGAGTCCCCGACTCCCTCTGTGTGCCACCCTCTCCCACTGTGCATCCCAATCTCCCACTCTGCGTCACAATCTCCCTCTGTTTGTCACCGATCCCATCTTTGTGCCCCCAACGCCCTCTGTGTGTCCCCCTCTCCTTCTGTGCGTCCCAATCTCCCTCTGTATGTCCCCCACACCTTCGGTGTTCCCTCTCTCCCTCAGTGCACTCCCTCTCACTCCCTGTGTCCCAATCTCACTCCGTGTGTCCCAATCTTCCTCTGAATGACCCCCTCTCGCTCTGTGTGACCCCCTCTCCCTCTGTGTGTCCTAATCTCCCTCCGTGTGTCCCAATCTCCCTCCGTGTGTCCCCCTCTCCCTCTGAGTGTCCTCCTCTTCCTCTGTGTGTCCCCCTCTCCCCCTGTATGAACCCCTCTCCCTCTCTGTGTCCCACTCTCCTTCTTTGTGTCCCCCAGTCCCTCTGTGTGCCCCAATCTCCCTCTGTGTGTCCCAATCTCCCTCTGTGCGTCCCAATCACCCTCTGTGTGTCCCCTCTCCATCTGTGAGTCACCCTCTCCCTCTGTGTGTCCCACTCTCCATCTGTGAGTCACCCTCTCCCTCTGTGTGTCCTCCAGACATTCTGTGTGACCCCTCTCCCTCTGTGAGACCCCCTCTCCCTCTGTGTGTCCCCCACTCCTTCTGTGTGTCCCCGACTCCGTCTATGCGGCCCCCACCTCCTCTGTGCGTCCCCCACTCCCTCTGTTTGTCCACCTCTTCCTCTGTGTGACCCCACTCCCTCTGTGTGTCCAAAGATCATGCTGAGTGTCCCCCACTCTCTCTGTGTTTCCCCATATCCCTCTGTGTGTCTCCCACTCCCTCTGTGTGTCCCAATCTCACTCTGTGTGTCGCAGTCTCCCTCTATGTGACCCCGAGTCCCTCTGTGTGTCCCCCACTTCCTCTGTGTGTCCCGCACTACCTCAGTGTGTTCCACGCTCCCTCTGTGTGTCCCCCTCTCCATCTATGTGTCCCCCAGTCCCTCTGTGTGACCCCCTCTCCCTCTGTGTGTCCTAATCTCCCTCCGTGTGTCCCAATCTCCCTCCGTGTGTCCCCTCTCCCTCTGAGTGTCCACATCATCCTCTGTGTGTCCCCCTCTCCCTCTGTATGAAGACCTCTCCCTCCCTGTTTCCCCCTCCCCCTCGTTGTGTCCCCCAGTCCCTCTGTGTGTCCCAATCTCCCTCCGTGTGTCCCAATCTCCCTCTGTGCGTCCCAATGACCCTCTGTGTGTCCCCCTCTACATCTGTGAGTCACCCTCTCCCTCTGTGTGTCCCACTCTCCCTCTGTGAGTCCCCCTCTCCCTCTGAGTGTCCCCCAGTCCTTCTGTGTGATCCCTCTACCTCTGTGAGCCCCCCTCTCCCTCTGTGTGTCCCCCGCTCCTTCTGTGTGTCCCCCACTACCTCAGTATGTTCCAAGCTCCCTCTGTGTGTCCAAATCTCCCTCTGTGTGTCCCAATCTCCCTCTGTGCGTCCCAATCTCCCTCTGTGTGTCCCCCTCTCCATATGTGTGACACCCCTCTCCATCTGTGTGTCCCCCAGTCCGTCTGTGTGCCCCCGACTCCCTCTGTGCTTCCCAATCTCACTCAGTTCATCCCCCACTTCCCCTGTGTGTCCCCCACCTCCTCTGTGCATCCTCCACTTCCTCTGTGCCTCCCCCACCTCCTCTGTGCGTCCCCCAATTCCTCTGTGCGTCCCCCTCTTCCTCTGTGCGTCCTCCTCTTCCGCTGTGTGCCCCCTCTTCCTCTGTGTGTTCCCCACACACTCTGTGTTTTCCAGTCTCCCTCTGTGTTTCCCAATCTCGACTCTGTGTGCCCCCACTTCGTCTGTGTGACCCGCACTCCGTCTGTGTGTGCCCCAATCCCTCTGTGATTCCATGACTCCCTCTGTGTGCCACCCTCTCCCACTGTGCATCCCAATCTCCCACTGTGCGTCCCAATCTCCCTCTGTGTGTCACCGATCCCATCTGTGTGCCCCCAACGCCCTGTGTGTCCCCCACTCCTTCTGTGCGTCCCAATCTCCCTCTGTAAGTTCCCCACACCTTCGGTGTTCCCCCTCTCCCTCTGTGTACTCCCTCTCACTCCCTGTGTCCCAATCTCAGCTCCGTGTGTCCCAATCTTCCTCTGTATGACCCCCTCTTCCTCTGTGTTACCCCCTCTCCCTCTGTGTGTCCTAATCTCCCTCCGTGTGTCCCAATCTCCCTCCGTGTGTTCCAATCTCCCTCCGTGTGTCCCCCTCTCCCTCTGAGTGTCCACCTCTCACTCTGTGTGTACCCCTCTCCCTCTGTATGAACCCCTCTCCCTCTCTGTGTCCCCCTCTCCCTCTTTGTGTCCCCCAGTCCCTCTGTGTGTCCCAAACTCCCTCCATGTGTCCCAATCTCCCTCTGTGCGTCCCAATCACCCTCTGTGTGTCCCCCTCTCCATCTGTGAGTCACCCTCTCCATCTGTGTGTCCCACTCTCCCTCTGTGAGTCCCCCTCTCCCTCTGTGTGTCCCCCAGTCCTTCTGTGTGACCCCTCTTCCTCTGTGAGTCCCCCTCTCCCTCTGTGTGTCCCCCTTTCCTTCTGTGTGCCCCCGACTCCGTCTGTGCGGCCCCCACCTCCTCTGTGCGTCCCCCACTCCCTCTGTCTGTCCCCCTCTTCCTCTGTGTGACCCCACACCCTCTGTGTGTCCAAAGCTCACTCTGAGTGTCCCCCACTCTCTCTGTGTTTTCCCATCTCCCTCTGTGTGTCTCCCACTCCCTCTGTGTGTCCCAATCTCACTCTGTGTGTCGCAGTCTCCCTCTATGTGACCCCGACTCCCACTGTGTTTCCCCCACCTCCTCTGTGTGTCCCCCACTACCTCAGTATGTTCCGAGCTCCCTCTGTGTGTCCAAATCTACCTCTGTGTGTCCCAATATCCCGCTGTGCGTCCCAATCTCCCTCTGTGTGACCCCCTCTCCATATGTGTGACACCCCTCTCCATCTGTGTGTCCCCCAGTCCGTCTGTGTGCCCCCGACTCCCTCTGTGCTTCCCAATCTCACTCAGTGCATCCCCCACTTCCCCTGTGTATCCCCCACTTCCTCTGTGCGTCCCCCAATTCCTCTGTGCGTCCCCCTCTTCCTCTGTGCGTCCCCACTTCCTCTGTGTGCCCCCTCTTCCTCTGTGTGTTCCCCACACACTCTGTGTGTTCCAGTCTCCCTCTGTGTTTCCCAATCTCGACTCTGTGTGCCCCCACTTCGTCTGTGTGACCCGCACTCCGTCTGTGTGTGCCCCAATCCCTCTGTGATTGCATGACTCCCTCTGTGTGCCACCCTCTCCCACTGTGCATCCCAATCTCCCACTGTGCGTCCCAATCTCCCTCTGTGTGTCACCGATCCCATCTGTGTGCCCCCAACGCCCTGTGTGTCCCCCACTCCTTCTGTGCGTCCCAATCTCCCTCTGTATGTTCCCCACACCTTCGGTGTTCCCCCTCTCCCTCTGTGTACTCCCTCTCACTCCCTGTGTCCCAATCTCAGCTCCGTGTGTCCCAATCTTCCTCTGTATGACCCCCTCTTCCTCTGTGTTACCCCCTCTCCCTCTGTGTGTCCTAATCTCCCTCCGTGTGTCCCAATCTCCCTCCGTGTGTTCCAATCTCCCTCCGTGTGTCCCCCTCTCCCTCTGAGTGTCCACCTCTCACTCTGTGTGTACCCCTCTCCCTCTGTATGAACCCCTCTCCCTCTCTGTGTCCCCTCTCCCTCTTTGTGTCCCCCAGTCCCTCTGTGTGTCCCAAACTCCCTCCATGTGTCCCAATCTCCCTCTGTGCGTCCCAATCACCCTCTGTGTGTCCCCCTCTCCATCTGTGAGTCACCCTCTCCATCTGTGTGTCCCACTCTCCCTCTGTGAGTCCCCCTCTCCCTCTGTGTGTCCCCCAGTCCTTCTGTGTGACCCCTCTTCTACTGTGAGTCCCCCTCTCCCTCTGTGTGTCCCCCTTTCCTTCTGTGTGCCCCCGACTCCGTCTGTGCGGCCCCCACCTCCTCTGTGCGTCCCCCACTCCCTCTGTCTGTCCCCCTCTTCCTCTGTGTGACCCCACACCCTCTGTGTGTCCAAAGCTCACTCTGAGTGTCCCCCACTCTCTCTGTGTTTTCCCATCTCCCTCTGTGTGTCTCCCACTCCCTCTGTGTGTCCCAATCTCACTCTGTGTGTCGCAGTCTCCCTCTATGTGACCCCGACTCCCACTGTGTTTCCCCCACCTCCTCTGTGTGTCCCCCACTACCTCAGTATGTTCCGAGCTCCCTCTGTGTGTCCAAATCTACCTCTGTGTGTCCCAATCTCCCGCTGTGCGTCCCAATCTCCCTCTGTGTGACCCCCCTCTCCATATGTGTGACACCCCTCTCCATCTGCGTGTCCCCCAGTCCGTCTGTGTGCCCCCGACTCCCTCTGTGCTTCCCAATCTCACTCAGTGCATCCCCCACTTCCCCTGTGTATCCCCCACTTCCTCTGTGCGTCCCCTCTTCCTCTGTGTGCCCCCTCTTCCTCTGTGTGTTCCCCACTCACTCTGTGTGTCCCAGTCTCCCTCTGTGTTTCCCAATCTCGACTCTGTGTGTCTCCCACTCCGTCTGTGTGTCCCCCACTCCGTCTGTGTGAGCCCCACTCCCTCTGTGATTCCCTGACTCCCTCTGTGTGCCACCCTCTCCCACTGTGCATCCCAATCTCCCACTGTGCGTCCCAATCTCCCTCTGTGTGTCACCGATCCCACCTTTGTGCCCCCAAAGGCCTGTGTCCCCCCCCCACTCCTTCTGTGCGTCCCAATCTCCCTCTGTATGTTCCCCATTCCTTCGGTGTTCCCCCTCTCCCTCTGTGTGACCCCCTCTCCCTCTATGTTCCCCCTCTCCCTCTGTGTTCTCCCTCTCACTCCGTGTGTCCCAATCTCACTCCGTGTGTCCCAATCTTCCTCTGTATAACCCCCTCTTCCTCTGTGTGACCCCCTCTCCCTCTGTGTTCCCCCTTTCCCTCTGTGTTCTCCCTCTCGCTCTGTGTTCTCCCTCTCACTCTGTGTGTCCCAATCTCACTCCGTGTGTCCCAATCTTCCTCTGTATGACCCCCTCTTCCTCTGTGTTAACCCCTCTCCCTTTGTGAGTCCCAATCTACGTCTGTGCGTCCCAATCTCCCTCTGTGTGCCCCCCTCTCCATCTGTGTGTCCCCCTCTTCCTCTATGTGTCCCAATCTCACTCTGTGTGTCGCATTCTCCCTCTATGTGACCCCGACACCCTCTGTGTGTCCCACACTTCCTCTGTGTGACCCCCACTCACTCTGTGTGTCCCCCACTAGCTCTGTGTGCCCCCCTCTCCCTCTGTGAGTCCCAATCTCCCTCCGTGTGTCCCAATCTCCCTCCGTGTGTCTCAATCTCCCTCTGTGCTTTCCAATCTCCCTCTGAGTGTCCCCATCTCCATCTGTGTGTCCCCCTCTCCCTCTGTTTGTCCCCTCTTCCTCTGTGTGTCCCCCTCTTCTTCAGTGCAACCCGCTATTCCTCTGTGTGTCCCCCACTCACTCTGTGTGTCCCCCACTAGCTCTGTGTGTCCCCCTCGCCCTCTGTGAGTCCCAATCTCCCTCCGTGTGTCCCAATCTCCCTCTGTGTGTCCCTGACTCCCTCTGTGTGTCTCACACTCACTCTGTGTGCCCCCGAATCCCTCTGTGTGTCCCCCACTCACTCTGTGGGTCTCACACTCCCTCTGTGTGTCCCCAAAACCCTCTATGTATCCCAAGCTCCCTCTGTGTGTCGCAATCACACTCCATGCGTCCCCCACTCACTCTGTGTGTCCCCCTCTCCCTCTGTGTGTCCCCGTCTCCCTCTGTGTGCCCCCCTCTACCTCTGTGCGTCCCCCTCTCACTCTGTGTGTCCCAATCTCCCTCTGTGTTTCCCAATCACGACTCTGTGTGTCCGCCACTACCATTGTGGGTCCCCCACTCCCAGTGTTTGTCCCCCTCTTCCTCTGTGTGTCGCCCAACCCCTCTGTGTGTCCCCCACTCCCTCTGAGTGTCCGCCACTCCCTCTGTGTGTCCCAATCTCACTCCGTGCGTCGTAGTTTCCCTCTATGTGTCCCCGACTCCCTCTGTGTGTCCCCCACTCCCTCTGTATGTCCCCGACTCCCTCTGTGTGTCCCCCTCTTCCTCTGTGCGTCCCCCACTCCCTCTGTGTGTCCCCGACTCCCTCTGTGTTTCCCCACTCCCTCTGTGTGTCCCCCACTCCCTCTTTGTGTCCCCCTCTTCCTCTGTGTGTTCCTCATCTCACTCTGTGTGTCCCGACCTCACTCTGAGTGACCCCGACTCCCTCTGTGTGACACCCGACTCCCTCTGTGTGACCACGAATCACTCTGTGTGTCCCTGACTCCCTCTGTGTGTCTCACATTCACTCTGTGTGTCCCCCACTCCCTCTGTGTGCCCCAATCTCCCTCTGTTTGTCCCCGACTCCGTCTGTGTATCCCAATCTCCCTCTGTTTGCCCATCTCGCCCTCTGTGTGTCCCCCTCTCCCTCTGTATGTCCCTCTCTCCCTCTGTGAGTCCCAATCTCCGTCTGTGCGTCCCAATCTCCCTCTGTGTGCCCCCCTCTCCATCTGTGTGTCCCCCTCTTCTTCTATGTGTCCCAATCTCACTCTGTGTGTCGCATTCTCCCTCTATGTGACCCCGACACCCTCTGTGTGTCCCACACTTCCTCTGTGTGACCCCCACTCACTCTGTGTGTCCCCCACTAGATCTGTGTGTCCCCCTCTCCCTCTGTGAGTCCCACTCTCCCTCCGTGTGTCCCAATCTCCCTCCGTGTGTCTCAATCTCCCTCTGTGCTTTCCAATCTCCCTCTGAGTGTCCCCATCTCCATCTGTGTGTCCCCCTCTCCCTCTGTTTGTCCCCTCTTCCTCTGTGTGTCCCCCTCTTCTTCAGTGCAACCCGCTATTCCTCTGTGTGTCTCCCACTCACTCTGTGTGTCCCCCACTAGCTCTGTGTGTCCCCCTCTCCCTCTGTGAGTCCCAATCTCCCTCCGTGTGTCCCAATCTCCCTCTGTGTGTCCCTGACTCCCTCTGTGTGTCTCACACTCACTCTATGTGCCCCCGAATCCCTCTGTGTGTCCCCCACTCACTCTGTGGGTCTCACACTCCCTCTGTGTGTCCCCAAAACCCTCTATGTATCCCAATCTCCCTCTGTGTGTCGCAATCACCCTCCATGCGTCCCCCACTCACTCTCTGTGTCGCACACTCCCTCTGTGTGTCCCCCACTCCCTCTATGTGTCCCAAGCTCCCTCTGTGTGTCCCAATCTCTCTCTGTGTGGCCCCGACTCCGTCTGTGTCCCAATCTCCCACTGTTTGTCCATCTCTCACTCTGTGTGTCCCCCTCTCCCTCTGTGTGTCCCCGTCTCCCTCTGTGTGCCCCCCTCTCCCTCTGTGCGTCCCCCTCTCACTCTGTGTGTCCCAATCTCCCTCTGTGTTTCCCAATCACGACTCTGTGTGTCCGCCACGACCACTGTGTGTCCCCCACTCCCAGTGTTTGTCCCCCTCTTCCTCTGTGTGTCGCCCAACCCCTCTGTGTGTCCCCCACTCCCTCTGAGTGTCCGCCACTCCCTCTGTGTGTCCCAAACTCACTCTGTGCGTCGTAGTTTCCCTCTATGTGTCCCCGACACCCTCTGTGTGTCCCCTACTCCCTCTGTGTGTCCCCGACTCCCTCTGTGTGCCCCCCTCTTCCTCTGTGGGTCCCCCACTCCCTCTGTGTGTCCCCGACTCCCTCTGTGTTTCCGCACTGCCTCTGTGTGTCCCCCACTCCCTCTTTGTGTCCCCCTCTTCCTCTGTGTTCCTCATCTCACTCTGTGTGTCCCGACCTCACTCTGTGTGACCCCGACTCGCTCTGTGTGACACCCGACTCCCTCTGTGTGACCCCGAATCACTCTGAGTGTCCCCCACTCCCTCTGTGTGTCCCTGACTCCCTCTGTGTGTCCCCCTCTTCCTCTGTGTGTCCCCCACGCCCTCGGTGCGACCCCGACTCCCTCTGTGTTTCCCCACTCCCTCTATGTGACACCCGACTCCCTCTGTGTGACCCCGAATCACTCTGTGTGTCCCTGACTCCCTCTGTGTGTCCCCCACTCCCTCTGTGTGCGCCATCTCCCTCTGTTTGTCCCCGACTCCGTCTGTGTATCCCAATCTCCCTCTGTTTGCCCATCTCGCCCTCTGTGTGTCCCCCTCTCCCTCTGTATGTCCCCCTCTCCCTCTGTGTGTCCCTCTCACCGTCTGTGCGTCCCCCAGTCCCTCTGTGTATCCCAATCTCCCCTTCTGTGTTACCCACTCTCTCAGTGTGTCCCAATCTTCCTCTGTGTTTTCCAATCACAACTCTGTGTGCCTCCCACTCCCACTGTGTGTCCCCCTCTTCCTTTGTGAGTTCCCCAACCCCTCTGTGTGTCCCCCACTCCCTCTGTGTGTCTAAAGCTCACTCGGACTGTCCCCCACTCCCTCTGTGTGTCCTAATCTCCCTCGGTGTGTCCCAGTCTCCCTCTGTGTGTCCCCGACTCCATCTGTGTCTCCCAATCTCCCTCTGTTTGTCCATCTCTCCTTCTGTGTGTCCCCCTCTCCCTCTGTGTCTCCCCCTCTCCCTCTGTTCGTCCCCCTCTCACTCTGTGTATCCCAATCTCCCCCTGTGTGTTCACCACTCACTCTGTGTGTCCCAATCTCCCTCTGTGTTTCCCAATCTTGACTCTGTGTGTCCCCCACTCCCTCTGTCTGTCCAAAGCTCACTCCGAGTGTCGCAGTTTCCCTCTTTGTGTCCCCTTCTTCCTCTGTGTGTTCCTCATCTCACTCTGTGTGTCCCGACCTCACTCTGTGTGACCCCCACTCCCTCTGTGTGACCCCGACACACTCTGTGTGACCCCGACCCCCTCTGTGTGTCCCCCACTCCCTCAGTGTGTCCCCGACTCCCTCTGTATGTCCCCGACTCCCCCTGTGTGTCCTCCACTCCCTCTGTGTGTCTCCCACTCTCTCTGTGTCCCAATCTCCCTCTGTGTGTCCCCCAATCCGTCTGTGTGTCTCCCTTTCCCTTTGTGTGTCTCCCTCTCCCTCTGTGTGCCCCACACTCCTTCTCTGTGCCCCCCACTCCTTCTGCGTGTCCCCCACTCATTCCGTATGCCCCCTCGCACTCTATGTGTCCAAGTCTCCCCCCCCCGCGTGTTCCCCACTCCCTCTTTGTGTCCCAATCTCCCTCTGTGTGTCCCAATCTCCCTCTGTTTGTCCCCGACTGCCTCTGTGTGTCCCCCACTCCCTCTGTGTGTCCCAAGATCCCTTTGTGCCTCCCAATCTCCCTCTCTGTGTCCCTCACTCCATCTGTGTGTCCCCTTCACCCTCTGTCTCCCAAACTTACTCTGGGTGTCCCAATCACCATCTGTGTGTCCCCGACTGCCTCTGTGTGTCCCCCTGTCCCTCTGTGTCTCCCCCAGTCCTACTGTGTGTCCCCGACTCCCTCTGAGATTCCCAATCTCATTCTGTGCGTCCCAATCTCACGCTGTGTGTCCCTCCACTCCCACGGTGTGTTCCCCCACTCCCACTGTGTGTCCCCCCACTCCCACGGTGTTTCCCCAATCCCTCTGTGTTTCCCCCACTCCCACTGTGTTTCCCCCACTCCCTCTGTGTTACCCCCTCTCCCTCTGTGTGTCCCCGACTCACTCTGTGTGTCCCAATCTCCCTGTGTGTCCCAATCCCTCTCTGTGTGTCCCCGACTCCGTCTGTGTGTCCCAATCTCCCAAAGTTTGTCCATCTCTCCCTCTGTGTGTCCCCCTCTCCCTCTGTGTGTCCCAATCTCCCCCTCTGTGTTACCCACTCTCTCAGTGTGTCCCAATCTCCCTCTGTGTTTCCCAATCTCAACTCTGTATGTCCCCCACTCCCACTGTGTGTCCCCCATCTTCCTCTGTGTGTTCCCCAACCCCTCTGTGTGTCCCCCACTCCCTCTGTGTGTCCAAAGCTCACTCGGAGTGTCCCCCACACCCTCTATGTGTCCCAATCTCCCTCTGTGTGTCCCAATCTCCCTCTGTGTGTCCCCGACTCCGTCTGCGTCCCCCAATCCCCCGCTGTTTGTCCATCTCTCCTTCGGTGTGCCCCCCTCTCCCTCTGTGTCTCCCCCTCTCCCTCTGTTCGTCCCCCTCTCACTCTGTGCTCCCAATCTCCCCCTGTGTGTTCCCCACTCACTCTGTGTGTCCCCCTCTTCCTCTGTGTGTTCCCCAACCCCTCTGCGTGTCCCGCACTCTCTCTGTCTGTCCAAAGCTCACTCTGAGTGTCCGCGACTCTCTCTGTGTGTCCCAATCTCACTCTGTGTGTCGCAGTGGCCCTCTATGTGTCCCCCACTCCTTCTGTGTGTCCCGACCTCACTCTGTGTGACCCCGACTCCCTCTGTGTGACCCCGACACCCTCTGTGTGTCCCCCACAGCCTCAGTATGTCCCCGACTCCCTCTGTATGTCCCCGACTCCCTCTGTGTGTCCTCCACTCCCTCTGTGTGCCTCCCACTCACTCTGTGTCCCAATCTCCCTCTGTGTGACCGCCAATCCGTCTGTGTGTCTCCCTTTCCCTTTGTGTGTCTCCCTCTCCATCTGTGTGCCCCCCACTCCTTCTCTGTGTCCCCCACTCCTTCTGCGTGTCCCCCACTCCTTGTGCGTGTCCCACTCTCCTTCTGCGTGTCCCCCTCTCCCTCTGTATGCCCCCTCGCCCTCTGTGTGTCCACGTCTCCACCCCCTCCCGCGTGTTCCCAACTCCCTCTTTGTGTCCCAATCTCCCTCTGCGTGTCCCAATCTCCCTCTGTTTGTCCCCGACTGCCTCTGTGTGTCCCCCACTCCCTCTGTGTGTCCCAAGATCCCTTTGCGCGTCCCAATCTCCCTCTCTGTGTCCCCGACTGCCTCTGTGTGTCCCCCTGTCCCTCGGTGTCTCCCCCAGTCCTACTGTGTGTCCCCGACTCCCTCTGAGTTTCCCAATCTCACTCTGGGCGTCTCAATCTCCCGATATGTGTCCCTCCACTCCAACGGTGTGTCCCCCCACTCCCACTGTGTGTCCACCCACTCCCACTGTGTTTCCCCCACTCCCACTGTGATTCCCCACTCCCTCTGTGTTACCCCCTCTGCCTCTGTGTATCCCCGACTCACTCTGTGTGTCCCAATCTCACTCTGTGTGTCCCTCCTTCCCTCTGTGTGCCCCTGCCACCCTCTGTGTGTCACCCACTCCCTCTGCGTGTCCCTACTTCCTCTGCGTGACCGCCACTCACTCTGTGTGCCTGCCACTCCCTCTGTGTGTCCCCCCTCCCTCTGTGTGTCACAATCACCCTTTGTATGTCCCAATCTCCCTCTGTGCGTCCCCGAATCCCTCTCTGTGCCGCCACTCCCTCTTCGCGCCCGCCACTACCTCTGTGCGTCCCCCACTCCCTCTGTGTGTCCCAATCTGCCCCTGTACGTCCCAATCTCTCTCTGCGTGTCCCCCTCTCCCTCTGTGTGCCTCCGCTCCCTCTGTGTGTCCCCCACTCCCTCTGTGTGTCGCAATCTCCCTCTATGTGTCCCCCACACCCTCTGTGTGTCCCCCACTCCCTCCGTGTGTCCCAATCTCCCTCTGTGAATCCCCGACTCCCTGTGTGTGTCCCCAACTCCTTCTGGGAGTCCCCTACTCCCTCTGTGTGTCCCCCAGTCCCTCAGTGTGTCACAATCTCCCTCTGAGTGTCCCAATCTGCCCCTGGACGTCCCAATCTCCCTCTGCGTGTCCCCTCTCTCTCTGCGTGTCCCCCTCTCCCTCTGCGTGCTTCCACTTCCTCTGTGTGTCGCAATCTCCCTCTATGTGTCCCCCACTCCCTCTCTGTGTCGCACACTCCCTCTGTCTGTCCCCCACTCCCTCTGTGTGTCCCAAACACTCTCTGTGTGTCCCCGACTCCGTCTGTGGGTCCCAATCTCCCACTGTTTGTCCATCTCTCCCTCTGTGTGTCCACCTCTCCCTCTGTGTGTTCCCGTCTCACTCTGTGTGCCCCCTCACACTCTGTGCGTCCCCCTCTCACTCTGTGTGTCGCAATGTCCCTCTGTGTTTCCCAATCTCGACTCTCTGTGTCCGCCACTCCCAGTGTTTGTCCCCCTCTTCCTCTGTGTGTCGCCCAACCCCTCTGTGTGTCCCCCACTCCCTCTGGCTGTCCGCCACTCCCTCTGTGTGTCCCATTCTCACTCCGTGCGTCGTAGTTTCCCTCTATGTGTCCCCGACTCCCTCTGTGTGCCCCCACTCCCTCTGTGTGTCCCTGACTCCCTCTGTGTGTCCCCCTCTTCCTCTGTGTGACCCCGACTCCCTCTGTGTGACCCCCGACTCCCTCTGTGTGACCCCGAATCACTCTGTGTGTCCCTGCCTCCCTCTGTGTGTCTCACATTCACTCTGTGTGTCCCCCACTCCCTCTGGGTGCCCCAATCTCCCTCTGTTTGTCCCCGACTCCCTCTGTGTATCCCAATCTCCTTCTGTTTGCCCATCTCGCCCTCTGTGCGTCCCCCTCTCCCTCCGTATGTCCCCCTCTCCCTCTGTGAGTCCCTCTCATCGTCTGTGCGTCCCCCACTCCCTCTGTGTGTCCCAATCTCCCCCTCTGTGTTACCCACTCTCTCAGTGTGTCCCAATCTCACATCTGTGTGTCCCCCACTCCCACTGTGTGTCCCCCTCGTCCTCTGTGAGTTCCCCAACCCCTCTGTGTGTCCCCCACTCCCTCTGTGTGTCCAAAGCTCACTCTGAGTGTCCCCCACTCCCTCTGTGTGTCCCAATCTCCCTCGGTGTGTCCCAATCTCCCTCTGTTTGTTCATCTCTCCTTCTGTGTGTCCCCCTCTCACTCTGTGTCTCCCCCTCTCCCTCTGTTCGTCCCCCTCTCACTCTGTGTATCCCAATCTCCCCGTGTGTGTCCCACTAACTCTGGGAGTCCCCTACTCCCTCTGTGTGTCCCCCAGTCCCTCAGTGTGTCACAATCTCCCTCTGTGTGTCCCAATCTGCCCCTGGACGTCCCAATCTCCCTTTGCGTGTCCCCTCTCTCTCTTTGTGTCCCCCTCTCCCTCTGCGTGCCTCCACTCCCTCTGTGTGTCGCAATCTCCCTCTATGTGTCCCCCACTCCCTCTCTGTGTCGCACACTCCCTCTGTGTGTCCCCCACTCCCTCTGTGTGTCCCAATCTCTCTCTGTGTGTCCCCCACTCCGTCTGTGTGTCCCAATCTCCCACTGTTTGTCCATCTCTCCCTCTGTGTGTCCACCTCTCCCTCTGTGTGTTCCCGTCTCACTCTGTGTGCCCCCCTCACCCTCTGTGCGTCCCCCTCTCACTCTGTGTGTCCCCCACTCCCACTATGTGTGCCCCCTTCCTCTGTGCGTTCCCCAACCCCTCTGCATGTCCCGCACTCCCACTGTCTGCCCAAAGCTCACTCTGAGTGTCGCAGTTTCCCTCTATGTGTCCGCCTCTTCCTCTGTATGTCAACCACTCCCTCTGTGTGTCCCCCCTCCATCTGTGTGTCGCAATCACCCTTTGTATGTCCCAATCTCCCTCTGTGCGTCCCCGACTCCCTCTCTGTGCCCCCACTCCCTCTGTGCGCCCGCCACTACCTCTGTACGTCCCCCACTCCCTCTGTGTGTCCCAATCTGCCCCTGTACGTGCCAATCTCCCTCTGCGTGTCTCCTCTCTCTCTCTGCGTGTCCCCCTCTCCCTCTCCGTGCCTCCGCTCCCTCTGTGTGTCCCCCACACCCTCTGTGTGTCGCAATCTCCCTCTATGTGTCCCCCACACCCTCCGTGTGTCCTAATCTCCCTCTGTGAATCCCCGACTCCCTATGTGTGTCCCCAACTCCTTCTGGGATTCCCCTACTCCCTCTGTGTGTCCCCCAGTCCCTCAGTGTGTCGCAATCTCCCTCTGTGTGTTCCCAATCTGCCCCTGGACGTCCCAATCTCCCTCTGCGTGTCCCCTCTCTCTCTTTGTGTCCCCCTCTCCCTCTGCGTGCCTCCACTCCCTCTGTGTGTCGCAATCTCCCTCTATGTGTCCCCCACTCCCTCTCTGTGTCGCACACTCCCTCTGTGTGTCCCCCACTCCCTCTGTGTGTCCCAATCTCTCTCTGTGTGTCCCCGACTCCGTCTGTGTGTCCCAATCTCCCACTGTTTGTCCATCTCTCCCTCTGTGTGTCCACCTCTCCCTCTGTGTGTTCCCGTCTCACTCTGTGTGCCCCCCTCTCCCTCTGTGCGTCCCCCTCTCACTCTGTGTGTCCCAATGTCCCTCTGTGTTTCCCAATCTCGACTCTCTGTGTCCGCCACTCCCAGTGTTTGTCCCCCTCTTCCTCTGTGTGTCGCCCAACCCCTCTGTGTGTCCCCCACTCCCTCTGGCTGTCCGCCACTCCCTCTGTGTGTCCCAATCTCACTCTGTGCGTCGTAGTTGCCCTCTATGTGTCCCCGACTCCCTCTGTGTGTCCCCCGCTCCCTCTGTGTGTCCCCGACTCCCTCTGTGTGTCCCCCTCTTCCTCTGTGTGCTCCTCATCTCACTCTGTGTGTCCCGACCTCACTCTGTGTGACCCCGACTCCTTCTGTGCGACCCCCGACTCCCTGTGTGTGACCCCGAATCACTCTGTGTGTCCCTGACTCCCTCTGTGTGTCTCACATTCACTCTGTGTGTCCCCCACTCCCTCTGTGTGCCCCAATCTCCCTCTGTTTGTCCCCGACTCCGTCTGTGTATCCCAATCTACCTCTGTTTGCCCATCTCGCCCTCTGTGTGTCCCCCTCTCCCTCTGTATGTCCCCCTCTCCCTCTGTGTGTCCCTCTCACCGTCTGAGCATCCCCCACTCCCTCTGTGTGTCTCCCACTCACTCTGTGTCCCAATCTCCCTCTGTGTGTCCCCCAATCCGTCTGTGTGTCTCCCTTTCCCTTTGTGTGTCTCCCTCTCCTCTGTGTGCCCCCACTCCTTCTCTGTGTCCCCCACTCCTTCTGCGTGTCCCCCACTCCTTCTGCGTGTCCCACTCTCCCTCTGCGTGTACCCCTCACCATCTGTATGCCCCCTCGCCCTCTGTGTGTCCAATCTCCCCCCCGCGTGTTCCCCACTCCCTCTTGTGTCCCAATTTCCCTCTGTGTGTCCCAATCTCCCTCTGTTTGTCCCCGACTGCCTCTGTGTGTCTCCCACTCCCTCTGTGTGTACCAGGATCCCTTTGCGCGTCCCAATCTCCCTCTCTGTGTCCCCCACTCCCTCTGTGTGTCCCCTTCACCCTCTGTCTCCCAATCTCACTCTGGGTGTCCCAATTACCATCTGTGTGTCCCCGGCTGCCTCTGTGTGTCCCCCTGTCCCTCTGTGTCTCCCCCAGTCCTACTGTGCGTCCCCGACTCCCTCTGAGTTTCCCATTCTCACTCTGTGCGTCCCAATCTCCCGATGTGTGTCCCTCCACTCCCACGGTGTGTTCCCCCCACTCCGACTGTGCGTCCCCCCACTCCCACTGTGTTTCCCACGCTCCCTCTGTGTTTCCCCCACTCCCACTGTGTTTCCCCCACTCCCTCTGTGTTTCCCCCACTCCCTCTGTGTTACCCCCTCTCCCTCTGTGTGTCCCCGACTCACTCTGTGTGTCCCAATCTCACTCTGTGTGTCCCTCCTTCCCTCTGTGTGCCCCTGCCACCCTCTGTGTGTCACCCACTCCCTCTGCGTGTCCCTACTTCCTCTGCGTGTACGCCACTCACTCTGTGTGTCTGCCACTCCCTCTGTGTGTCCCCCCTCCCTCTGTGTGTCACAATCACCCTTTGTATGTCCCAATTTCCCTCTGTGCGTCCCCGACTCCCTCTCTGTGCCCCCACTCCCTCTGTGCGCACCCCACTACCTCTGTGCGTCCCCCACTCCCTCGGTGTGTCCCAATCTGCCCCTGTACGTCCCAATCTCCCTCTGCGTGTCCCCTCTTTCTCTGCGTGTCCCCCTCTCCCTCTGCGTGCCTCCAATCCCTCTGTGTGTCCCCCACTCCCTCTGTGTGTCGCAATCTCCCTCTATGTGTCCCCCACATCCTCTGTGTGTCACCCACTCCCTCCGTGTGTCCCAATCTCCCTAGTGAATCCCCGACTCCCTATGTGTGTCCTCTACCCCTTCTGGGTATCCCCTACTCCCTCTGTGTATCCCCCAGTCCCTCAGTGTGTCACAATCTCCCTTTGTGGGTCCCAATCTCCCACTGTGTGTCCCAAGCTCCCTCTGTGTGCCCCCCTCTCCCTCTGTGTCTCCCAATCTCCCTCTGTGCGTCCCAATCTCCCCCTGTACATTCCAATCTCCCTCTTCGTGTCCCCCTCTCCCTCTGTGTGTCCCCCTCTACCTCGGTGTGTCCCCCTCTCCCTCTGTGTGTCCCTCTCACCGTCTGAGCATCCCCCACTCCCTCTGTGTGTCTCCCACTCACTCTGTGTCCCAATCTCCCTCTGTGTGTCCCCCAATCCGTCTGTGTGTCTCCCTTTCCCTTTGTGTGTCTCCCTCTCCTCTGTGTGCCCCCACTCCTTCTCTGTGTCCCCCACTCCTTCTGCGTGTCCCCCACTCCTTCTGCGTGTCCCACTCTCCCTCTGCGTGTACCCCTCACCATCTGTATGCCCCCTCGCCCTCTGTGTGTCCAATCTCCCCCCCGCGTGTTCCCCACTCCCTCTTGTGTCCCAATTTCCCTCTGTGTGTCCCAATCTCCCTCTGTTTGTCCCCGACTGCCTCTGTGTGTCTCCCACTCCCTCTGTGTGTACCAGGATCCCTTTGCGCGTCCCAATCTCCCTCTCTGTGTCCCCCACTCCCTCTGTGTGTCCCCTTCACCCTCTGTCTCCCAATCTCACTCTGGGTGTCCCAATTACCATCTGTGTGTCCCCGGCTGCCTCTGTGTGTCCCCCTGTCCCTCTGTGTCTCCCCCAGTCCTACTGTGCGTCCCCGACTCCCTCTGAGTTTCCCATTCTCACTCTGTGCGTCCCAATCTCCCGATGTGTGTCCCTCCACTCCCACGGTGTGTTCCCCCCACTCCGACTGTGCGTCCCCCCACTCCCACTGTGTTTCCCACGCTCCCTCTGTGTTTCCCCCACTCCCACTGTGTTTCCCCCACTCCCTCTGTGTTTCCCCCACTCCCTCTGTGTTACCCCCTCTCCCTCTGTGTGTCCCCGACTCACTCTGTGTGTCCCAATCTCACTCTGTGTGTCCCTCCTTCCCTCTGTGTGCCCCTGCCACCCTGTGTGTGTCACCCACTCCCTCTGCGTGTCCCTACTTCCTCTGCGTGTACGCCACTCACTCTGTGTGTCTGCCACTCCCTCTATGTGTCCCCCCTCCCTCTGTGTGTCACAATCACCCTTTGTATGTCCCAATTTCCCTCTGTGCGTCCCCGACTCCCTCTCTGTGCCCCCACTCCCTCTGTGCGCACCCCACTACCTCTGTGCGTCCCCCACTCCCTCGGTGTGTCCCAATCTGCCCCTGTACGTCCCAATCTCCCTCTGCGTGTCCCCTCTTTCTCTGCGTGTCCCCCTCTCCCTCTGCGTGCCTCCAATCCCTCTGTGTGTCCCCCACTCCCTCTGTGTGTCGCAATCTCCCTCTATGTGTCCCCCACATCCTCTGTGTGTCACCCACTCCCTCCGTGTGTCCCAATCTCCCTAGTGAATCCCCGACTCCCTATGTGTGTCCTCTACCCCTTCTGGGTATCCCCTACTCCCTCTGTGTATCCCCCAGTCCCTCAGTGTGTCACAATCTCCCTTTGTGGGTCCCAATCTCCCACTGTGTGTCCCAAGCTCCCTCTGTGTGCCCCCCTCTCCCTCTGTGTCTCCCAATCTCCCTCTGTGCGTCCCAATCTCCCCCTGTACATTCCAATCTCCCTCTTCGTGTCCCCCTCTCCCTCTGCGTGTCCCCACTCCCTCTGTGTGTCCCCCACTCCCTCTGTGTGTCGCATTCTCCCTCTATGTGTCCCCCACACCCTCTGCGTGTCCCCCACTCCCTCCGTGTGACCCCCACTCCCTCTGTGTGTCCCAATCTCCCTCTGTGAGTCCCCGACACCCTCTGTGTGTCCCCAAAACCCTCTGGGTTTCCTCTACTCCCTCTGTGTTTCCCAATCTCCCACTGTGTGCCCCCTCTCCCTCTGTGTGGCACCTCTCCCTCTGTGTGTCCCCCAGTCCCTCTGTGTGTCCCCATTCCCTCAGTGTGTCAGAATCTCCCTCTGTGTGTCCCAATCTCCCTCTGTGTGTCCCAAGGTCACTCTGTGTGCCCCCACTCCCTTTGTGTGTCCCAATCTCCCTCTATGTGTCCCCGACTACCTCTGGGTGATCCCAACCCCCTCTGGGTGTCCCCCACACCCTGCGTGTGTCCCCTACTCCCTCTGTGTGTCCCAGTCTCACTCTGTGTGTCCACCAGTCCCTCTGTGTGTCCCCCACTCCCTCTATGTGTCGCCTACTCCCTCTGTGTGTCCCAGTCTCCCACTGTCTGTCCCCCAATTTATCTGTGTGTCCCCCAATTCATCTGTTTGTCCCCATCTCCCTCTATGTGTCCCCCTCTCCCTCTCTGTGTCCCCCAGTCCTACTGTGTGTCCCCGACTCCCTCTGAGTTTCCCCATCTCCCTCTGTGTATTCCCCTCTCCCTCAGTGTGTCCCCCATTCCCTCTGTGTGACCCCAGTCCCTCAGTGTGTCGGACTCTCCCTCTGTGTGTCCCAAGCTCCCTCTGTGTGTCCCCCACTATCTCTTAGCGTCCCAATCTCCCTCTGTGCGTCCCAATCTCGCTCTGTGTGTCCCTGACTCCCTCTGACTGTCCCCAACCCACTCTGGGTGCCCCCACTCCCTCTGTGTGTCCCCCATTCCATCTGTGTGTCCCCCTCTCCCTCAGTGTGTCCCAAGCTCCATCTGTGTGTCCCAATCTCATTCGGTGTGTCCCAATCTCCCTCTGTGTGACCTCGACTAACTCTGTGTGACCCGACTGCCTCTGTGTGTCCCCCACTCCCTCCGTGTGTCCCATGATCCCTCTGTGTGTCCCAATCTCCCTCTGTGTGTCCCCCACTAACTTTGTGTGTCCCCTTCACCCTCTGTCTCCCAATCTCACTCTGGGTGTTCCAATCACACTCTGTGTGTCCCCCACTCCCTCTGTGTGGCCCCCTCGCCCTCTGTGTTTCCCCCTCGGCCTCTGTGTCTCCCCCACTCCCTCTGTGTGACCCCCACTCCCCCTGTGTGTCCCCCTCTCCCTCTGTGTGTTCCTTCTGCCTCTGTGTGCCCCCCAGTCTCTCTGTCTGTCCCCCACTCCCTATGTCTGTCCCTCAGTTCCTCAGTGTGTCCCAAGCTTCCTCAGTGTGTCCCAATCTCCCTCTGTGTGTCCCATCGCCCTCTATGTATCCCCTCGCCCTCTGTGTGTCCCCCTCGCCCTCTCTGTGGCCCCATCACCCTCTGTGTGGCTCCCTCGCCCACTGTGTGGCCCCCACTCCCTCGCTGTGTCCCCCACTCCATCTCTGTGACCCCAACTCCCTCTCTGTGTCACCCTCTCCCTCTGTGTGTCCCCCACTCCGTCTGTGTCCCCCACTCCGTCTGTGTCCCCCTCTCCCTCTGTGTGTCCCCCTCTCCCTCTGTGTGTCCCAAGCTCCCACTGTGTGTCCCAAGCTCCCACTGCATGTCCCCTTCCCCCTCTGTGTGTCCCCCTCTACCTCAGTGTGTCTCCCAGTCCCTCAGTGTGCCCCAAGCTCCCTCTGTGTGTCCCAAGCTTCCTCTTTGTGACCCCACTCCCTCTGTGTGTCCCCCTCGCACTCTGTGTGTCCCCCTCGCACTCTCTGTTACCCCCTCTCCCTCTGTGTGTCCAAATCCCACTCTGTATGTCCCCCTCTCCCTCTGTGTGTCCCCCTCTACCTCGGTGTGTCCCCCTCTCCCTCTGTGTGTCCCAATCTCACTCTGTCTGTCCGCCTCTCCCTCTTTGTTTCCCCCTCTCCCTCTGTGTGTGTCCCTCTCTCACTCTGTGTGTCCCAATCTCCCACTGTGGGTCCCCCACTCCGTCTGTGTCCCCCACTCCGTCTGTGTCCCCTTCTGCCTCTGTGTGTCCCCCTCGCCCTCTGCGTGTCCCCCTCGGCCTCTGTGTCTCCCCCTCGCCCTCTGTGTGGCCCCCACACCCTCTGTGTGTCACCCACTCCATCTGTGTGTCCCCCTCTCCTTCCGTGTGTCCCTTTCAGCCTCTGTGTGATCCCCTCTGCCTCTGTGTGTCCCCCACTCTGTGTGTCCCCCTCTCCCTCTGTGTGTCCCCCTCTACCTCTGTGTGTCCCCCTCTCCCTCTGTGTGACGCATTCTCCCTCTATGTGTCCCCCACACCCTCTGCGTGTCCCCCACTCCCTCCGTGTGACCCCCACTCCCTCTGTGTGTCCCAATCTCCCTCTGTGAGTCCCCGACTCCCTCTGTGTGTCCCCAAAACCCTCTGGGTTTCCTCTACTCCCTCTGTGTTTCCCAATCTCCCACTGTGTGCCCCCTCTCCCTCTGTGTGGCCCCTCTCCCTCTGTGTGTCCCCCAGTCCCTCTGTGTGTCCCCATTCCCTCAGTGTGTCAGAATCTCCCTCTGTGTGTCCCAATCTCCCTCTGTGTGTCCCAAGTTCACTCTGTGTGCCCCCACTCCCTTTGTGTGTCCCAATCTCCCTCGATGTGTCCCCGACTACCTCTGGGTGATCCCAACCCCCTCTGGGTGTCCCCCACTCCCTGTGTGTGTCCCCTACTCCCTCTGTGTGTCCCAGTCTCACTCTGTGTGTCCACCAGTCCCTCTGTGTGTCCCCCACTCCCTCTATGTGTCGCCTACTCCCTCTGTGTGTCCCAGTCTCCCACTGTCTGTCCCCCAATTTATCTGTGTGTCCCCCAATTCATCTGTTTGTCCCCATCTCCCTCTATGTGTCCCCCTCTCCCTCTCTGCGTCCCCCAGTCCTACTGTGTGTCCCCGACTCCCTCTGAGTTTCCCCATCTCCCTCTGTGTATTCCCCTCTCCCTCTGTGTGTCCCCCATTCCCTCTGTGTGACCCCAGTCCCTCAGTGTGTCGGAATCTCCCTCTGTGTGTCCCAAGCTCCCTCTGTGTGTCCCCCACTATCTCTTAGCGTCCCAATCTCCCTCTGTGCGTCCCAATCTCGCTCTGTGTGTCCCTGACTCCCTCTGACTGTCCCCAACCCACTCTGGGTGCCCCCACTCCCTCTGTGTGTCCCCCATTCCATCTGTGTGTCCCCCTCTCCCTCAGTGTGTCCCAAGCTCCATCTGTGTGTCCCAATCTCATTCGGTGTGTCCCAATCTCCCTCTGTGTGACCTCGACTAACTCTGTGTGACCCGACTGCCTCTGTGTGTCCCCCACTCCCTCCGTGTGTCCCACGATCCCTCTGTGTGTCCCAATCTCCCCCTGTATGTCCCCCACTAACTTTGTGTGTCCCCTTCACCCTCTGTCTCCCAATCTCACTCTGGGTGTTCCAATCACACTCTGTGTGTCCCCCACTCCCTCTGTGTGGCCCGCTCGCCCTCTGTGTTTCCCCCTCGGCCTCTGTATCTCCCCCTCGCCCTCTGTGTGGCCCCCACTCCCTCTGTGTGGCCCCACTCCCTCTGTGTGTCCCCCTCTCCCTCTGTGTGTCCCTTCTGCCTCTGTGTGCCCCCCAGTCTCTCTGTCTGTCCCCCACTCCCTATGTCTGTCCCTCAGTTCCTCAGTGTGTCCCAAGCTTCCTCAGTGTGTCCCAATCTCCCTCTGTGTGTCCCATCGCCCTCTATGTATCCCCTCGCCCTCCGTGTGTCCTCCTCGCCCTCTCTGTGGCCCCATCACCCTCTGTGTGGCTCCCTCGCCCACTGTGTGGCCCCCACTCCCTCGCTGTGTCCCCCACTCCATCTCTGTGATCCCAACTCCCTCTCTGTGTCACCCTCTCCCTCTGTGTGTCCCCCGCTCCGTCTGTGTCCCCCACTCCGTCTGTGTCCCCCTCTCCCTCTGTGTGTCCCCCTCTCCCTCTGTGTGTCCCAAGCTCCCACTGTGTGTCCCAAGCTCCCACTACATGTCCCCTTCCCCCTCTGTGTGTCCCCCTCTACCTCAGTGTGTCTCCCAGTCCCTCAGTGTGCCCCAAGCTCCCTCTGTGTGTCCCAAGCTTCCTCTTTGTGACCCCACTCCCTCTGTGTGTCCCCCTCGCACTCTGTGTGTCCCCCTCGCACTCTCTGTTACCCCCTCTCCCTCTGTGTGTCCAAATCCCACTCTGTATGTCCCCCTCTCCCTCTGTGTGTCCCCCTCTACCTCGGTGTGTCCCCCTCTCCCTCTGTGTGTCCCAATCTCACTCTGTCTGTCCGCCTCTCCCTCTGTGTTTCCCCCTCTCCCTCTGTGTGTGTCCCTCTCTCACTCTGTGTGTCCCAATCTCCCACTGTGGGTCCCCCACTCCGTCTGTGTCCCCCACTCCGTCTGTGTCCCCCTCTGCCTCTGTGTGTCCCCCTCGCCCTCTGCGTGTCCCCCTCGGCCTCTGTGTCTCCCCCTCGCCCTCTGTGTGGCCCCCACACCATCTGTGTGTCACCCACTCCATCTGTGTGTCCCCCTCTCCTTCCGTGTGTCCCTTCAGCCTCTGTGTGATCCCCTCTGCCTCTGTGTGTCCCCCACTCTGTGTGTCCCCCTCTCCCTCTGTGTGTCCCCCTCTACCTCTGTGTGTCCCCCTCTCCCTCTGTGTGTCCCTATCTCAATCTGTCTGTCCCCCTCTCCCTCTGTGTGCGTCCCTCTCTCCTTCTGTGCGTCACCCAGTCCCTCAGTGTGTCCCAATCACCCTCAGAGTGTCCCAATCACCCTCAGTGTGTCCCAATCTCCCTCTGTGTGTCTCCTTCACCCTCCGTGTGTCCCCCTCGCTCTCTGTGTGTCCTCCACTGCCGCTGTGTGTCCCCCTCTCCCGCTGTGTGTCCCCCTCTCCCTCTGTGTGTCCCAATCTCACTCTGTGTGTCCTCCCTCCGTCTGTGTGTCCCCCTCTCCCTGTGTGTGTCCCCTTCTCCCTCAGTGTGACCCCCCCTCCCTCTGTGTGTGCCCCTCGCCCTCTGTGTGTCCCACTCTCCCTCTGTGTGTCCCAAACTCCCTCTGTGTGCCCCACACACCCTCTCTGTGTGTCCCCCACTCCCTCCCTGCGTGGCCCCCACTCCCTCTCTGTGTCCCCCACTCCCTCTGTGTGTCCCAATCTCCCTCTGTGTGTCCCAATCTCCCTCTGTGTGTCCCAAAATCCCTTTGTGTGCCCCCTCGCCCTCTGTGTGCCCCCTCCCCCTCTGTGTGGCCCCCAATCCCTCTCTGTGGCCCCCACTCCCTCTCTGTGGCCCCCACTCCCTCTCTGTGTCTCCCACTCCATCTGTTTGTCGGAACATCCCTCTGTGTGTCCCAATCTCCCGCTGCGTGTCACCCACACCCTCTGTCTGTCCTAATCTCCTTCTGTGTGACCCAATCTCCCTCTGTGTGCCCCCACTCCCTCTGTGTCCCAGTCTCCCTCTGTGTGTCCCCCTCTCCCTGTGTGTGTCCCCCTCTCCCAATGTGTGTCCCCTTCTCCCTCAGTGTGTAACCCTCTCCCTCTGTGTGTCCCTATCTCACTCTGTGAGTCCCCCCTCCCTCTGTGTGTCCCTCTCTCCCTCTGTGTGTGTCCCTCTCTCCCTCTGTGTGTCACCCAGTCCCTCAGTGTGTCCCAATCACCCTCAGAGTGTCCCAATTAACCTCAGTGTGTCCCAATCTCGCTCTGTGTGTCCCCCTCGCCCTCTGTGTATTCCCCTCGCCCTCTGTGTGTCCCCCTCTGCCTCTATGTGTCCCCCACACCCTCTGAGTGTCCCAATCTCACTCTGTGTGTCCCAATCTCCCACTGTGGGTCCCCCACTCCGTCTGTGTCCCACATTCCATCTGTGTCCCCCACTCTGTCTGTGTCCCCCTCTGCCTCTGTGTGTCCCCCTCTCCCTCTGTTTGTGCCCCTCTCCCTCTGTGTGTCCCAAGCTCACACTGTGTGTCCCAATCTCCCTCTGTGTGTCCCCACTCCCTCTGTGTGTCCCCTCGCCCTCTGTGTTTCCACCTCGGCCTCTGTGTCTCCAAATCGCCCTCTGTGTGGCCCCCACTCCCTCTATGTGTCACCCACTCCATCTGTGTGTCCCCGTCTCCCTCCGTGTGTCCCTTCAGCCTCTGTGTGATCCCCTCTGCTTCTGTGTGTCTCCCTCTCTGTGTGTCCCCCTCTCCCTCCGTGTGTCCCCATCTACCTCGGTGTGTCCCCCTCTCCCTCTGTGTGTCCCTATCTCACTCTGTGTGTCCCCCTCTCCATCTGTGTGTCCCCGTCTCCCTCCGTGTGTCCCTTCAGCCTCTGTGTGATCCCCTCTGCTTCTGTGTGTCACCCACTCCATCTGTGTGTCCCCCTCTCCTTCCGTGTGTTCCTTCAGCCTCTGTGTGATCCCCTCTGCCTCTGTGTGTCCCCCACTCTGTGTGTCCCCCTCTCCCTCTGTGTGACCCCCGCTACCTCGGTGTGTCCCCCTCTCCCTCTGTGTGTCCCTATCTCACTCTGTGTGTCCCCCTCTCCCTCTGTGTGTGTCCCTCTCTCCTTCTGTGCGTCACCCAGTCCCTCAGTGTGTCCCAATCACCCTCAGAGTGCCCCACTCACCCTCAGTGTGTCCCAATCTCCCTCTGTGTGCTTTTCTCACCCTCTGTGTGACCCCCTCGCCCTCTGTGTGTCCCCCACTGCCGCTGTGTGTCCCCCTCTCCCGCTGTGTGTCCCACTCTCCCTCTGTGTGTCCCAATCTCACTCTGTGTGTCCCCCGTCCGTCTGTGTGTTCCCCTCTCCCTGTGTGTGTCCCCCTCTCCCTGTGTGTGTCCCTTCTCCCTCAGTGTGACCCCCTCTCCCTCTGAGTGTGCCCCTTGCCCTCTGTGTCCCCCTGTCCCTTCGTGTCCCCCAGTCCCTCTGTGAGGCCCAAGCTCCCTCTGTGTGTCCCAAACTCCCTCTGTGTGTCCCCCACTCCCTCTCTGTGTGTCCCCCACTCTCTCTCTGTGTGACCCCCACTCCCTCTCTGCGTCCCCCACTCCCTCTGTGTGTCCCACTCTCCCTCTGTGTGTCCCAATCTCCCTCTGTGTGTCCCAAAATCCCTTTGTGTGCCCCCTCGCCCTCTGTGTGCCCCCTCGCCCTCTCTGTGCCCCCTCGCCCTCTGTGTCGCCCCAATCCTTCTCTGTGGCCTCCACGCCCCCTCTGTGGCCCCCACTCCATCTCTGTGTCCCCCACTCCCTCTGTTTGTCCCAATCTCCCTCTGTGTGTCCCAATCTCCCTCTGCGTGTCCCCCACACACTCTGTCTGTCCTAATCTCCTTCTGTGTGACCCAATCTCCCTCTGTGTGCCCCCACTCCCTCTGGGTCCCAGTCTCCCTCTGTGTGCCCCCCTCTCCCTCTGTGTGCCCCCCTCTCCCTCTGTGCATCCACCTCTCCCTCGGTGTATCCCCCTCTCCCTCTGTGTGTCCCAATCTCCCTCTGTGCGTCCCCCACCTGCCCTTCTTGTCCCCCCCTCTGCCCCTTGCTGTCCCCCCCACTGCCCCTCGCTGTCACCACTGTGCCCTTCGCTGTCACCCCTCTGCTCTTCGCTGTGTCCCCCCTCTGCCCCTCTGTGTCCCCCCTCTGCCCCTCTGTGTCCCCCCTCTGCCTCTCTGTGACCCCCCTGCCCCTCTGTGTCCCCCCTCTGCCACGCGGTGAACCCCTCTGCCCCCTGTGACCCCCCTCTGCCCCTCTGTGTCCCCCCTCTGCCCCTCTGTGTCGCTCCCTCGGCCCCTCTGTGTCTCCCTCTGCCTCTATGTGTCCCCCCTGCCCCTATGTGTCCCCCCTCTGCCACGTGGTGTCCGCCCCTGCCCCCCTGTGAACCCCCTCTGCCCCCTGTGCCCCCCTCTGCCTCTTTGTGTCCCCCCTCTGCCCCTCTGTTCCCCCCTCTGCCCCTCTGTGTTCCCCCTCTGCACTTCTGTGTCACCCCCTCTGCACTTCTGTGTCCCCCCTCTGACCCTCTGTGTCCCGCCTCTGACGCTCTGTGGCCCCCCTCTGCATCTCTGTCTCTCTCCTCTACCCCTCTGTCTCCCCTCCCTGCCCCTCTATCTCCCCCCTCTGCCCATCTCTCTTTCCCTCTACCGCTCTGTGTCCCCCTCTGCACTTCAGTGTCCCCTGCTCTGCCCTTGTGTCCCCCCTACCCCTCTGTCTCTCCCCTCTGCCCCTCTCACACCCCCCCTCAGCCCTTCCCTGTTCCCCCATCGGCCCCTCTCTGTCCCCCCCGCGTGTCTGTGTCCCCCCGGCCGACTCTGTCCCTCCCCTCCCATCTGTATACCCCTCCCTTATGTGTCCCTCCCCACCCCCCACCCCCCGCTGCCCCTCTGTCTCTCTGTCTGTGTGTGTGTGTCTCTCTCTCTGCCTTTGTTTCTTTGTGTGTGTGTCTCTCTGTGTGTTTACATCTCTTTATATATATGTATGTGTGTCTCTCCGTATGCGTGTGTTTGTGTTTGTGCCTCTCTCTCTATGTCTGTGTGTGTGTGTCTCTGCCTGTATCTCTCTCTCTCGTCCTGTGAGTGTCTCCAACTATTTCTGTGTGTGTGTGTGTCTCTCTCTCTCTCTGTCTTTGTCTGTGTGTCTGTGTCCCTCTGTACGTCACCCTCTCTCTCTGTCTGTGTGTGTATCTCTCTATCTCACCGTGTGTGTGTCTGTCTCCCTCTCTGTCACTGTGTTTGTCTCCCTCTGTCTGTCTTTATGTGCGTGTGTCTCCCTCTTTGTGTCTCTGTGTGCGTCTCTCTCTCTCAATGTGTGTGTGTGTGTCTCTCTCTCTTTCTGCACGTGTGTGTCTGTATTTGTGCGTGGTTGTGTCTCTATCTCTCTCCTTCTCTATGTCCTTGTCAGTGTGTGTGTCTCCCTGTTTATGTCTTTGTGTGTGTTTGTGTGCGTGTGTCTCTTTCTCTGTGCCTGAGGATGTATGTCTCTCTCTCTCTGTGCTGCCGTCACTCTCTCTGTGTCTGTGTGTGTCTCCCTCTCTGTGCGTCTGTGTGTGTGTGTCTCATCTGTCTCTCGCTCTGTGTCTGTATGTGTGTATCTTTCTCTCTCTCTGCCCGTGTCTGTGTATGTATGTCGCCCTCTGTCTGTATTGGAATGTCTGTGCGCGTGCGTCTCTTTCTGTGTGTGAGTGTGTGTGTGTGTGTGTGTGTGTGTGTGTGTGTGTGTCCTTCTCTGCATCAGTCTCTCTCTCTCCCTTTCTCACGTTGTGTGTTAGTTTATGTTTCCCTCTGTATGTCTTTGTGTGTGTGCCTCGCTCTATCTCTCTGTCTCTCTCCGTATGCGCTCGTTGGTTTATGTGTGTCAGTCACTGTATGGCTCTATATCTCTCCCTCTCGGTGTGTCTCTCCCTCTCTGTCTCTCTCTCCCTCTCTCTCTGCCCCTCCCCCTCTCTCTCTGCACCTCCCTCTCTCTTCCTGCCCCTCCCTCTCTCTCTCTGCCCCTCCCTCTCGGCCCCCTCCCTCCCTCTCTCGGGCCCCTCCCTCCCTCTCTCGGCTCCCTCCGTCCCTCTATCGGCCCCCTCCCTTCCTCCCTTCCTCTCTCTGCCCCCTCCCTCTTTCCCTCTCTCTGCCCCCTCCCTCACTCTCTCTGCCCCCTCCTTCTCTCTCTCTGCCCACTCTCTCTCTGCCATCCGCCCTCTCTCTCTGTGCTCCCACCCACTCTCTCTCTGCACCCTCTCTCCCTCTCTCTGTCCCCTCCCACTCTCGCTCTGCCCCGCCCCCTCTCTCTCTGCACCCCCTCCCTTCCCTCGTACCCCCTCCCTCTGCTCGCACCCCCTCCCTCTGCTCCCGCCTCCTCTCTCCGCTCCCATCCCCTCTCTCCGCTCCCGCCCCCACTCTCCGCTCCCGCCCCCTCTCTCTGCCCCCGCCCCCTCTCTCTGGCGCCGCCCCCTCTCTCTGCCCCCGCCATTTCTATCTGCCCCCGTCCCCTCTCGCTGCCTGCCTCTGCCCCACTGTCTCTCTGCCTGTGTTTCTTTGTGTGTGTGTGTGTGTCTCACTCTGTGTGTTTGCATCTCTGTATATATGTGTGTTTCTCTCCGTATGTGTGTAGTTGTCTGTGTGTGTCTCTGTTTTTATCTCTCTATCTCTGTTTATGTGTCGCTGTTTGTGAGTGCCTCTGTCTGTTTACCTCTCCCTCTCTCACAATGTGCTCCTCAATGTGTGTGTATATGTCTCTGTCTTTCTCTCTCTGTCCCTGTGTTTGCATCTCTCTCCATGTGTGTGCGTAAGTGTGTGTCTCTCTCTCTATGTCTGTCTGTGTCTCTCTGTGTGTATGTCTCTCTCGATCTCTCTGTGTCTGTGTGTGTGTCACTCTCCCTGCATGTGTGTGGCAGTCTGTGAGTGTTTGTGTGTTTGTCTCTCTTTCTCGTCCTGTGTGTGGCTCCCTCTATGTCTGTGTGTGTGTTTCTCTCTCTGCCTGCCTTTGTCTGTGTTTGTGTGTCCCTCTGTGTCTCTATGCGCGTCTCTCTCTGTCTGTGTGTGTATCTCTCTCTCTCTCGCCATGTGTGTTTCTCCCTCTCTGTCTCTGTGTGTGTCTCCCTCTGTCTGACTGTCTGTGTGTGTGTATCTCTCTCTCGCCATGTGTGTGTCTCCCTCTGTTTGTCTGTCTGTGTGTGTATCTCTCTCTCTCGCCGTGTGTGTGTCTCCCTCTCTGCCTCTGTGTGTGCCTCCCTCTGTCTTTCTGTGTGTGTGTGCGTCTCTCTCTCAATGTGTGTGCGTGTCTCTCTCTCTCTCGCTCTATCTGTCTCTTTCTCTCTCTCTGTCTCTCTGCCTCTTTGTGTCTGTGTGTGTACGTCTGTCTCTCTCTCTCTCTGTGCATGTGTTTGTCTGTGTGTTTGTATGTATGTGTGTGTCTCTCTCTCCTTGTGTATGTCCCTGTCTATATGTGTGTCTCCCTCTTGTGTCTTTGTGTGTGTTTGTGTGCCTGCTGTCTCTCTCTCTCTCTCTGTGTCTGTGTGTGTATGTCTCCCTCTCTGTGCCTCTGTGTGCATCTCTCTCTTTCTCTCTCTCTGTCTCTCTCCCTCTCAGTCTCTATCTCTCTGTCTCTCTCCTTCTCTTTGTATCTCTCCATCTCTGTCTCGATCTTTCTGTATCTCTCCATCTTTGAGTCTCTCTCTTCCGCTCTGTGTGTCTCTCTCCCTCTCTTTGTCTCTCTCCCTCTCTGTCTTTATCTCTCTGTATCTCTCCCTCTCTGTGTGCCTCTTCTTATCTGCGTGCTTCTCTCCCTCTCTGTTTGTCCCCTCTCTCTCACTGTTTCTGCCCCCGCCCCCTCTCCCTCTGCCTGGCCCCTTCTCCCACTTCCCCCACCCCCTCTCCCTCTGCCCCCGCCGCCTCTCCCTCTGCCCCCGCCCTCTCTCCCTCTGACCCCGCCCTCTCTCCCTTTGCCCCCGCCCTATCTCCCTCTGCCCCAGCCCTCTCTCCCACTACACCAGCCCTGTCACCCTCTACCCCCGCCCTCTCCCTCTGCCCACGCCCTCTCCCTCTGCCCCCTCCCTCTCCGTCTGCCCTTCCCTCCCTCTCTGCCCCTCCCTCTCTCTGTCTGCCCCCTCCCTCTCTCTGTCTGCCTCCATCTCTCTCTGCTCCCTCCCCCCTCTCTCTCTCTGCCCCCTCCCTCTCTCTCTTTCTGCCCCCTCTCTCTCTCTGCCACCTCCCTCTCTCTCTCTGCCGCTCTCTCCCTCTCTCTCTCTCTGCCCCCCTCTCCCTTTCTCTCTCTGCGATCTATCTCCCTCTCTCTCTCTGCCACCTCCCTCTCTCCCTGCCGCCTCCCTCTCTCTCTCTCTGCCCCCTCCCTTTCTCTCTCTCTCTCTCCGCCCCTCCCTCCCTCTCTCTCTGGCCCCTCAGTCTCTCTCTCTCTCTCTGCCACCTCCCTCTCTCTCTCTGTCTCTGTCTCTCTCTCTCTCTCTCCCCCTCTCTGCCCCCTCCGTCTCTCACTCTCTCTTTGCCCCCCTTTCTCTCTCTCTCTGCCCCCTCCCTCTCTCTATGCCCCTCCCCCTGTCTGTGCCTACATCTGCCCCTCTGTCTCTCTGTCTGTGTGTGTCTCTCTCCCTCAGTCTGTTTGTCTTTATGTGTGTGTGTGTCTCTCTGTGTGTTTAATTCTCTGTATATATGTGTGTGTGTTTCTTACCGTTTGTGTGTGGCTGTAAGTGTGTGTCTCACTCTCTATGCCTGTGTGTGGCTGTGTGTATCTCTCTCTACGTGTTTGTGTCGCTCTGTGTGTGTGCCTCTGTGTGTGTGTCTCTCCCTCTCTCACAGTGTGCTCTTCAATGTGTGTGTGTCTCTCTCTCTTTCTCTCTCTGTCCATGTGTGTGTGCCTCTCTCGCCGTGTATGTGAGTATGTCTCTCTCTCTCTTTATGTATGTGTGTGTGTTTGTCTTTCTCGTCCTGTGTGTGTGTCTCTCTCTGTCTGTCTTTGTTTGTGTGTGTGTGCCCCTCTGTTTCTCTATGCGCATCTCTCTCTGTCTGTGTGTGTGTGTCTCTCTCTCTCTCTCTCTGTGCCTCTCTCTCTCTCTATTTCAGTATATGTTCGTTTGTGTGTGTGTGTGTGTGTATGTATGTCTATATGTCTGTATGTGTGTCTGTCTCTCTCTGGTCATGTGTGCGTGTCTCTTTCTGTCTGTGTCGATCTGTGTGTGTGTTTCTCCCTCTGTATGTCTGTGTGTCTGTTGATCTCTCTCACTGTTTGTCTTTGTCTCTCTGCATGTGTCTTTGTGTGTGTGTGTTTACGTGTCGCTGTGTCGATGTGCCACTATGTGTGTCCCTCTCGTCCTCTCTTTGTGCCGCTCAATGTGTGTGTGACTCTCCCTTTCTCTGTCCTTGTGTGTGCTGTTCTCTTTTCGTGTCTGTGTGTATGTGTATGTGTGTGTGTGTCTCTCTATCTCTGTGTGTGTCTCTGTGTGTGTCTCTATGTGTGTGTGTGTGTGTGTGTGTGTGTGTTTGTCTATCTCTCACGCCCTGTGCGTGTCTCCCTCTGTCTGTGAGTGTGTGCCTCTGTGTATGTATCTCGCTCTTCCTCTCTTTTTTTCTCTCTCTGTCTGTCTGTGTGTCTGTGCTTCTCTCGTTCTCTCTCGCTGTGTGTGTCTCCCTCTCAGTGTCTCTGTGTGCATCTCTCTCTCTCTTCATCTCTCTGTCTGTGTTTGTGTGTGTCTCTCTCTCTCTGTGCCTCTGTGTCTCTCTCTGTCAGTGTGTGTGCACGTCTCTCTCTCTCTGTGTCTCTGTCGCTATGCATGTGTGTGCCTGTGTGTTCGTGTGTGTCTGTCTCTCCATGTTGTGTGTCTGTGTGTGTATGTCTGTCTCTCTCTCTCTGTCTGTATGTGTCTCCTTCTCTGTGTCTTTGTGTGTCTCGCACTCTTTCTGTGTTGGCATCTGTTTCTCGCTCTGTGCGTGTGTGTGTGTGTCTTAGTATGTGTGTAGTTGTGTGTGTGTATGTGTGTCTCTCTCTGTATGTCTGTGTGTGTGTTTCGGTGTGTGTGTGTTTCTCTCTCCCGTTCTCCGTATGTGTGTGTGGCTGTCTGCGAGTGTGTCTGTGTATCTCTCTCTCTCTCTCTCTCTTTCTCATCCAGTGAGTGTCTCCCTCTATGTCTGTGTGTGTGTGTGCCTCTGTCTCTCTCTCTCTATCTCTCTCTCTCTCTCTCTCTCTCTCTCTCTCTCTCACTATGTCTGTGTGTATCCCTCTTTGTCTTTGTGTGCGTCTCTCTCTCTCTCCCTCGCCGTTTATGTGGGTGTCTCCCTCTTTGTCTCTCTGTGCATCTCTCCTTCTCTCTGTCTGTGTGTTTGTGCGTGTCTCTCTCTCTCTCCATGTCTGTGTGTCTCTCACTCTGTATGTCTTTGTGTGCCTGTGCGTGTCTTTCTCTTTCTCTGTGTCTGTGTGTCTCTCTCTTTGCGCGCTTGTGTATCTCTGTGTGTGTTTGTGTCCCTCTCTGTGTCTCTGTGAGCGTCTTTCTGTCTCTCTCAGACAGACACAGAGATGCGGAGGGATCTGGGTGGCCTAGTGCATGAATCGCAAAAGGTTAGTATGCAGGTGCAGCATGTAATTGGGAAAGCTAATAAAATGTTATTGTTTATCATGAGGGGAATTGAATGCAAAAGTAGGAAGATTATGTTTCAGTTATACAGGGCATTGGTGAGACCACATCTGGAGTACTGTTTACCGTACTGGTCTCCTTATTGAAGGAAGGAGATAAATGAGTTGGACGCAGTACAGAGAAGGTTTACTGAACTAATACCTGGAATGGGTGGGCCGTCTTACGAGGAATGATTGGACAGGCTAGGCTTGTATCTGCTGGAATTTAGATGAGTACGAGGCGATTTGATTGAAACATATATGATGCTGAAGGGTCTCAACAGGGTGGACGTGGAAAGGATGTTTCCTTTGTAGAAGAATCTAGAACAAGGAGTCACTGTTTAAAAATAAGGAGCCATACAATTAAGACAGAGATGAGGAGATTTTTTTTTCTCTGAGGTTGGTGGGTCTTTGGAATTCTCTTCCTCAAAAGGCAGTGGAAGCAGAGTCTTTGAATATATTTAAGGCAGAGTTAGATAGATTCTTGATAAGCAAGGGGTGAAAGGTTATCGGGGGTAGGTGGAAATGTGGACGAATCAGTTCAGCCATGAACATATTTAATGGTGGAGCAGGCATGAAGGGCCGAGTGGTCTATTCCTGCTCCTAGTTCATACGTTCGCATGGTCTCCATGCAAAATTCAGTCCCGTTTCCATGAACCACTGACCACTGACTAGCCAATCTCTGAAGCTGAACCAGACTGTTTACAACCTCTGTGCTCTATTGAGACCTGAACTGAATGTATCTCCATATTCTCGACATCTCCACTGTGCCTACTACCAACTCTGCAATATCACCCATCTCCACCTCCGTCTCAGCCCATCTGCTGCATAAACACTCATCTGCGCCTTTGTTACATCCACACTTGACTATTCCAATTCTATTCTGGTCACCCTCCCAGTTATAAAGCTCCATAAACCACAACCCATCCAGAACACTGCTGCCTGTATTATAACTCAAACCAAATCCCGATCACCCATCACCCCTGTGCTCACTGATCTACATTGGCTCCCGGTCTGGCAGCACCTTAATTTTAATATTCTCATTCTTGTGTTTGAATCCCTCCATGGCCTCACCACTCCAATTAGTCCCATTCCCCTGTCCATTCCCAAATTCCTGTAAATCATTTGCCTTCAAGTCCTTTCTTTAATTCCCGTTTAAAATAAAACTTTTTGCCCTCTATATCTGTCTCTGGCCACTATTTCAGCTCAACTGCGCAACTGGGCCCAACGCCATGGAAGCTTGGATCCAAAACTTGGGACGAGCTGAGCTGCCAGTCACTTCCATTCCTCCAGGCTGGACAGGGCTCTGGCCCCGATTCAACAAGTATGTGGTGTTAGTGTGAGGAGGGATTTGAAGTGACGTCAAGCAGCCATTCCAGCAGCCTTTTTCACTTGGACTGTGCATTTCCAGTGACCGCCCGTGTTAGTCACTCTCAGCTGAACATACATTCAGCAGCACGAGGAACCCACTCTGGTGTTATTTAAAAGGACCAGTCATCAAACTTACAGGTTTTTGACTTACTTCTGCTCTTGTAAAGTTAGTGGAGGTTCTGTGGATGGTTTTCTGGAGGTTGTGTTGTGAGCTGCTGCAGACATTCAGGGAGGACAGAGGATTTGGTGATCCAACTCTGGACGAGGTATGGTGACTGCAGTTACAGTGTCTCTGGGTCTGTAACATGACCAACAAATGGAGCAGAGGCTGCAGAGAGTGGAAGCTCTGTAAAGAGGGAGGAGGAGGGGGCTCTGCCCTACCCACCCCGGCTTTTCCAAGAGCACTTTCCCTACCTACACCTAACCCAGGAGCAGTATGTGAGGTGACTCTGATTCAATAAGGTGGTGGTCACAGAGCTGTGTCACCTCCTGTAACATGAACTGGAGCCTCACACCAGGGTGAGGACAGAGCTATCAGTGGCTGTTAAGGTCACAGTTTCATTGAACTACTATGCATCGTGATCTTTCCAGGCAGGAGCAGGAGACATATCCAACGTAGAGTGGTAGAAATTGATGGAGTTATAGAGTCATTTGCGACACAGAAGGAGGCCATTCGGCCCATCCGTGTCGGCTGTCAGCGGAACAATCCAGTCAGTCCCACTCTCCTGCTCAATCCCCTTATCCCTGCAAGTTCATTTCCTTCAGATGTCCATCCAGTTTCCTTCCAAAATCATTGATCGTCTCGGCTTCCACCACCCTCATGGGCAGTGAGTTCCAGCTCATTACCATCCACTGTATAAAACATTTCTTCCTCATATTCCCCCTGCATCTCTTACCCAAACCTGCCATCTGTGTCCCCTAGTCCGTGTTTCAACAGTTAATGGGAACAGTTTTTCCTTGTCTATCTTATCTAAGCCTATCGTAATCTTGTACACTTCTATCAAATCTCTCTCAATCTTCTTTACTCCAGGGAGATCAACTCCATCTTCTCCAAACTATCCTTGTAACTAAAACCGCCCATCCCTGGAATCATTCTGGTAAATGTCCTCTGCACCATCTCAAGGACCTTCACATCCTTACTAAAGTGTGGTGACCAGAACTGGACACAGTTCACTAGTTAGGGCCTAACTAAAATCCGTTTCCCACAGGACAACTTCCCTTTCCCACCATGGATCCCACATTCTCCACTATTACACCCATGTAAGATGCTGGTCCTTTGTGAGGACAGCGTGGAACAGGCTGATCTACTTGAACAGGTTGAGGTTAAGAGGGAGGATGTGCTGGAAGTTTTGAATGATATGACGACAGATAAGTCCCAGGGGCGAGACGGGATATACCCAAGGATGTTATGGGAAGCGAGGGAAGAGACTGCTGCGCCTTTGGCGATGATCTTTGCGTCTTCACTGTCCACTGGAGTAGTACCAGATGATTGGAGGGTGGCAGATGTTGTTCCCTCGTTCAAGAAAGGGAATAGGGTTTACCCAGGGAATTAGAGACCATTCAGTCTTACGTGGGCAAATTATTGGAGAGGATTCTGACAGACCGGATTTATGATGACTTGGAAAAACATGGTTTGATTGGAAATAGTCAGCATGGCTTTGTGAGGGTCAGGTCATGACTCACAAGCCTTATTGAATTCTTTGAAGATGTGACAAAACACATTGATGAAGGAAGAGCAGTGGATGTGGTGTATATGGATTTTAGCAAGGCGTTTGATAAGGTTCCCAATGGTAGGCTCATTCAAAAAGTAAGGAGACATGGGATAAAGGGAAAGTTGGCTGTCTGGATACAATATTGGATGGCCCATAGAAGTCAGAAGGTGGTAGTAGATGGAAAGTATTCAGCATGGAGCTCGGTGACCAGTGTTGTTCCGCAGAGATCTGTTCTGGGACTTCTGCTCTTTGTGATTTTTATAAATGACTTGGATGAGGAAGTGGAAGGCTGGGTTAGCATGTTTGCCGATGACACGAAGGTTGCTGGAGTTGTGGATAGTGTGGAAGGCTGTTGTAGGTTGCAACAGGACATTGACAGGATGCAGAGCTGGGCTGAGAATAGGCAGATGGAGTTCAACCTGGAAAAGTGTGAAGTGATTCATTTTGGAAGGTCGAATTTGAATGCGGAATACAGGCTTAAAGACAGGATTCTTGGTATTGTGGAGGAACAGAGGGATCTTGGGGTCCATGTCCATAGATCGCTCAAAGTTGCCACCCAAGTTGATAGGGTTGTTAAGAAGGCGTATGGTGTGTTGGCTTTCATTGACAGGGGGATTGAGTTTAAGAGCCGTGAGGTTATGCTGCAGCTCGATAAGGCCCTGGTTCGACCACACTTGGAATATTGTGTTCAGTTCTGGTAGCCTCATTATAGGAAGGATGTGGAAGCTTTAGAGAGGGTGCAGAGAAGATTTACCAGGATGCCGCCTGGACTGGAGGGCATGTCCGACGAAGAAAGATTGAGGGAGCTAGGGCTTTTCTCATTGGAGCGAAGAGGGATGAGAGGTGACTTGATAGAGGGGTACAAGATGATGAGAGGCATAGATAGAGTGGATAGTCAGAGACTTTATCCCAGGGTGAAAAGGGCTATCACCAGGGGGCATAATTTTAAGGTGAATGGAGGAAGGTTTCGGGGAGATGTCAGAGGTAGGTTCTTGACACAGAGAGTGGTGGGTGCGTGGAATGCGCTGCCAGCGGTGGTAGTAGAAGCCGATACATTAGGGGCATTTAAGCGACTCTTGGATAGGTACATGGATGATAGTAGAATGAAGGGTGGGTAGTTACTTAGACCTTCGAGTAGGTTAAAGATACGGCACAACATCGTGGGCCGAAGGGCCTGTGCTGTACTGTTCTATGTTCTATGTTATATGCTCCATCACAGTGTTATTACAGCACAGAATGAACTATTCAGCCCGCCGTGTCTGCACAGGCTCTCTGAATGAGCGATTCACCTAATCCCATTCCATGCCTTCTTCCCGTAACCCTGCTCATTCTTCCTTCTCATATGCCAGTTTATTCAGCTTTAGCATGTTTATAGATGTAGTCACCCCACAGCTTAAGAGTATGCAGGGAGAGAGGTAATGGGAGATCACCAGACTGTCAGAAAGAATCAGGCAGGTAGTGCAGGAGACCCCAGAGTGCATCTCACTCTCCAAAAGGTATTCAGTTCTGAATACTGAGGCAAGTCATGCTTCACCTGGGGCAACAGCCAGAGCCATGTCCATGGCTGCATGGGTGGCTCAGCTGCAGAGCGGGGTACAGGGCTGACTGGAAAAGCCATAGTGATTGGTGATTCAATAGTATGGGGAACAGATAGACACTTCTGTGGCCACAGACGTGAATCTGTGGTATGTTGCCTCCCTGGTACCAGGGTCAAGGATCTCACTGAGCGACTGCAGTGCATCCTGAAGGAGGAGGGGAACAGCCAGCAGTCGTGGTCCACATCAGAACCAACGAAATAGGTGGAAAGAGGGTTGTAGTCAGAATTTAGGGAGCTAGGGAAGAAATTGGCAAGCAGGACCTCAAAAGCAGTAATCTCCGGATTACTCCCAGTGTCACACACAACTGAGTATAGAAATAGAAGGATAAGACAGATGAATTCGTGGCTTGAAATATGGTGCAGGAGGGAGGGATTCATATTCCTGGGACACTGGGACCGGCTCTGGGGGACATGGGACCTGCACAGGCCGGAAGGGTTGCCCCTGAACAGAGCGAGGACTGAGTTTAACTTGCGGGATGTTTTGCTGGTGCTGTTGGGGAGGGTTTAAAGTAGTTTGGCAGGGGATGGGGACCTGAGGGTAGACTCAGCTGGGACAAAATCAGAAATGAAAATGGAAGGCGGAACATTACTGGATGAGTCTGGAAGACAGAGGAGAGGAGGGTTAGAAAATAAAATAAAAAGAGTTTGGCAGTGCTCAAGGGTATCTCTATCAGTGCAAGCTGTATAGAAAATAAAGCAGATGAGTTGAAGGCACAGATAGCAATGTGGCAGTATGATATCATAGCTGTTACAGAAACATGGCTTAAGGGGGGACAGGAATAGTAGCTCAACGTTCCTGGTTACAGGGTTTACAGATGCGATAGGGAGATAGTTAAGAAAGGAGGGGACTGGCCAATTTTGTTCAGGGAATCTATTGAATCTGTGAGGAGGGATGCTATGTTGGAAGGTTCATCAGATGAGGCCATATGGATTGAGCTAATGAACTAAAAAGGGGCAATCACACTGCTGGGAGTGTGATTTCGACAGCCAAATAGACAGAGGGAGATAAAAGAGCAGATATGTAGGCAAGTCTCTGAGAGGTGCATGAACAATTGGGCAGTAATAGTAGGGGATTTTCATTACCCAATATTAACTGGCTGCCTGCAGTGGCCAAACCATCAGCCTCAAGAAAACGAACATCATGGGACAGGATGTCAGAAATGCTCCATCCATCAATATCGGCGATCAGACTCTGGAAGTGGTTCATGAGTTCACCTACCTAGGCTCAACTATCACCAGTAACCTGACTCTCGGTGCAGAAATCAACAACCACATGGGAAAGGCTTCCGCTGCTATGTTCAGACTGGCCAAGAGACTGTGGGAAAGTGGTGCACTGACATGGAACACAAAAGTCCGAGTGTATCAAGCCTGTGTTGTCAGTACCTTGCTCTACGGCCTGGATAACGTATGTCAGCCGAGAGCAATTTCTCAATTCATTCCATCTTCGCTGCCTCCAGAGAATCCTTGGCATCAGGTGGCAGGACCGTATCTCCAACGCAGAAGTCCTCGAGGCGGCCAACATCCCCAGCTTATACACACTACTGAGTCAGAGGCGTTTGAGATGGCTTGGCCATGTGAGCCGCATGGAAGATGGCAGGATCCCCAAGGACACATTGTACAGCGAGCTCGTCACTGGTATCAGAACCACCAGCCGTCCATGTCTCCGCTTTAAAGACGTCTGCAAACGCGACATGAAGTCCTGTGACATTGATCACAAGTCATGGGAGTCAGTTACCACTGATCGCCAGAGGTGGTGGACAGCCATAAAGGCGGGGCTAAAGAGTGGCGAGTCGAAGAGACTTAGCAGTTGGCAGGAGAAAAGACAAAAGCGCAAGGGGAGAGCCAACTGTGTAACAGCCCCCACAACCAATTATATCTGCAGCGCCTGTGGAAGAGTCTGTCACTCTAGAATTGACCTTTATCGCCGCTCCAGGCACTGCTTCACAAACCACTGACCACTTCCAGACGCTTACCCATTGTCCCTCGAGACAAGGAGGCCAAAGATGAGAAGATATTAACTGGGATAGTTTTAGTATGAAAATAATTGAGGGAGCAGAATTCTTGAGATGCGTTCAAGGGAAATCTGTGGCCAGTATGTAGCACGTATGTAGTATGTCGAGAAGTTGCAGTTTTAGAGTTTGTTTCAGGAAATGGAGATGGGCAGATGGAAGGTGTGGCAGTGGGTGAGAATTTTGGTGGGAGTGATCGCAATTCAGTCAGTTTTATCATAATTATGGAAAAGTGCAAACATAGAACAGGAGTTAGAGTGCTCAATTGGGGCAAGTCCGATTTTACTAAGCTGAGGAGCAAAAGTGGACTGGAAACAGCTACTTGAAGGTAAGTCCGTCTCAGAGCACTGAAAGGCATTCAAAGACGAGATTCAAGAGGTTCAGGGTAAAAATGTTCCCAGAAAGAAAAAAGGTGAGGCCGTCAAATCTCGAGACCCATGCCCATGGATGTCAAGGAGGCGGCAGGGTAAGTTAAGGCAGAAAAGGCAGGCTTATGTGCGGCACTGAGAACTCAATACTACAGTAAGCCGAGAGTAGTATAGAAAGTGGAGGGGTCAAATCAAAAAGGAAACTAGGAAAGCCAAAAGGGAGCACGAAAGAATATTGGCAAGAAAAATCAAGGTGAACCCAAAGATATTTTCTCAATACATTAAGAGTAAGAGGATAACAAAGGGGACTGTAGGGTCCACAATAGACCAAAATTGTAACCTATGTGTCGGGGTGGAAGATATTGGTATGGGTCTTAATGGATACTTTGAGCCTGTCTTCACAAAATAGGGGGGATGCAGATATTGTAGCGAAGGAGGAAGAGTGTGAATTATTGGATGTGATAAACACAGGGAGAGAGGAAGTATTAATGGGATCAGCATTCCTGAAAGTTGATAAATCACCACAGCCGGATGAAATGTACCCCAGGTTATTCAAAGAAGCAAGAGTGGAAATAGCAGAGGGTCTGCCCACCATCATTTTCCAGTCCTCACTGGATACAGTTGTGGTGCCGGAGTATTGGAGAATTGCTAGCGTTGTACCTCTGTTTAAAAAGGGAGCGAAGGTTGGTCTGAATAATTACAGGCCAGTCGGTCTAACCTCAGTAGTGGGCAAAGTATTGGAATCTATTCTGATAGAGGCACAGGTTAATCAAGGATAGTCAGCATAGATTTGTTAAGGGACGCTCTTGTTTGACCAAATTGATCTAATTTTTCGAAGATGTTGCAAGGAATATAGATGAGGGTAGTGCAGTTGATGTGGTCGACATGGATTTTAACAAGGCTTTTGACAAGTTCCCACATGACAGGCTGGTTCAAAAAATAAAATCCCATGGCATCCAGAGAAATGTAGCAAGGCGGATACAAAATTGGCTCAGTGGCAGGAAACAAAGGGTAATTGTTGACGGGTGTTTTTGCAACTGGAAGGTTGTTTCTCGTGTCATTCTACAGGGCTCAGTACTGTGTCTCCTGCTTTTTGTGGTGCATGTTAATGATTTGGATGTAAATGTGGTGCGCATGATCAAGACGTTTCTGGACGACACAAAGATTGGCCATGTGGTAGATAGCAAGAAGGATAGCTGTAGACTGCAGGAAGATATTGACAGTCTGGTCAGATGGGCAGAAAAATGGAATTCAACCTGGATACGTGTGAGGTGATGCAATTGAGGAGGTCAAACAAGGCAAAGGAATACGAGATTACTGCGACAATACTAAGAGGTGTAGAGCAAGTAAGGGACCTTGGAGTGAATGTCCACAGATCCCTGAAGATAGCAGGGCTAGGCAGTAAGGTGGTTAAGAAGGCATTTGGAATCGTGCCACTTTTTAGCCGAGGTACAGAATGTAAGGGCAGGGAGGTTATGCTGGAACTGTATAAATCATCGATTAGGCGACAACTTGAGTACTCTGTGCAGTTCTGGTCACCTCATTACAGAAAGGATGCAATTGCAGTAGAGAGGGTACAGAGGGGATTTACAAGGATGTTGCCAGGACTGAAAAAATGCAGCAATGAGGAAAGATTGGATAGGCTGGGGTTGTTCTCCTTGGAACAGAGATGGCTGAGGGGAGATCTGATTAAAATGTACAAAATTTTGAGGGACCTGGATAGAGTGGAGGTGATGGTCTAATCACCTTCGCAGAGAGGTCAGTAACTAGGGGCATAGATTTAAGGTGATTGGTTGAAAGATCAGATGGGAGATGAGGAAAATCTTGCTCACCCAGTAATACAAAATTGGCTCAGTGGCAGGAAACAAAGGGTAATTGCTGACGGATATTTTAGTGACTGGAGGACTGTTTCCAGTGGCGTTCCACAGGGCTCAGCACTGGATCCCCTGCTTTTAGTGTGGTTCTGGAACTCATTGCTCGAAAGATGATTGAGGCAGAAACCCCCGACTCATTCAAAAGCTGCCTGGATGTGCACCTCAACTGCCATAATCTGCAGGGCTATGGATCAAATGCTGGAACCTGGGATTAGAATAGGTGGATCATTTGTCAGCTGGCACAGGCACGATGGGCCAAGTGGCCTCTTTCTGTGCCTTAAGCTTTCTACGGTTCTATGATTCCATAACATGAAACACGCTATCCTCATTAACACTCACAGTTATGTCAATTAACTTTATCAAGATTATCACATATTACTTTCCATTAACCTATCCGTACTGCTTGTAATTTAATATCCCTTGGTTTTACAAGCAAGAAATATTTTTTTGTGCTGGGTTATGGCCTCCAGAAGTTTCCAACCACCAACATTAAACCGGTAGTTGCAGGGTTTAGGCAACCTCTCCATTTTTAAACAGGGTGCAACATTTTCAGTCCTGCTGTCCGCAGGCATCATTTTTTTATTCATTCGTGGGATGTGGGCGTCGCTGGCAGGCCAGCATTTACTTCCCATCCCTAATTGCCTTTGAGAATGTGGTGGTGAGCTGCCTTCTTGAACCTCTGCAGTCCATGTGGTGTAGGTAAACCCACGGTGCTGTTAGGAAGGGAGTTCCATGATTGTTACCCAGCGACAGTGAAGGAACGGCAATATTCCAAATCAGGATGGTGTGTGGCTTTCAGGGGAAGTTGCAGGTGGTGGTATTTCCACGCATCTGCTGCCCTTGTTCTTCTAGTTGGTAGAGGTCGGGGTTTGGAAGGTGCTGTCTAAGGAGCCTTGGTGCATTGCTGCAGTCCATCTTGTAGATTGTACACACTGCTGCCACTGTGCGTCGGAGGTGGCGGGAGTGAATGTTCGTGAATGGGGTGCCAATCAAGGGGGCTGAATTTTTCCTGGAAGGTGTCGAGCCTGTTCAGTGTTGTTGGAGCTGCTCCAGGCAAATGGAGAGTATTCCAACACACTCCGGACTTGTGCCTTGTAGATGATGGGCAGGCTTTGGGGAGTCAGGAGGTGAGTTACTCGCCACAGCATTCCAAGTCTCTGACTTGCTCTTGTGGCCATGGCATTTATATGGCTACTCCAGTTCAGTTTCTGGTCAATGGTAACCGCCAGGATGTTGATAGTGGGGGTTTCGGCGATCGTACCGCCATTGAATGCCAAGGGGAGATGGTTAAATTCTCTCTTGTTGCAGATGGTCATTGCCTTGCACTTGTGCGCTGTGAATGTTATTTTCCACGTATCAGCCCAAGCCTGGATATTGTCCAGGTCTTGCTGCATTTCTACACGGTATCAGAGGAGTCATGAATGTTGCTGAACATTGTTCAATCATCAGCGACATCCCCACTTCTGACCTCATGATTGAAGGAAGATCATTGATGAAGCAGCTGAAGATGGTTGGGCCGAGGACACTACCCTGAGGAACTCCTGCAGTGATGTCCTGGAACTCAGCTGACTGACCTCCAAAAACCACAACCATCTTCATTTGCGCTAGGTATGACTCCAACCAGCGATGAGGATTACTCCTGATTCCCATTGCCTCCTGTTTGGCTTGGGCTCTTTGATGCCATACTCGGTCAAATGCTGACTTGATGTCAAGGGAAGTCACTCTCACCTCACCTCTTGAGTTCAGCACTTGTGTCCATGTTTGAACCAATGCTGCAATGAGGTCAGGCGAATGAGTGGCCATGGCGAAACACAAGCTTAGCGTCACTGAGCAGGTTATTGCTAAGCAAGTGCGGCTTGATGTCACTGTCGATGATACCTTCCATCAATTTACTGATGATTGAGAGTGGACTGATGGGGTGGTAATTTGTTGGGTTGGACATTTCCTACTTTTTGTGTACAGGACATACCTGGGCAATTTTCCACATTGTCAGGTAGATACCAGTGCTGTCGCTGAGCAAGAGCTTGGCGAGGGGTGTGACAAGTTGTGGAGTGCAGGTCTGCAGTACTATTGTAGGAATGTTGTCAGGGCCGATAGCCTTTACAGTATCTATTGCCTTAAGTCGTTTCTTGATATCACGTGGAGTGAATCGAATTGACTGAAGTCTGGCATCTGTGATGCTGGGGACTTCAGGAGGAGGCCGAGATGGATCACCAACTTGGCACTTCTGGCTGAAGATTGTTGCAAATGCTTCAGCCTCATCTTTCACACTGATGTGTTGGGCTCCCCCATCATTGGATAGGGATATTTGTGGCGCCACCTCCTCCAGTTAGTTGTTTAATTGTTTACCACCATCCACGACTGGATGTAGCAGGACTGCATAGTATAGATCTGACCTGTTGGTTATGGGATTGCTTTGCTGTGTCTATCGCATGTTCCATGCATAGTTTGCCATGCAAGTAGTCGTGTGTTGTAGCTTCACCAAGTTAACACAACATTTTGAGGTATGCCTGGTGTTGCTCCTGGCATGCCCTCCTGCACTCTTCATTGAACCAGGGTTGGTTTCCTGGCTTGATGGTAATGGCAGAGTGGGGATATGCCGAGCCATGAGGTTGCAGCTTGTGATTGAGTACAATTCTGCTGCTGCTGATGGCCCACAGCCTTTCATGGATGCCCAGTTTTGCATCGCTAGTTCTGTTCGAAATCTATCCTATTTAGCACGGTAATAGTGCCATACAACATGATGGGCAGTACCCTCAACGCAACGGCGAGAATTCTTCCCCACCAGGACTGTGCTGTGGTCACTCCTACCAATACTTTCATGGACAGATGCATCTGCGGTAGGCAGTTTAATGAGGTCGAGGTAAAGTGTGTTTTGCCCTCTTGTTGTTTCCCACAAGACCAGCCGCAGACCCAGTCTAGCAGATATGGCCTTCAGGACTCGGCCAGGTCGGTTAGTAGTGGTGCTACTGTGCAATTCTTGGTGATGGACATTGAAGTCCCCCACCCAGCACCCTTGCCACCCTCAGTGCTTCCTTTATGTGCTGTTCAACATGGAGGAGTACTGACTCATCAACTGAGGCAGGCTGGGAGGTGGCAATCAACAGGAGGCTTCCGTGCCCATGTTTGACCTGATGCCACCAGGCTTCATGCGGTCTGTATTCTTTGTAGCGGACTCCCTGGGCAACTCCCTCCCTACTATAAACCACTGTGCCGCCACCTCTGCTGGGTCTTTCATGCAGGTGGTCAAAGACATAGCTGGGGATGGTGATGGCAGTGTCTGGGACATTGCCTGTCAGGTATGATACCGTGAGTAATACTATGTCAATCTGCTGCTTAACTAGTCTGTGGGACAGCTCTCCCAACTTTGACACAGGCCGCCAGATGTTGGTAAGGAGGACTTTGCAGGGTCGACAGGACTGGGTTTGCCGTTGTCGTTTCGGGTGCCCAGGTCAATGCCATCGGTTTCATTACTTTTTATTGACTTCGTAGCGTTTAGATACGGCTGAGTGGTTTGGTAGGCCATTTCAGAGGGCATGTTAGAGTCAACAACATTGCTGTGGGTCTTAAGTCACATGTAGGCCAGACCAGGTAAGGACAGCAGATTTCCATCCCTAAAGAACATCAGTGAACCATTTGTGTCTCTGGAGAGTCTCCATCTTCCATTGCTCCCATATCTAAGGGTGACTGAAAGATTATGGCCAGTGCATCTGCTTTTTCCACCCCGCCGTCCCTCAGCATCCCTCATACATCCCACTCAGAACAGGTAAATGTACAACTTTACCGGGGTGCAAAAATTTTAGATTGAAAGAGGTTAACAGAACCTGTTTGTTCAGTGACTGTAATTAATCTCAGTCTCCAAGGACCCGAATTGTGTCACTGGAGGGTTTCCATTTTCTGTTAATAAGGAACTCCTTTCAATGTGTTATTTCATCGTATCAGCGGGATCATCAGCTCCAGCACTTACAGGGATCAGCGGCTCCACAGAGAGAGAGAGGATAGATCGGAATATGAGAACAATAATTGAAATGCTACAACAATGGGTCAGAATCTGAGAACAGTAGATTGGAATGTTACAACAATGGACAGCAGGAGTTTGTCCTATTGGTTTGTCTATCTCACTGCAGATTATTATTGGATAACATTAGATTGGCGGATCTATTATGTCTTCAGAATGCTTCAATTTATTTGCTATCCCATCCTTGCTATTATTGGTGGCCCTGGTAAGTCTCTGTATCCAACTATTAGATACATAAACCATGTTTCACTAATTTAGTGCTCTTGTAATTTAAATCATGTGAAGACTGAAGTCATTGTCTTAAGTTTCTGGCACAAATTCCATTCCATATCCATGATCTGCATCCCCCTCGCTGGCAAATGTCTAAGGCTGAACCAGGAAGTTTACAACCTTGTTATCTGTTTAATGCTGAGCTGGTTACATTCCCATATTCTCTCCATCCCCAACCCTGCCTATTGTTCTGGCCAGGTGAGGAGAGGTCACGGTCGCTCCCCTTGTTGTTCCTCCTATTTGACCACAACAGTGTTTGTCCTTTTTTAACAGTGGATGTGCTTACCATCTCAATGATAGTTTTAATTTTTACCTTTGGTGGGATGGTGAAGGAATCGTTCGGACAGGTTCTCTTGAGTTTAAACATGAAAGAGGTGAGTGATAGTGATCACAATTCGGTTAGGTTTACCTGAGCGATGGGCAGGGACAGGTATATACTGCAGGGCAAAAAATATAGCTGGGGGAAAGGAAATTATGATGCGATTAGGCAAGATTTAGGATGCGTAGGATGGGGAAGGAAACTGCAGGGGATGGGAACAATCGAAATTTGGAGCTTATTCAAGGAGCAGCTAATGCGTGTCCTTGATAAGTATGTACCTGTGAGGCAGGGAGGAAGTTGTCGAGCGAGGGAGCCGTGGTTTACTAAAGAAGTTGAAGCGCTTGTCAAGAGGAAGAAGAAGGCTTATGTTAGGATGAGACGTGAAGGCTCAGTTAGGGCGCTTGAGAGCTACAAGCTAGCCAAGAAGGATCTAAAGGGAGAGCTAAGAAGAGCAAGGAGAGGACACGAGAAGTCATTGGCGGATAGGAAAAGGGAAAACCCGAAGGCTTTCTATAGGTATATCAGGAATAAAAGAGTGACTAGAGTTAGATTAGGGCCAATCAAGGATAGTAGTGGGAAGTTGTGTGTGGAATAAGAGGAGATAGGGGAAGTGTTAAATGAATATTTTGCGTCATTATTTACAGGAGAGAAAGAAAATGTTGTTTTGGAGAATACTGAGATTCAGGCTACTAGGCGAGATGGGATTGAGGTTCACAAGGAGGAGGTGTTATCAATTGTGGAAAGTGTGAAAAAAGATAAGTCTCCTGGGCCAGATGGGATTTACCCTCGGATTCTCTGGGAAGCTAGGGAGGAGATTGCAGAGCCTTTGTCCTTGATCTTCATGTCGTCATTGTCGACAGGAATAGTGCCGGAAGACTGGAGGATAGCAAATGTTGTCCCCTTGTTCAAGAAGGGGAGTAGAGACAGCCCTGGTAATTATAGACCTGTGAGCCTTACTTCGGTTGTGGGTAAAATGTTGGAAAAGGTTATAAGAGACAGGATTTATAATCATCTTGAAAAGAATAAGTTCATTAGAGATAGTCAGCATGGTTTTGTGACGGGTAGGTCGTGCCTCACAAACCGTATTGAGTTTTTCGAGAAGGTGACCAAACAGGTGGATGAGGGTAAAGCAGTGGATGTGTTTTCAGTAAGGCGTAAGGCAGATGGATTTCAGTAAGGCGTTTGATAAGGTTCCCCACGGTAGGCGATTGCAGAAAATACGGAAGTATGGGGCTGAAGGTGATTTAGAGCTTTGGATCAGAAATTGGCTAGCTGAAAGAAGACAGAGGGTGGTGGTTGATGGCAAATGTTCATCCTGGAGTTCAGTTACTAGTGGTGTACCGCAAGGATCTGTTTTGGGGCCACTGCTGTTTGTCATTTTTATTAATGATCTGGAAGAGGGTGTAGAAGGGTTGGTTTGTAAATTTGCAGATGACACTAAGGTCGGTGGAGTTGTGGATAGTGCCGAAGGATGTTGTAGGGTACAGAGGAACATATATAGGCTGCAGAGCTGGGCTGAGAGATGGCAAATGGAGTTTAATGCGGAAAAGTGCGAGGTGATTCACTTTGGAAGGAGTAACAGGAATGCAGAGCACTGGGCTAATGGGAAGATTCTTGGTAGTGTAGATGAACAGAGAGATCTTGGTGTCCAGGTGCATAAATCCCTGAAGGTTGCTACCCAAGTTAATAGGGCTGTTAAGAAGGCATATGGTGTGTTAGCTTTCATTAGTAGGGGGATCGAGTTTCGGAGCCACGAGGTCATGCTGCAGCTGTACAAAACTCTGGTGAGACCGCACCTGGAGTATTGCGTGCAGTTCTGGTCACCGCATTATAGGAAGGATGTGGAAGCTATGGAAAGGTTGAAGAGGAGATTTACTAGGATGTTGCCTGGTATGGAGGGAAGGTCTTACGAGGAAAGGCTGAGGGACTTAAGGTTGTTTTCGTTGGAGAGAAGGAGGAGTAGAGGTGATTTAATAGAGACATATAAGATAATCAGAGGGTTAGATAGGGTGGATAGTGCGCGTCTGTTTCCTCGGATGGTGATGGCAAACACGAGGGGACATAGCTTCAAGTTGAGGGGTGATAGATATAGGACAGATGTGAGAGGTCGTTTCTTTATTCAGAGAGTAGTAAGGGCGTGGAACGCCCTGCCTGCAGCAGTAGTAGATTCGCCAACTTTAAGGGCATTTAAGTGGTCATTGGATAGACATATGGATGAAAATGGAATAGTGTAGGTCAGATGGTTTCACAGTTCGGCGCAACATCGAGGGCCGAAGGGCCTGTACTGCGCTGTAATGTTCTAATTCTATTTCTAATTCAAATTCTAAATTCTAATTTATTATACTTAACAATCTAAACCTGATCTAAATAAAAGCATAAAAGATACACCACACATTCACGCGCACACTCACACGAGAATCACACAGACAAAGATTACAGAGTAAGAAGTAATTTTGTGGTTGTATTAGAGTCCAGAATAAATATTTTTTTAAATGCTCAATCTGTGAGATTGGATGATTCGGTGGTCTTACAGCCGAATTTGTATTCTTGAAGTCTTTGGCTGTTCGAAGTGCCCTTTGTGGCTGGCTCACATGGATCAGGGATTTCTTGGAGGCAGAATTTTAGGTGGCTTTTTACCTGGTGTCTCTGTCTGTAGCATTCTGTAGGCTTGGAGGGCCCACAGTAGCATGTGGCTTTCAAACTTGTGAAGTTATCTGGAGAGAGAGAGGGAGAGAGAGATGGGGAGACACATCCCTTCTGCTTCTGCACAGTTTGAATCACTGGCATGTCTGTCTTTTTCCAGGGGAAACTCGCAGTTTTCATAGAGATGGACAGAACTTTCATGACTGCCTCACCATATTCTCTGGACACTTATAATGAGATTCAAGGTTAGAAACCTCTATTGATCGAGGGCTCAGGATACCAGTATATACTCTTGGAGGAGTTTGCTCTTTGAAAGTCAATGTGTCAAGATGGCCTTGTATACCGTGTTCATGAATGTAATCTTAGGTAATTCAATCACTAGAGCCAACCAATGATTTGGGTCCAGGCTCATCAGACATGTGTCTCCTGTTGGAGACCTTGGAATGTAATAACGTGTTTCAGATGCCAATTGCGGTGGCCGTCTTGTCTACCAGTTTTTTCAAGGTTAACTGCAGGATTGTTGTTCCATTAAAAGTTTACTGTAAATTTCCAGCCGATGAATAACAATTCCTCATTTGGCATATTGTGTTATCTTGACACCGCCTCAGCACATGGAAAGAAATGTCATGGTAAGAACATTTCATTACCGAATTGCAGGAAGGAATAGAAGGAAGCGCACATTCATTCTGAATAATAACTTCTCAAATTGACACATTAATCTTAGAATGACTGCAGCTGACCTTGTCTGTTACAGTTGTGCTGATTTAATTGTGTTGGAGTACTGTCTGGGATGGTTATGTGTCGGCTTCGACCCTGGACAATGCATCAGCGATTACATTTTTTCTCTCTCTTGCAATGCAACTTTAACCATTCAGGTTCCTGCACCTTGAAAACCTTTCTTCCTGAAGGCACAGGGTGCAAAACATTGTTTTTTTTTTTCGCCTCTGCGATGTGTCTGAGATTTCCTCTGGGCCTTTGTTCTTGCTGAGTTCTGCTTTGAAATTATTGGGTTTGAATAGATTTGGGTTTGGGACCTGATCATTGGGTTCTTCAGTGGGTAGATCCACACTGACCTCACTTTTAGCTTTCTGGTGAGGTACACAAGTGCTGTTTACTTTAGGGTATTTTCCCTTCCTTTTTCCCTTTACTATAGGGGGGATCTTTTTTCTGATCTTCCCTATATCCTCTGGGAGATTAGTGCTCGAAGATGTCTCTCCAGCTTTCACTGCACTCTCCTGCGCCGCTTCGTTTAGGTGAGGCATCTCCCTGAACATTGCCTTGCCTTTTTGGGAAATTTCCTTGTCCTTGCAAGTTTCTGTAAATGCTGTTCGCAGCCTTTTTAGGGTGTCTCTTTGATTTGCATTTACGGACAGTGTGGGGACTAATTTATCAAACATTTCAGGTTTGACTAATCGGAGAGAAGGGTGTTCCAGTTGGGAATCCTCCTGGCCCTCCTGTAACATGTCCTCACTGTCCTTTTAAATTCTTCCCTCCTGACTGTCTGACAGATCTGTGCATGTCAATCCCCTCCACAGTCTTCACTTTTTTCCTTTGGTCTGGGGTTTCAAATAAATAATTTACCTGAATATGCCTTTTGTCACTCGATATGGACCACTGAACCGGGCTTTCAGGGATTCACCCTGCATTGGGAGTAGTAACAATACATGGTCTCTGGGCTCAAATGTTCTAGCCTTGGCATTTCAGTCTGCTTATCTTTTCATAACTGCCTGGGAGATCTTTAGGTGTTCCTGAGCCATTGTACAGGCTCTCGTGAGCCGCTCCCAAAGCATGGAAATGTAATCTAACATGAAAGACTGATCCCTGTGTCCTAAAACTTCTCCTTGATTAGTTTCAGAGAACCTATCAACTCGTGTCCATAAACTAATTCAAAGAGACCAAAGCCAGTGGAATCATTGGATAAGTCCCTGGTAGGAACAGGGGAAATCCCAGCCCTTTCTCCCAGTCATGGGCTTACTCATAGCAGCATGGCCTGATCATTGTCTTTAGGGTATGGTGGTATCGCTTCAAATCCCCTTGTGACTGTGGGTGGTAGGCTGAGTACTTTATCTGGGTTTTGTACAAAATGCCCATGACCTTATGAAAAATACTGGGTTTCAAATGTGTGCCCAGGTCCATCTGGATCTTAACAGGCAGTCCATATCGGGTAAAGCATTGGGTTCGCCTCTCCACTACTACTTTAGCAGAGATAGTTCTTCGGGAGAATGGCCTCTGGGAACCGGGTCGCCACATCTATAATGGTGCGAAGATACTTGTGATCCCTGTTTTGTTTTCATCAGGTGTCCCACACAATCCACTAGCACTCTGCTGAAGAGTTCCCCAAAAGCTTGTAGGGGAATTCGGGTGCAGGTTGTATTGCAGGCCAGGGCCTCCCCACAACCTGGCACGTGTGACCAGTTTTACAGAACTGCACCACATTTTTGTGGAGTTGTGGCTAGTCAAAATGCTGCCTTATGCAGGCTTCAATTTTCGTTCACCAACACGTCCAGTCATTTGAAGCACGTGGGTCATTCTTAATATTTCGTTAAGGAACTCAGTGGCATCAAAATCTGGTGAACCACTGTCCACTCTTCATCCTCAGGTCTGTGAGGAGGTCTCCACTTCCTCATCAGCACCTCAGTTTTTAAATAGCTGCACTCTGCAACTCCCTCTGCTTCAGTTTTGGTTTGGACAGTCTGGGCTAACCTTTTTAAAATTGGGTCGGGCTGTTGAGCCTCAACGTAGGAAAATCTGTTTAACACATCCTTTGGGTCCTCTAACCTCCCAAAGTATGTTCTGACAACCAGCCAGTAGGGTCATCCTTCTGCAATGTCAGTTCAGGGGACTGCTTGGCCATGGACGGAGTCAACACACAATCAGGGAGAATGCCACGGAGCTTCTCCTGTAACTGTTCAGTCTCCCTGACCTCTTTTGATCTCTATGGAACTACTGGGGAAACTGCCACATTTTCCTCTGTCAGATCATTACCCAAAGCAGGTCTACCCATCCACTGGTAAACTAGGGACCATCTCCATAGTTATTGGTCCTGAAACTGGGTCACACTCCAAGTGCACCCGATATCAGGGTATGGACATGTACTGTCTTCTGATACCATTCGCTACCACTCTGCCATTCACTGCACTTTCTTTTTCCCAGCAGAAGAGATTGGGTGGCCCCTCTATCCTTGAGTATGGCTATTGTTTTACTTGCGTCACTGGAGAGGTATGGGGTCACTTTTCCTTAGGATACAAATTCCTGGTAACTCTCAAGGACTTTGTTACGTTTTCCCGCACTCTCTGTGGTAGGTTTACTGGGTCTGACTGCTGCAGTTAAAGGCACAGCCTGATCTGCTATGCTTTCCATCAGGGCCCGTTTTCCTGCACTGATCCGGTGGACTCTGATTAATCCTAACGGTTTGCCCCATTACTTGCAGCATTCAGCACAATGGTGACCTTCCTTATAACGGTGGAAACACACAAGTCTTCGGCTGTTTCTCCTGCTCTGAATACCGTCCTTTTTGGCCTGAGCATGGGCCCCTGCGTGCCCATCTTTTCCACCGTGCCCATGACTGTTCGGGCTCCTATCACCCTCATATCCTTTTATTCTCCGGTCTTTGGGATGACTAGGGAAGGGCTCCCCTTTGGACTTAAGGCCTTGTGTACAAGGGAAAATTCATCATCCAGACTTGCAAGCAGCCTGGCTCTTTGAACCTTCTGTCCCTCTTTATGGGTTGTAATGGGAGGTGGAGCCAGTTTATGAACTCCTCGAGAAGGATCACCGCTCTGAGCTTTTCATATGTGGGCTGCATCTTGAGTGTCTGTATCCACTGGTCAAACGTAAACACAAAAACAGACTGTAAATCTTCTCTTGGTACATATAAAGGAAACGTTTAGCGAAGAAAAATGTGGGTCCATTACAGGCAGAGTCAGGAGAATTTATAATGGGGAATAGAGAAATGGTAGTGAAGCTAAATGATTATTTTGTGTCTGTCTTCACTGAGGAAAATACAAGATATCTCCAAGAGTTAGAGATCCAAGGGACTAGGAATATTGAAGAAGTGAAGGAAATTAATATTAGAAAGAAGGTTGTATTGGAGAAATCAATTGGGCTGAAAGTTGATAAGTCCACAGGACCTGATATTATACACGCCAGAGTGTCGAAAGAGGTAGCTATGGGGATTGTGGCTACATTGGAGATCAATTTACAAAATTCTATAGATTCTGTAGCGGTTCCTGCAGATTGAAGGTAGCAAATGTCACCCTACTATTTAAGAAGGGAGGGAGAGAGAAAACAGGGAATTATAGACCTACTTTCGGTCATCAGTCGTTGGGAAAATGCTGGGAATCTATTCTAAAGGACGTGATAAATGGTCACTTAGATAATAATGATCTGATTGGGCGGAGTCAATATGGATTTAGAAATATGAGATCATGTTTAACGAACCTGTTGGAGTTTTTATTGAGGATGTTACGAACAGAATTGATAAAGGGGAGTTGGTGGATGTGGTATGCTTGAATTTTCAGAAGCCTTTTGATAAAGCCCCCCACAGGAGGTTGGTTAGCAAAATTAAAGCACATGGGATAGGAGGTAATATACTGGCATGGATTAAAGATTGGTTAACAGGCAGAAAACAGAGATTAGGAATAAACGTGTCATTCTCACTTTGACAGGCTGTAACTAGTTGTGTACCACAAGGATCAGTACCTGGGCCCCAGCTGTTAACAATATCTATCAATGATTTGGATGTGGGGACCAAATGTAATATTTCCAAGTTCGCAGATGACACAAAACTAGGTGGGAATGTGTGTTGTGAGGAAGATGCAAAGCGTCGTCAAGGGGATGTGGACTGACTTAGTGACTGGGCAGGAACATGGCAGATGGAATATAAAATGGACAAATAAGGTTATCCATTTTGGTAGGAGTTATAGATGTACAGATTATTTCTTAACTAGTAAGAGATTAGAATGTGTCGACGTGCAAAGGGACCTGGCTGTCAGTAAGTCACTGAAAATGCAGGTGCAGCAAGCAATGAGAAAGGCTAATGGTCTGTTAGCCTTTATCACAAGATGATTTGAGTAGAGGAGTAGTGAAGTCTTGCTTCAATTGTATAGAACCTCAGTTAGACCGCACCTGGAGCATTGTATGCAGTTGTAGCCCCCTTAACTTTGGAAGGATATTATTGCCAAAGAGGGAGTGCACCAAAGGGTCACCAGACTTGTTCCCAGGGTGGCGAGACTGCCCTATGAAGACAGACTGGGGAAGCTGGGCCTGCATTCTCTAGAGCTTCAGAGAATGAGAAGTGATCTCATTGAAACCGACAAAATATTGAAAGGGATAGACAGGGTAGATGCATGTACTATATTGCCCCTGGTTGTGGAGTCTGCAACCAGTGGATACAATTTCAAAATAAGAGAGAAGCCACTTAGGACTGAGATGAGGAGGAATGTCTTTACTCAGAGGGTTGTGAGTCTTTGGAAATCTCCAACTCAGATGGGCTGTGGAATCTCAGTCGTTGAGTATGTTTACAGTAGAGATTGACAGATGTCTAACTAAAATGACAAAATGGGATATAGAGATTATGCGTGAAAAAGGCATTGAAGTGGATGATCAGCCATGGGCATATTGAATGGTGGAGCAGGCTCGATGGGCTGAATGGTCTACTCCTGCTCCTATGTCCCCTTTGTTCCGAAGCTGCCTAACTCTTTCAAACTCGAGTAAAGTTTAGTCAGGCTGCTTTCGGAGGGTTCGGAATGTTTGATGGGACGCCTCCGGTGCTATCTCATGTGCAGCCAGGAAAGCATTTTTAATCATCTCATAATCTGATGAACTTTCATCTGCCAACAGTGAATAAACCTCATGGGATGTTCCTGCTATATTTCTTTGTAAAAACAGTGTCCAGATCTCTGCTGGCCATTTCAGCTGCTTTGCAAGCTTTTCAAAAGTGACGAGAAATTCTGCCACATCCTCCACATTGAACTTTAGAACGAACTGGGAGAACTTTAAGAGTTAAGCGCATGTTCCTGAGCTAGGGGCATGTCCCTCACTAGCTGTGCCTTCACTGGGTGCATTGGGTCTTCCTCTAGTTGTTTGAGCTGCCTTAACTCCCTTTCCTCCTTCTCCTTCTGGAACACTCTTACTTTTTCCCTTTCTTGACACTCACTCTGCTCTTTCTCGCTCTCTGTGGAATTCTAATTCTAGTCTCTTCTGTTCGAGTTTTACCTCAGCTAACATTACTCTATCTGTTAATGATTATAACACTGTCTGAGTCTTCAGCTTCAAGTGAAAAACGGTTGATCTCAAGTCTTAGAATGTCGGGCGGAGAATAATCCCTAACTGTGCAACTATATTTCTCAACTTTTCAACAGACAGGGCTTTTAACGTGTCCCAGGTTACTTCAGTCTGTATGCAACTCTTTTATTGCGAATGTAACCCTTTTAGTCAGAAAGTGAGGGAGACAGAAAACAAGAATCTACAGGCCAGTTAGTATCACATCTGTCTTAGGGAACATGTTAGAAGCTATTATTAAAGGCGGTATTGCCGGCACTTAGAAGAATTCAAGTTAGCAGAATCAACATGGGTTTATGAAAGCGAAATCATATTTAATCCATTTATTGGAGTTCTTTGAAGAAGTAACATGTGCTGTGGAGAAAGGGGAACCAGTGGATGTACTGTACTTAGATTTCCAGGATGCATTTGATAAGGTGCCACATCAAAGGTTATACGAATCAAAAATCTCATGGTGAAGGGAGTAACTTGTGGCTCGGATAGAAGATTGGTTAGCTAACAGAAAACAGAGAGCAAATATAATTGGGTCATTTTTGGCTGGCAAGATATAATGAGTGGTGTGCCACAGGGATCTGTGCTGTGGCCTCAACATTTTGCAATTGATATAAATGACTTGGATGAAGGGGCCAAAGGTATGGTTGCTAAGTTTGCTGATGATGCAATGATAAGTAGGAAAGTAACTTTTCAAGGGGACATAAGGAGGCTGCAAATGATTATAGATAGCTTAAATGAGTGGACAAAGACCTGGCAAATGGAGTATAATGTGGGTAAATGTGAAATTCTCTATTTTGGCAGGAAGAATAAAAAAGAATCATTTATCTAAATGGTGAGAGAATGCAGAGCTCTGAGATGCAGAGGGACATGGGGGTCCTAGTGCATGCATCACCAAAGGTTCGTTTGCAGGTTCAGCAAGTAATTAGGAAAGCTAATAGATTATTACCCTTTATCTTGAGGGGAATTCAATACAAAAGTAGGGAGATTATGCTTCAGCGCTACAGGGCATTGGTGAGACCACTTCTGGAGTAATCTGTACAGTACTGGTCTCCTTATTTGAGGAAGGATGTAAAGGCGTTGAAGCAGTTCAGAGAAGCTTTACTGGACTAATAATTGGAATGGGTGAGTTGTCTTATGAGGAAAGATTGGACAGGCTCGGCTTATATGCACTGGAATTTAGAAGACTAAGAGGCGTCTTGATCGAAACATATACGATCCTGAGGGGCCTTGACAGGGTAGATGTGGAAAGGGTTTTTCCTGTTCTGGGATTATCTAGAATGAGGGGTGACTATTTAAAAATAAGTGGTCGCCCATTGTAAACAGGGATGAAGAGAATATTTTGTTTTTCTCAGAGGGTCGTGGGTCTTTGGAATTCTCTTCCTCAAAAGGCAGTGGAAGAGAATCTTTAAAATATTTGAAAGGCAGAGGTAGAGAGATTCTTGATAAGCAAGGGGGTGACAGGTTATCGGGGGTAGGTGGGAATGTGGAGTCGAGGTTACAATCAGATTAGTCACGATCTTATTGAATGGCCCAGTGTCCTACTGCTGCACCTAATTCGTATGTTGGTATGTTTGTAGGCTCGGGCTTAGAAAGGTACTGTCTTCAAATGTGGACATTTTAATGTTCGATCAGTGAAAACCACAATAAAACGGGCATTGATTTTTTTTTCTCAGAATCAATTGTTTTTCCCACTTCCAATTTCTCATTTGTTGTTGTGTTACGATCTCTAGAGTATGCATATTCTTGTTACAGCCAGGTGAGGAGGGGTCCCAAGCTCTCCACTTGTCTTATCTCTTATTTCATCGGCACAGGGTTTATTCATTTCTAACAGTGGTCGTGCTGACCACCTCAGTGAATATTTTACCTTTTTCCTTTACTGTGATCGTGAAAGAACCAATCGTGTGAATCTGAGTTATTTTTGCCTTCAGTCTGGTTCAGTAAATATACCGAGTCGGATGTGTAGGTAAAATCAATTACTTTATTTGCGCAGTCGCCAGCGGACTTACTCTGAGAACAGCGGCACTGACTCCACCAGAGTCTGTCGGGTCCCCCCCCCCCCCCCCCCCAGAGTAAGTGAAGTTTGTGATACAGGTACTACTGTTTATACATTAAGATTCATGCTACACCTCCTTGTTTAACCAATCAGTGCGGTGCAATTCGACTTCACCCACGTGGTGACATGCAGTACATCTGTTACTGAGGTTACAATACACTCCATTCTCAATACATACTTGTTACTAATAAAATATTGTTTTGTACCAGCAAGATAAAACAAAGCGGACAAGCAAGCTAATTAGCAAGAGCATAGGAATCATCAATAACCATGCTGGTCTCACTCCCTACATGGATCATGAGTCTGTCTCTACCTTGTGACAAGTAATTGCGGCGCATCCTGCTATCTCGATTAGGTGTACATTCCTGAGTGTTTCGTGCAGTCTGCAGCAACATCAAGTAGTGGCGGTTCACGAAGATAAGAGGGGCCTAGCACTCCTTATCACTCACACAGGGATGGACATCATTTGAATCACAGGAGTCCATTTGTTCCAAACCAGAGGGAGTCACACAATCAGGCCATAAAGAACAGATGTCCATGCAATTACCAGTGTCGTCTAGTCTTTACTGTCTCACACGCTCTGCCTTTACTTTTAACTATTTCATTGTGGTTTCTGCCACTTAAATTCAAAGCTCAGCAAAGCTACTATTCCTAACTTGGCTATATTTCCCATTAAGCATCGTGCCATACCTTTCTGCTCACTTCCACATTCCCCCCTTTTATCATTCTATGATAACCTTCTCTCTACTGATCAACGTATATATGATTATATATATTCACTAGGATTATATGGATCTATTTACTCAAATAACATTTAAACATATAAAAGCAAATAAAGAAAAAACTCAGCAACTGCTGAATCAGAAGGGTAGGCTGAGTCACCCTCTAACAAGGGGGCGTGTATTAGCCTGGTCATTATGTTTTTCATTCTAACTGTTCCCTAGGATTGTCATGTCTGGGTGATAAGAAGAGTGCTGTTGAAGTACAATGTCTCGCTCTTTCTCTCTCTCTGTACCAGCTGCAAGGCCAAGTTGCCTCTGCAGCCCTGAAGTTATGAAGTCATTTCTGATAAGCTGTCCCTCCCTGCAGCACTGAAGCTCGTTTGTTAGCAATACATGATTGATTAATTGTCCCATCTTAAATGTTCCCATGTAATTCTGTTCTTAAAAATTCTAAAATCTAAATTCTGTTCTCACAGTAATTAAATTCTGTTCTCACAGTCCCCCTTTGATTCTTCAAAACATTTGTAAAAATCATTCCCTTGATCCCACCTAGGTCCCTTTAATGGTCTCTATTTGTCTAGAAACAGCCTTCAACACCCAGAGGGGTCGCACTCAATACGTTGCCTGCTTGTGCCAAAATAGGGGCCTGCAGGAACTCTGTAAAGGCATAAGTTTTGCAGGGGCTTCAACTATCTGCTTACAAAATAAAAGGTGATACACCTGTACAATGACAATTTCATTCGCAAAGCATAAGCATAAGCAGTGTAATATTGAAGAAAGCACAATTTAACCATCACTATTACATAATCAATCAATTGTGCGAACATAATACAGTCGCAATTTCATTCTTAGAGTATACTGATCTTTCACTAATTCATTTTAACAATATATGAATAGGTTATACAATTACCCTTGTGTGGCATAACTAATTGCCTATCCATTTATAGCGTAAGTTCGAATACAGATTGCCTTTTTGGATAGCTGTCCAACCTGTGTTCAAACATCCTCTTACATCGCCTAATTAATTTCTAAAGTTGCCAAATTAAGTAGGTCACATATAACACCATGATACCCAAAACCACTATCAGGACATGGGAGATAATTCTAAACCAGGGGTGTATCTGCACGTCTGACCCCCAGCTCCATAAGTCCTGCTGCCAGGTAGAATCATTTATCTTGTCAATCTCATCTTGTTGCATCTTCGACTGTTGTTCCAAATTGTAGTACACTACAGCAATGACTTCTAGCTGCTGTCTCTCTTTACCCAAGCGTGTGGGCAATGGCTGAATAGTCAAATCCTCCTTAATACTTTCTGTCACAGTTATTGTTTCTGTCTTTTGCTTATGTATCCGTACCAACTCCATCTTCCCTACTCGGGTTGGTATTGTGGGTTGAACCAAAATGTACTGTTGCTCACCGGACAGGTCCGTTTATGTCCATACTGGTACTCCTTCTCTGTGGTGGTTAAGCGATATCTCCCCTTTCCCCATATAGGCCCCATGGGTTAGCTCTGACAATGCTTTCCTAGTCTCCATGGTATAATTTACAGTGGCATTAAACCCACATTTTGATTCTGCCGTTTTATAGTTAGGATGAGGACGTATGACCACCTGGTTTTCCAGACTACACTCAGACAATGGACAATGTTGTTCCAATGACCTCTTTTCCAATTTCCACAACATAGGGTAAAATATCATTGTATTTTATGTAATCTTTTCCCCTTATCACTCCTGTATTTTCTACATTGTATAATTGCATCCCTAACTTATCTCTCAGAATTACAGGTAGTCCCAACACTACTCCAATACTCATAGAGCCTGCATTTACACATTCCTGATCTTTCCATACTTTAAATTTTCTGATTTGGCACCAGGTAATTTTATCATTTGTGTGACTATTTAAGTATTCCAACTGGGGGTCATTGATCCAAACTGGCACCTGTCTTGCATCAATTTGCCTCGAATTTTCTCGAATTTGTTCTAACATTCACAAACTATATGTACTACAAACACTCTCATTATTTGAAATGTCATTGTTCATTAAAATATGTTACTGGTTACTAAAAGAATATTTCTAGATAGACAAATTGTCTCAATTGCCTTTGCTCTGGTTTTCATCCTCCTTCACTGCACATAGCGCCTGTATGAAAGGCAAGCTAGTATGCCCCATATTATGGCCAGTATTAACTGTATTTTACTATGGAGGCACCGGTATTGAATCTGGTAGCAACGTCATTAACTATCCCTCTCCTTGTCCTATAAAGTTGATTCTGACCTCGCAATCTGACGGCACCCATGGCATTGGCAGCCTGCTGCATTACAATCTTACTTAATACACTAAACATATTTCTTGCCTGTTCCATACAATATCCCGGCATTTGCATCCCTGAGATAGTGACCAGGACAGGCACAATCGCATGTTTAACATTATCATACAACGCTTCCCCTGGGCTCGATGTACCCACACACATCCATGTTCCTTTCAACTTTCCTTATCATCTGTTGCCCAATGGGAGGGGCACAAACAATTCCAAAGACACAGCTCTCAGTTACCCCGTCCCCTTTCTGTCTGGTCACGCAGTTAGCACGGTCATCTGTGGAACACCGTACACACTTCCCATCCAACATGTTATGCAATGCCCCATAGTTCATGTAGTCCATATTAGTACTCCTTTCATTAATCCGTTGTGCATCCATAGTCTTTGTTCTGCAGGCCCCACAGCCACTGCGGTCCGGTTCTTTCGCATTCGCCATTAGTGGTTATATCTGTAATTTAAACACACTGCCCTGGTGGTCACCAGGTGTTAGTACTTGTCCATGTTGTGAGTATCCTCCGATGAGGGATACATGTCTACCTGTGGGGACCGAACATGTCCTGGGGAATCCAGGAGTTAATTTATATTTTTATCATCTCTACTCTTTTGAAATTATCTATATGGTCCCGTTGTGCTCGGGTTTCGTTCCCCACAATCCTTGCCCAGTTAGTAACCCATCTAATAATAATCCAAATGCCTATCAATACTACTATTATTCCCTTGATTATATTTTTTCAGTTGGGACCATGTATTTCTATCGGCCCTTCCCTACACAATTACTTTGTCTCCCACAACAGGCACCTTTGTTTGTTCCTCTATCATGTTTCTATAGAACCTCCTGCCTCACCTTGTGCAGTTGTCTGCACAGCTCCTTCACAAATCTTTAACCCTTTCTCTTGCGGGTCCTATTTCCTGCTATGACATCCCCAGGCAACCTCATTGCCCTTCCTGTCGCAGTATTCATCAAGTCTTTCCTACTTTAGCTACACCACTCTGTCCTTTTTGTTCCTTTTTCAAAATATCCTTTACTAGCTGACTAAGAGTTCTCACATTCTGGTCCACATTTTCCAAATCTATAGTATTGACAATTGAAGTTCCCTTATTAAGGACTGTGGCTGCGTCATTCACTAAACTACGTTTATGTCTCTTTCCCTTTATTATTCCCTGATTACCAAATTCCTGTCTCAGCAATTGTTACAGTAATACCTTGTACAACTCTCGGGTCTTAGGGCACCAGCCAGGTAGCTGGATATCTGAGATATTCAATATTACCGGTACCAACTCAAGTTTTATGTTATCATATACAATTTTATTAGCTTTATTATCGCAAGTCCATTTTCTGGTCCTGTAGTCAAGGCTGGACAAGGGATATCAGTCACTTGTGGCTGTTGGGTCGTAACCGTAATCGTTAGTAATTAAAATGTGGGGGTAATCATGGTAATTGGAGCTTGTTGTCCGTTTAATAAATTTTGAATGCGGGTTTGATTGTTAGCTCCTTCCCTCGTACACCCCCCCCCCAATGATTTTGCCACAAAAGGTCCCTTGAGGGCCTTTGCTGTCAAAAGCTGACACACCTGGTAGATTAAATTGTCTACTAAAATAAAAGCAAAATATTGCAGATGCTGAAAATTGTCTCATTGATAAAGATGCTGTGATATTTGATGTCTGCAATTAAGGTCTTAAATTCTCAAAGCTGCTGGATCTCTTGCTGTTGGATCAATTCTCACATGGCCTTTCATCACCTGCTTAAAAACAACTCACAAAGAATCCACTGTGGCTCTGCCCCTGAACCCAATGGGTTCATTTGTCCAATTCTACCTGTCAATTTAGAAATTTAAAATTTAACAATGTCCAATATGTATAAATTTTACTCTCAGCAATGCAAAATTGTGTGATGGGTTAAATGTAAATACAGCAGCTGCAGCGGGGGTTTTTTTTCAAGGGACGGAGCAAAATCGTCTCAGCTGCGTCACTTTACAAAACCTTTTTCTTCTCTGATCGAAAAAAACACACTTCATTTTAATCTATCTTTTTCAATCCTTTTGGTATCCTTAGGGTTGCTCGCCTTTGAAGTTGAAAATGCCACGAATGCTTCAGTTACTTTCCAAATAACAAATCACATCTGCACACTTGCACTGGTATCTCACTGCCATGCCACATATTCTGAACTCTCAGGTGATGTTATCAAAAGATCAAATATCAGCTGTGATCAAAAGGGGAGGTGGCTGGTGGTGTCTATCTCAGATCTTTGCTTACCTCCCCCTGCAGGGTCCTGATGTCTCAGGTTATGGCCAGACTTTCAAATGTAGCTCTCTAAAAAACTCATATCTCCAAGAGAAAACTATCAATTGCTAGTCGTATTTACACTTTCCTGATATTCACTGGAAAATTCGAGGCTTCTTGGAAATTAACTGTTTATTTCACTGTTTGATTATCCCCAGAATTCCTTTATTAGCGCTTGCATCAGCCAGATCTGATTGCCAATTCCCATTAATTATTATTCTATTTCATTTTGAGCCCTGGAGAACCTTTACAATTAATATTAATAATTCCTTAAAACAGAAATCAAACATTTCCATTTGATTCCAGACATTAGTGATATTGTTTATGTTTTTGTTTTAACCTTAGATGACATTTTAATTCCTTAAATCACTTGCCAAATTAAACTGGATTTTCAACATTTCAGATTATTCCAAATTCAAATGACAGTAAATTTCCCTTTGAATGCTTTAAATAACCACTCATATCAATTTAATTTAGTTTATCGATTCAAATTTCTTATGCCCAGACTTGGTTGTACTTTTTGTACGTTAAAGACAGAAGTGCTTGCAACTATCTCTCCTTCTCAAGCACTTTGTCTCATCGATAAGGATGGTTGCAGCAGGGTTAATTTCTTGCTTGTCTCCAAGGGGGCGGAGCAAAACATTCTCCGCTGCGTCGCTTTACGTAACCTTTTTTTAATGGAAAAGAACTAAACTCCTTTTTAAATGGTTTTTTTTTATCATTAGGATTTCCAAACAACAAAATCCTTAGTAACATTATCAACTTCAAAGGAAACCATCTCCATCAGGAAAGACAGCATTTTAGATTAAACTCCAATTGTTTCCAAACTTATTTTTTCATCTTTTATAAGAGGTTTCTAATCCAAGGATGATTATTTTTTTTAACAAAGATGATTCCAAATTCCAATTCACTGCAATCAATATTTAAAAATCAAAACTGCCAATGTTATATGAGTGAGTCCTCTGTCCGGAACTGAAGACTCCTCCAAAACATGACATAATAAACTTGAAAGTTCATTGTGGCAACAAATAAAATTTCCAGTTCTTCAACTTAAACAGGTCAATTAACCTTAATAGTAATAATTCAATTCAGACTTATTAACTTATACTACTTATTAACTACACACAGAACAGAATAGCACGTGCTTATTTTAAAAGATAGGTAAATTATGTCATTTTCTTGTTCTTTCTTCAGGCGCCTTTTCAAATGACTGTAATAAAACCAAAAACTAAAAAAAAAGTTATCTAACATTTTTAACACAAAATAGTTAACACCAGCTTCTTAAACAAACTTTAAACAGACAGAATCTTTCCTATATATCCTTTGTTTATCCTTCTCTCCCTTAAAACAATATTCAATTCCTGACATTTGCTACTTAAAACAGTCAGTAAAACATGTCTTTAACTTAAACTCAAAAAGTAGAACAGATTTTAAACTGGAACTCCAATTAAAGCAGGAGTGGTAAACTTCAAATTGGATTTCTGCCAAACATCTTCAGAGCTTCAAGGCTGAAGCTTATCTCTTCCAAAATTGTTCCTTGCCTTTTCACAGTTGCAAAACCAGCTTTTAAAAATTTTTTTATCTTAAAATATAATTCAATTTTATATCCCATTCCTGGGTGAACAACACTAAATCGAAATGAACACACTCAACAACCACTTTTCACACTCATTCAATTCCAAACAACTTCGAAAATTGATTTCTGTAATGGGTTACGAATTCAAAATACCAAATTTCTTTCAAAATTCCCTGTCCCAATGTCAAGGAACACACACAGGTTCAATTAATTCACAACCAAAACATGACTCAAGGTTCCCATAAAATATACACTTGTAAAAATAAAAAAAGTAACAGACTCATTCTCTCATCATTAAGGCCAGACAACAAAGAATTAACGACAGTCAGTTGTACAGAACAGAAGCTGTACATGCCAGACATTCAATTCATTCGCAGAAGCTTCCAACATTCTCACATTGAAATCAAAGACACAGTCACTCGTTTTTACTCTAAAAAACACCTATCTTTAAAACACATTTTTACCGTGGCGCTTCTGCGTCTTTCTCGAGGGGGCAAACGGACGTGGATCGCCTTTCTCCAGAGGACATGATTTACTTGTCCCCGGGGGCAACCCTTCTTCCTTATAAGCCGTCGAGCCCATTCTTCCTTCTACTTTCTCAAACCCTAGTTCTTTTCTATGAATCAAGCAGCATTAAAACGAAAGAAAACAAACAAGACACAAGAAAACGAATAGACACAGTAACACAAACAAAGGACGAACCACACACAAGGAGACGAACAGGCGCAGCCAATGTTGGGATCAACAGAATTTTTAGAGTCTTTTGGTTTCCCCCTTCACTAATCGGTATTCCTAATTTAAGGGCGTTTTCTTGCCAACTTGATAGGAGGATTCTATTTTTTTTCTCCTGACAATATTGTCTCCATAATCCAATTAATTCTTTGGCCCTATTGCCTTTATTTTGTTTCCAGATTTTTTCTTGGGTTTTTTTTTTTGGTCACTTCCAAATCTTTTGGCCCCTAAGGGCCATTGGTCTCCTAATTTCTTATTTAAGGCTGCCGATAATTGTCTGAAGTATTTCCCTTTATCCGGATATTTATCACCCAGTACGTTACTCACAAATTATCTTATTCGAACCCAAAAATACAAATAAAACCTTAACCTCAGCCATTCTAAAACAATCTGCTTAAGCCTTCAGTCGTGACCAACTTTAACTTTAACCTCAGTTCCCATCAGCCGTCGTCTAAACTAACCAACTGAACCTGACCTAAATAAAATTTTAACCACAGTTCCCCTCAGCCGCAGTCTAAACTAACCAACTGAACCTGACCTAAATAAAATTTTAACCTCAGTTCCCCTCAGCCGCAGTCTAAACTAACCAACTGAACCTGACCTAAATAAAATATTAACCTCAGTTCCCCTCAGCCGCAGTCTAAACTAACCAACTGAACCTGACCTAAATAAAATTTTAACCTCAGTTCCCCTCAGCCGTAGTCTAAACTAACCAACTGAAACTGACCGAAATAAAACTTTAGCCTCAGTTCCCCTCAGCCACAGTCTAAACTAACCAACTGATCCGGACCTAAATAAAATTTTAACCTCAGTCCCCATCAGCAATCGTCTAAAAAAACAGACTGAACCTGACCTGAAAATTAACCATCAGTCGTACCGACACCGACTGATCCTTGTCTTTCTAATCCGCCAGAATGATCATTGATCTCGTCCAGACGATCTTACCGGACCATCAGCGAGTGATCAAACTTTTATCGGACTACGGGACAGAGGAAAACCGACATGGTCATATATCAACAACTCACGTCGGGGGACCATTTCCTCTCTCTCCGTCCAAGACGAGTCTGATTCTGATTTCGCTGATGATCGGCGGTCGTCTGTTGAGATCCCACTTCTGACACCAAAATGTGAATCTGAGTTCTTTTTGCCTTCAGTCTGGTTCAGTAAAAATACCGAGTCGGATGTGTAGGTAAAATCAATTACTTTATTTGCGCAGTCGCCAGCGGACTTACTCTGAGAACAGCGGCACTGACTCCACCAGAGTCTGTCGGGTCCGCCCCCACCACCCCCCCCCCCCCCCCACCAGAGTAAGTGAAGTTTGTGATACAGGTACTACTGTTTATACATTAAGATTCATGCTGCACCTCCTTGTTTAACAAATCAGTGCGGTACAATTCGACTTCACCCACGTGGTGACATGCAGTACATCTGTTACTGAGGTTACAATACACTCCATTCTCAATACATACTTGTTACTAATAAAATATTGTTTTGTACCAGCAAGATAAAACAAAGCGGATAAGCAAGCTAATTAGCAAGAGCATAGGAATCATCAATAACCATGCTGATCTCACTCACTACATGGATCATGAGTCTGTCTCCACCTTGTGACAAATAATTGCGGCGCATCCTGCTATCTCTGTTAGGTGTACATTCCTGAGTGTTTCGTGCAGTCTGCAGCTACATCAAGTAGTGGCAGTTCACGAAGATAAGAGGGGCCTAGCACTCCTTATCACTCACACAGTGATGGACATCATTTGATTGACAGGAGTCCATTTGTTCCAAACCAGAGGGAATCACACAATCAGGCCATGAAGAACAGATGTCCTTGCAATTACCAGTGTCGGCTAGTCTTTACAGTCTCACACGCTCTGCCTTTACTTTTAACTATTTCATTGTGGTTTCTGCCACTTAAAATCAAAGCTCAGCAAACCTACTATTCCTAACTTGGCTATATTTCCCATTAGACATAGTGCCATACCTTTCTGCTCACTTCCACAATCGGACAGGTCGTCTTGAGTTCAAACAAGAGGTGAGTTTATTACATGTAACAATCTAAACTGGATCTAAATAAAATTATACAAATATACGCTACACATTCACGCACACACTCACATGAGAACCACACAGAAATAAATTACAGAGAGAGAAATACATTTGTGTTGGATTAGTCTCCAGCATAAATAAATAAAACAGGTCTGTGGTGTTCGATAATTAACTGGTCTGCATTTTTCCACCCTTAGTAATGAGTTTCATGTCATCTGCAAGAGATGAAATTAATTCATTTTACATATACGTTAGTATCATTTATATATCTATCTGTATGTCAGGAACAGCACTGGTTCTAATACTGACCCCTGGGAAACAGCACTGTATACTCCTCCAACCCCAGTCTGAACAATGTCTGTTCACCATTTCTCTCTGCTTTCTGTCCTTGAGTCGGTTTCATATCCACACTGTTACTGTGACATAGATCCATGGGTTCCATTTTTCATAACAAGTCTATGAAATGTCATTTGATCACAGGCCTTTTGAAAGTCTATATACATAACTCGAAACAGACGATCCTCATCAATACCCAGTTATGTCATCAATGAACTTGATCAAGATTATCAGACATGATTTGTCATTCACCTATCCGTACTGTTTGTCATTCATTATTCCATGTTTTCCGAGAAAGATATATTTTTGTATTGGGTTACGGCCTCTAGTAATTTCCAACCACCGACATGACACTGACAGTAGACAGGATTTATCCTAGTTACAGGATTCATCTAATGTCTCCTTTTGTAAACAGGATGTAACATTTACAGTCCTCCAGTCCTCTGTCAACGCTCCTATATCCAAGGAGGATTGAAAGATCCAGGCCAGTGCCTCTGCTATTCCCACCATTCCTTCTCTAATCAACACTCTGCATTGTTTTATCAAACAACTGCATCAAGTTTACCTCACCACCAACTCTCTCCACTCCTTCACTAGAATTCTTTGAGGAAGTGACAAAGTTGATTGTTGAGGGAAGGGCTGTAGATGTTATATACATGGACTTCAGTAAGGCGTTTGATAAGGTTCCCCATGGTAGGTTGATGGAGAAAGTGAAGTCGCATGGGGTCCAAGGTGTACTAGCTGGATGGATAAAGAACTGGTTGGGCAACAGGAGACAGAGAGTAGCAGTGGAAGGGAGTTTCTCAAAATGGAGACGTGTGACCAGTGGTGTTCCACAGGGATCCGTGCTGGGACCACTGTTGTTTGTGATATACATAAATGATTTGGAGGAAAGTATAGGTGGTCTGATTAGCAAGTTTGCAGATGACACTAAGATTGGTGGAGTAGCAGATAGTGAAGGGGTCTGTCAAAGAATACAGGAGAATATAAATAGATTGGAGAGTTGGGCAGAGAAATGGCAGATGGAGTTCAATCAGGGCAAATGCGAGGTGATGCATTTTGGAAGACCCAATTCAAGAGTGAACTATACAGTAAATGGAAAAGTCCTGGGGAAAATTGATGTGCAGAGAGATTTGGGTGTTCAGGTCCATTGTTCGCTGAAGGTGGCAACGCAGGTCAATAGAGTGGTCAAGAACGCATACGGCATGCTTTCCTTCATCGGACGGGGTATGGAGTATAAGGGTTGGCAGGTCATGTTACAGTTGTATAAGACTTTGGTTCGGCCACATTTGGAATACTGCATGCAGTTCTGGTCGCCACATTACCAAAAGGATGTAGATGCTTTGGAGAGGGTGCAGAGGAGGTTCACCAGGATGTTGTCTGGTATGGAGGGCGCTAGCTATGAAGAGAGGTTGAGCAGATTAGGATTATTTTAATCAGAAAGACGGAGGTTGAGGGGGGGACCTGATTGAGGTGGTCAAAATCATGAGGGGTATAGACAGGGTGGATAGCAAGAAGCTTTTTTCCCAGAGTGGTGGATTCAATTACTAGGGGTTACGAGTTCAAAGTAAGAGGGGAAAAGCTTAGGGGGGATATGCGTGGAAAGTTCTTTATGCAGAGGGTGGTGGGTGCCTGGAACGCGTTGCCAGCGGAGGTGGTAAACGCGGGCACGATAGCGTCTTTGAAGATGCTTCTAGACAGATACATGAATGGGCAGGAAGCAAAGAGATACAGACCCTTAGAAAATAGGCGACAAGTTTAGATAGAGGATCTGGATCGGCGCAGACTTGGAGGGCCGAAGGGCCTGTTCCTTTGCTGTAATTTTCTTTGTTCTTTGTCCTTTGTTCACTGTTGTTAAGTTATCAGACTGTTGATCCGACATTCAGTACTGGATGAACAGAAATTGCCTCTAATTAAATATTTGGAAGCCGTTGTTTTCCCTCCCAACTTCAACTCTGTTCCTTTGCTATTGATTCCATCCCTTTCCCTGGTAACAGTCTGAGATTCAGACAGTCTGTTTACAGCCTTGGTGTCATATTTGGGACAAAATTAGCAGGCACATGGACAAATGTGGGTTAATTTAGGAAAACCAGCACGGATTTGGTAAGGGAAAATTCTGTTTATCTAGCTTGCTGGAGTATTTTGAAGAGGAAAAAGGAAGCTTGAGGAGGGCAATGCTGTTAATGTGTTGTAAATGGAATTCCAAAAGCCATTTGATAAAGTGCCACACAACAGACTTGTGACCAAAGTTATAGCTCATCGAATAAAAAGGACAGTAGTAACATGACATTAAATTAGTTGAGTGACAGGAAACAGAGAGTAGTGATTAATGGATGCTTTTCGGGCTGGAGAAAGGTTTGTAGTGGAATCAAAGCAAAATACAGCAGATCCTGGAATTCTGAAATAAAACCAGAATGTGCTGGAAATACTCAGCATGTCAAGCAGCATTAGTGGCGAGAGAAGCAGAGTTAATGCTCCAGGTTTGTGACCTTTCATCAGATCTGGCAAAGGTTAGAAATGTAATAGCTTTTAAGCAAGTAAAGCGGGTGCGGGGGTGTAAATACAATGACAGAAATGTGGGCATTAGAGCGGTGGTGGGAATGGAGGGTATTGAAATGACAACCGAGCAGAAACTAGGGGTCATGCTTTGGACTGAGCGGAGGTGTTCCACAAATCACTCACCGAATCTGCGTTTGACCTGCTGTGGTGTTCCACTGAACATCAACACCAGCTCGAGGATCAGCACCTCATTGTCCTACTAGGCATTCTACAGACTTCCGGACTGAACATTGAGTTCAATAATTTCAGAGCATGACTGGCCCATTTTTATTGTTATTTTGTTTGATCAGTTTGTTACCATGTCCCAGCCTTAAACTGGGATTTTTATGTTGGTGCTTTTAGCCAGGGCTGTTCATTATTCTGTCATTTAACACCCTCTCTGCACGAACGCTTTGTCTTTCACCACACCATAAGCACACTCTCTTTGCCTTTGCCCCATGACCTCCTGGTCAGTTAATCTCTCTGACCCTCTGTTCCATCAAGACCCCTCTTGTTCTCTTTTCCCCCACCCCTGCTTTATTTGATTAAAACCTATTACATTCCTAACCTTTGCCAGTTCTAATGAACCGTCACAGACCCGAAATATTTACTCTGCTTCTCTCTCTATTCAGATGCTGCCAGACCTGCTGAGTATTTCCAGCACGTTTTGTTTTTATTTAAGGTTTGTAGTGGAATTTCCCAGGGATCAGTGTTGGGACCATTTCTCTTCCTGATATATATTAATGACCTGGACCTTAGTGCGCAGCGAACAATTTCAAAGTTTGCAGATAATACGAAACGTGGAAGCATTGTGAACTGAGAGGAGGATAGGGTACAACTCCAAAAGGACATAGAAAATTTGGTGGAATGGGCAGTCAAGTGGCAGATGAAGTTCAATGTGGAGAAATATGAAGTGATTCATCTTGGTAATAAGAACATGAAGAGACAATATAGAATAAAGGGTACAATTCTCAAGGGGGTGCAGGTAAAGAGGGACCTGGGTGTAGATGTGCATATGAGCGGCACAGTGGCGCAGTGGTTAGCACCGTAGCTTCACAACTCCAGCGACCTGGGTTCAATTTTGCCTGTGTGGAGTTTGCACGTTCTCCCTGCGACCGCGTAGGTTTTCGCCATGTGCTCTGGTTTCCTCCCATAGCCCAAGACTTGTAGGTTGATATGTACATTGGCCATTATAAATTGCCCCTAGTATAGGTAGGTGGGGATGGGGTAGGAATATGGGATTAATGTAGGATTAGTATAAATGGGTGGTTGATGGACAGCACTTATTTGGTGGGCCGAAGGGCCTGTTTTGGTGCTGTATCTCTTTTAAAAAATTCATTGAAGGTGGCAGGACAGGTTCAAAGAGCGCGATTAATAAAGCATACAGTACCGTGGGCTTTATTAACAGCGGCATGGAATACAAGAGCAAGGAGGTTGTTTCGAACTTGTATAAGACTTTAGTTCGGCCTCAGCTGCAGTATTACGTTTCTGGGCGCCACACTTTAGGTAACGTGGAGACATTGAAGAGTGTGCAAAAACCTTCACAAGAATGGTTCCAGCTATGAAAAATGTCAGTTATGAAGATAGACTGGAGAAGTTGGAACATTTTCCTCAGAGTAGAGAAGGCTGAGAGGAGATTTGAAAAAGGTATTCAAAATTATGAGGTGTCTGGACAGAGTGGATGGTGAAAAACTGTTCCCACTCCTGAAAGGATCGAAAACCAGAGGGCAAAGAATGCAAATAATTGGTAAAAGAAGCAGAAGTGACATGAGGAAAACTTTTCCACACAGCGAGTGGTTCAGGTCTGGAATGAACTGCCTGAGAATTTGATGGAGGAGATTCAATGGAGGCATTCAGGAGGAAATTGGATAGCTGTCTGGAAAGGACGATTGTGCAGAGTTACAGGGAGAAGGCAGGGGTTCCACACCAGATGAATTGCTCTTTTGGAGAGCCAGTGCAGACACGGTGGACAGAATGGCCACCTTCTGTGCTGTAACAATTCTGTGACATTTGACCGCAAAATGCGTTTCCAACCTTATATTCGTGCCATCACTATCACCACCAATTTCCACCTCAATAACATCGCCCAACTTCACCCCTGCCTCAACTCATCTGCTGCTGAAGCTCTCACTCATGCTTTCATTAACTGTCGACTAGACTATTCCAACTCATTCTCCCACATTCTACTATCCGTAAACTTGAGGTCATCTAAATCTCTGCTGCCTATGTCTTAACTCACAACAAGTCCCATTCCCCACTCATTGACCTATATCAGCTCACAGTCAAACAATGTCTTCATTTCAAAATTCTCATCCCTGTTTTCAAATCCCTCCATGGTCTCACCCCTCCCTATCTCTGTAATCTCCTGCAGCCGCACAACTCTCCGACATATCTCTGCTCCTCTAATTCCGGCCTCTTGTGCATCCCTGAGTTTAATTACTCCACCATTGGTGGCCACACCTTCAGTTGCCTCGGCCCCAAGCTCTGGAATATCCTCCCTACACAGCTCCACCTATCTACCTCGCTTTTATCCTTGAAGACACTCCTTTAAAACTTGCCTCTTTGACCAAGCTGTTTGTCATCTAACCTAATTTCTCCCTTTGTGTTTCGGTGTTATACTTTGTTTCATAATGCTGCTGTGAAGTACCTTGGGTTAAGTTACTGTTGAAGTTTGTCAGACATGATTTATCAACAGCATATCTCTGCTGCTTGAAATTAATTATGCTATCCTTTTCCAAGCACATTTATGACCTGGGTTGTGAAATGTCCCCATCACTGACGTCAGATTGACTGGACAGTACAGGATTTACCCCAACTGTCCTTTTTTGTAAACAAGGTGTAAAATTTACAACCCCCCAGTCCTCCATCATCACTCCCATATCTCAAGAGGATCGGAGGGTACTGTCCCGTACATCTTAGATTTGCACCATTCCTTCTCTCACCAATGCTCACACATCCCATCCAGACTGGGTAAGTTCTAGGTTATTGTGTTACAAAAAGTGTTGGATTGAAAGAGGTTAACTGAACATGTTCGTTCAATGACTGTAATTAATGTCGGTCTCCATGGACCCCAATTGTGTCACTGGAGGGGTTCCATCTTCTTTCAATGTGTTACCCCCATCGTGTCAGCGGCAACATCAACCCCGGCACTAACAAGGATCAGCAGCTCCAGAGAGAGAGGGAGAGGATAGATCAGAAGCTGAGAACAATAGATTGGAATGTTACAACAATGGGTCAGAAACTGAGAACAATAGATCTCATTATCAAAAAGGAGGAGGTGCTGGATGTCTTGCAAAGCATTAAGGTAGATAAGTCCCCAGGGTCTGATGGGATCTACCCTAGAATACTGAGGGAGGCAAGGAAAGAAATTGCTGGGGCCTTGACAGAAATCGTTGCATCCTCATTGGCTACAGGTGAGGTCCCAGAGGACTGTAGAATAGCCAATGTTGTTCCTTTGTTTAAGAAGGGTGGCAAGGATAATCCAGGAAATTATAGGCCGGTGAGCCTTACGTCAGTGATCGGGAAACTATTAGAGAGGATTATTCAGGACAGTATTTACTCCCATTTGGAAACAAATGAACTTATTAGCGAGAGACAGCATGGTTTTGTGAAGGGGATGTAGTGTCTTACTAACTTGATTGAGTTTTTTGAGGAAGTGACGAAGATGATTGATGAAGGAAGTGCAGTGGATGTTATCGATATGGACTTTAGTAAAGCCTTTGACAAGGTCCCTCATGGCAGACTGGTACAAAAGGTGAAGTCACATGGGATCAGAGGTGAGCTGGCAAGATGGATGCAGAACTGGCTCGATCATAAAAGACAGAGGCTAAGAGTGGAAGGGCGCTTTTCTGAATGGATGGCTGTGACTAGTGGTTTTCCACACAGGTCAGTGCTGGGACCTTTTCTGTTTGTAGTATATATGAATGATTTGGAGGAAATGTTGCTGGTCTGATTAGTAAGTTTGCGGACGACACAAAGGTTGGCGGAGTTGCGGATAATGATGAGGATTGTCAGAGGATACAGCACGATATAGATCGGTTGGAGACATGGGCGGAGAAATGGCAGATGGAGTTTAATCCGGACAAATGTGAGGTAATGCATTTTGGAAGGTATAATGCAGGTGGGAATTATACAGTAAATGGCAGAACCTTTAGGAGTATTGACAAGCAGGGAGAATTGGGCGTACAGGTCCACAGGTCACTGACAGTGGCAACGCATGTGGATAAGTTAGTCAAGAAGGCATATAGCATGCTTGCCTTCATCGGTCGGGGCATAGAGTATAAAAATTGGCAAGTCATGTTGCAGCTGTACAGAACCTTAGTTAGGCCACACTTAGAAAATTGCGTGCAATTCTGGTCGCCACACTACATGAAGGACGTGGAGGCTTTGGAGAAGGTACAGAGGAGGTTTACCAGGATGTTGCCTGGTCTGGAGGGCATTAGCTATGAGGAGTGGTTGGAAAAACTCGGATTGTTTTAACTGGAACGACGGAGGTTGAGGGGGCGACATGATAGAGGTTTACAAAGTCATGAGCGGCATGGACAGAGTGGATAGTCAGACGCTTTTTCCCAGGGTGGAAGAGTCAGTTACTAGGGGACATAAGTTTAAGGTGCTGGGGGCAAGGTTTAGAGGGATGTGCGAGGCAGGTTTTTTGCACAGAGTGTGGTGGGTGCCTGGAACGTACTGCCAGGGGAGGTGGTGGAAGCAGATACGATAGCGACGATTAAGAGACATCTTGACAAATATATGAATAGGAAGGGAATAGAGGGATAGAAGCCCCGGAAGTGCAGAAAGTGTTCGTTTAGGCAGGCTTCAAATCGGCGCAGGCTTGGAGGGCCGAATGGCCTGTTCCTGTGCTGTACTGTTCTTTGTTCTTTGTTCTATGCCCTCCTTGCTGCTGTTGCTATACTTGGAAAATCTCTGTCTCCAAATATTAGCTCCATAAACCATTGCTGTGTGCATTGGTTTGCTTGTAATTTACTCTCCCATCTATGTTGCTGTTGCTGTCCCTTGCAAGTCTCTATTTCCCGCTATTACATCTGGAAAACCTGTTTCACTGAAATAATGCTCTTGCTGTATAAATTTTGGGAAGAGTGGAGTTATTGTCATTAGTCTCCATAAGAAATTCCATCCACTATCCATGAACCACATCCTCCTCACTGCCAAATACCTGAGGCTGAACCAGACAGTTTGCATCCTCTTTGTTCTATTTAAACCTGAGCTGAGTTCAGCTCTGTATGTTCGCCATTACCAACCCTGCCTACTACCACCTCTGTAATATCACACGTTTCCACCTGTGCCTCAGCCCATCTGCTGCATAAACCCTCATCTGTGCCTTGGTTAAATCCACGCTTGACTATTCCAATTATATCCTGGTCACCATCCCTGCCGTCAACCTGCATAAACCACAGCCCATACAGAACTCTGCTGTTTGTATCCTAACTCACACCAAATCCCGATAACCCATCAACCCTGTGCTCTCTGATCTACATTGGCTCCCGGTCTGGCAGCACCTTAATTTTAATATCCTAATTCTTGTCTTTGAATCCCTCCCTGGCCTCACACCTCCAATTAGTCCAAGTCACCCGTCCATTCTCATATTCTTGCAAATCTTTTGCCTGAAAGTCTTTTCTTCAATTCGCTTTTATAAGTAAATGTGCTGGTATTGTGAGGAGGGGTCTATCAGCCATTCCAGCAGCTTTGATGTACATCTTTGAAACGTGGTCTGTGCATGTCCACTGACCGCCTGTGTTGGTCACTCTCAGCTCAACAGACATTCAGCATCACGAGGGGCCCCGTCTAATGTTATTTAAAAGTACCAGCCATCCAACTTACAGGTGAGGTCTTTCTGACTTACTTCTGCTGTTGTAAAGTTAGTGGAGGTGTTGTGGATGGTTTTCTGGCAGTTGTGTTGTGAGCTGCTGCAGACATTCAGGTACGACAGAGGATTTGGTGACCCAACTCTGGACGAGGTATTTGGGCTGTCATTACAGTGTCTCTGGGTCTATAACATGACCGGCAAATGGAGCAGAGGTTGCAGAGAGAGGAATCTCTGTGAAGAGGGAGGAGGAGGGGCCTCTGCCCTAACAACCCCGGCTTTTCCAAGAGCACTATTCCTATCTACACCTAACCCAGGAGCAGTGTGTGAGGTGACTGTGATTCAATAAGGAAGGTGGTCACAGAGCTGTGTCACCTGCTGAAACAAGACCTGGAGCCTCACACCAGGGTGAGGAGCGAGCTATCAGTGGCCGTTAACCTCACAGATACATTGAACTTCTATGTATCTGCATCTTTCCTGCCAGGAGCGGGTGACGTATCCAACATCGAGTCATAGACATTGATGGAGCCCTGGAGTCATTTACGGCACAGAGGGAGGCCATTCATCATGTCCATGCTGGCTCTCCATGGAGCAATCCAGTCAGTCCCACCCTCCCGCTCATTCCCTGCAGCAATTTCATTTCCTTCAAATGCCCACCAGCTTTATTTTGAAATCACTGATTGTCTCTGCTCCACCATACCTTTGGGCAGTGAGTTCCAGATCATTAATGCCCGCTGCATAAAAAAACGTTCTTCCCCAGCTCTCCACAACTGTTGGAGACCAAAACAGTACACATTATTCCAGGTGTGGTCTCACCAAAGCCCTGTACAATTGTAGCAAGACTGCTTTATTCTTGCATTCCTATCCGCTTTCAATAAAGACAAACACGCCATTTACCTTCCTAATTGCTTGCTGCAGCAGCATGCTATCTGTTTCTTGTACGAGCACGGTTTTGTGAAGGGTAGGTCGTGCCTCACAAACCTTATTGAGTTTTTCGAGAAGGTGACCAAACAGGTGGATGAGGTTAAAGCAGTGGATGTGGTGTATATGGATTTCAGTAAGGCGTTTGATAAGGTTCCCCACGGTAGGCTATTGCAGAAAATACGGAAGTATGGGGTTGAAGGTGATTTAGAGCTTTGGATCAGAAATTGGCTAGCTGAAAGAAGACAGAGGGTGGTGGTGATGGCAAATGCTCATCCTGGAGTTTAGTTACTAGTGGTGTACCGCAAGGATCTGTTTTGGGGCCACTGCTGTTTGTCATTTTTATAAATGACCTGGATGAGGGTGTAGAAGGGTGGGTTAGTAAATTTGCGGATGACACGAAGGTCGGTGGAGTTGTGGATAGTGCCGAAGGATGTTGTAGGGTACAGAGTGACATATATAGGTTGCAGAGCTGGGCTGAGAGATGGCAAATGGAGTTTAATGCGGAAACGTGTGAGGTGATTCACTTTGGAAGGAGTAACAGGAATGCAGAGTACTGGGCTAATGGGAAGATTCTTGGTAGTGTAGATGAACAGAGAGATCTTGGTGTCCAGGTTCATAAATCCCTGAAAGTTGCCACCCAGGTTAATAGGGCTGTTAAGAAGGCATATGGTGTGTTAGCTTTTATTAGTCGGGGGATCGAGTTTCGGAGCCACGAGGTCATGCTGCAGCTGTACAAAACGCAGGTGCGGCCGCATCTGGAGTATTGCGTGCAGTTCTGGTCACCGCATTATCGGAAGGATGTGGAAGCTTTGGAAAGGGTGCAGAGGCGATTTACTAGGATGTTGCCTGGTATGGAGCGAAGGTCTTACGTGGAAAGGCTGAGGGACTTGAGGTTGTTTTCGCTGGAGAGAAGGAGGAGGAGGGGTGACCTAATAGAGACATATAAGATAATCAGAGGGTTAGATAGGGTGGAAAGTGAGAGTCTTTTTCCTCGGATGGTGATGGCAAACACGAGGGGACATAGCTTTAAGTTGAGGGGTGATAGATATAGGACAGATGTTCGAGGTAGTTTCTTTACTCAGAGAGTAGTAGGGGCGTGGAACGCCCTGCCTGCAACAGTAGTAGACTCGCCAACTTTAAGGGCATTTAAGTGGTCATTGGATAGACATATGGATGAAAATGGAATATTGTAGGTCAGAGGGTTTCACAGGTCGGCGCAACATCGAAGGCCGAAGGGCCTGTACTGCGCTGTAATGTTCTAATTCTAATTCTAATTGTAATAAAACTTTAAAAAAACTTTAAATAAAAAGGGAGGAGGCTCTTCATGTTCTGAAATTATCGAACTCAATGTTCAGTCCGGCAGGCTGTTGTGTGCCTATTCGGTAAGTGAGATACTGTTCCTCGAGCTTGGAACACTGCACAATCCCAGGACACAGATGAGAGCATGAGATGGAGGATGAAATGTTGAAATAGCAAGCAACCGGAAGCTCGAGGTCATGCTTTCAGACTGAGTGGAAAGCGATCAACTAATCTGCATTCGAACTCCCCAGTGTAGAGGAGGCCACATTGTGAGCAGCGAATACAGCATACTCAGTTGAAAGAAGAACAGGTAAATCGCTGCTTCACCTGAAAGAAGTGTTTGGGGCCTCTGATCGTGATGAGAGAGGAGGTAAATGGGCAGGTATTGCACCTCCTGCTATTGCAGGGGAACGTGCCATGGGAAGGGGACGAAGTTTTTGGGAGTAATGGAGCCTCCGCCAGGGTGACGCTGAGGGAGTGATTCTTTCGGAATGCTGCCAGAGGAGGGGACGATATGTTTGGTGGTGGCAACTCGCTGGAGGTGGCAGAAATGACAGAGGATGATCCTTTGGATGTGGAGGCTGGTGGGATGGAAAGTGAAGACAAGACGAACCCTTTGACAAGTCTGTGAGGGAGGGGAAGGGGTGAGGGCAGAAGTATGGGAATTGGGTCAGACCCGGTTGAAGGCCCTGTCAACCACAGTGGGGGAGAGTTCTCGTGGAGGGAAAAGGAAGACCTATCAGAAGCGCTGTTGTGGAAGGTTGCATCATCAGAGCAGATGCATCGGAGATGGAGAAACTGGGAGAATGGAATGGATTTCTTACAGGAGGTAGGGTGTAAAGAGGTGTAGTCGATGTAGTTGTGGGAGTCGGTGGGCTTGTAATGGATATTAGTAGACAATCTATCCCCAGAGATAGAGACAGATAAGTCGAGGAAGGGTAGGGAGGTGTCGGAGATGGACCATGTAAAGGTGAGAGAAGGGTGGAAATGAGAAGCAAAGTTGATAACGTTTTCCAGTTCGGGGCGGGAGCAGTAAACGGCACCGATACAGTCGTCAATGTACCGGAAAAAGAGTTGGAGGAGGGGACCTGAGTAGGACTGGAAGAAGGAATGTTCGACATATCCCACAAAATGACAGGCATAACTGGAAGGGTCACTGACCCGAAACGTTAACTCTGCTTCTCTTTTCACAGATGCTGCCAGACCTGCTGAGCGGTTCCAGCATTTCTTGTTTTGATTTCAGATTTCCAGCATCCGCAGTATTTTGCTTTTATTATATAACTGGGACCCATGAGGGTACCCATAGCAATACCTTTTACTTGAAGGAAGTGAGTGGATTTGAAGGAGAAGTTGTTTAATGTGAGAACAATTTCAGCCAGGTGGAGGAGGGTGGTGGTGGACAGGGACTGGTTAGGCCTCTGTTCAATGAAGAAGCAAAGAGTCCTCAAACCGTCCTGGTGGGGGATGGAGGTGCAAATAAATTGGATGTCCAAAGTGAAGAGGCGACGGTTAGGGTGAGGAAACTGGAAATTGTCAAAATGACTTAGGATGTCAGAAGAGTCACGGATGTCATAGAGATATAGGCATACAGCACAGAAACAGGCCCTTCAGCCCAAAGTGGCTGCGCTGACCATCAAGCACCTAACTATCCTCATCACATTTTCTAGCACTTGGCCCGTAGACTTGTATGCTATGGCGAAAGAGACTGGACTGAGGAGCAAAGATAGAGTTAAGATAGGAAAAAATAAGTTCAGTAGTGCAGGAACAGGATGAAACAATGGGTCTGCCAGGACTCTCCTGTTTGTGTATTTTGGGAAGGAGGTAGAAGCGGGCCGTCCGGGGTTGTGCGACGATGAGGTTAGAAGCTGTCGAGGGAAGATTTCCAGAGGACATAAGGTCAGTGACAGTCCTGTGGACAGTAGCTTAATGTTCGCTGGTAGGGTCATGGTCCGGGGGAAGAAGGAAAAGTGTCTGAGAGTTTGCATTGAGCCTCTGCAAGGTAGAGGTTGGTTTGGCAGACAACAACAGCACCGCCCATTTCAGCAGGTTTGATCACAATGTCGGGGTTCGACCTAAGAGAACGGAGTGCCTCAGGTTCAGTGGGGAACAGGTTAGGGTGAGTGAGGGGGCCAGACAAATTGAGATGACCAATGTCTCGCCGACAGTTTTCAATGAAAAGATCAAGAGTGGGTAAGAGGCCAAAGGGAGGGTCCAGGTCGAGGGGGAATTCTAGAAGCGGGGTAATGGGTCTGTTGGTCAGGTTGTGTGTGTGTGCCTCTGTGTGTGTGGCTCTCTGTATGTCTGGTTGTGTGACACTGTGTGTGTGTCGCCCTATCTTTATCTCTATGTGTGTCTGAATGTTTCCTTGGCTGTGTGTGAATGTGCTTCTCTCTCTCTCTCTCTGTGTAATTGCATGTGTGTTTGACTAATTTCCCGGGGTATGCTGGGTCTGTGTGTGCGTCTCTGTCTGTCTGTCCAAATGTCTGTCTGTCTGCCCTCCTCTTTCTCTCCCTCCCTCTTTCTAAATATGTTCACCACTCTGAGTGTGTGTGTGTGTGTGTGTGTGTGTGTGTGTGTGTGTGTGTGTGTGTGTGTGTGTGTGTGTGTTGTTGGAGGGGACTCACACTGTCCCTCTATTTTTGTATCTCCCTGTCTGTCTGTGTGTGTGGCCCCCTCTCTCTGTGTGCTGCCCCCGCTGTGTGCCGCCCCCTCTGTGTGCTGCCCCCTCTTTGTCTCTGTCTCCCTGTGTGTCTGTCCCCCTGTGTGTCTGTCCGTCTATGTTTCTGTCCGTCTGTGTGACTCTTCTCTGTGTGGCTCCTCTCTGTCTGGCTCCTCTCTGTGTGCGTCCTCTCTTTGTGCTTAATCTTTGTGTGCGCGTCGTCTGTGTCAGTGTCCTCTGTGTGTGGCTCCTCTCTGTGTGGCTCTTCTATGTGTGTTCTTCCACTGTGTGTGTTTCCTCTGTGTGTGGCGCCTCTGTGTGTGGCCCCTCTGTGTCTGGGTCCCTCTGTGTCTGAGCCCCTCTGTGTCTGGGCCCCCCTGTGTGTGAGTCCCTCTGTGTGTCTCCCTCGTTCTATGCGTCTCCCTCTCTCTGTATGTCTCCCTCTCTCTGTGCGTGTCACTTCTTCTCTCTCTCTCTCTCTCTCTCTCTCTCTCTCTCTCTGTGACCACTCTGTGTCCCCTCTGTGTGTGTCCCCTATCTGCGTGTGCCCCAACTGCGAGTGCCCCCTCTCTGCGTATGTCCCCTCTCTGCGTGTCTCCGCTCTGTGTGTGTGTGTGTGTGTATCTCTCGCTGTCTCCCTCTCTCTCTGTCTCCCTCTCTATCTCTGCCTCTCTCTGTGTGTCTCCCACTCTCTGTGTCACCCTCTCTCTCTCTGTTTTCACTCTCTCTGTGTCTCCCCTCTCTATGTGCGTCTAATCTCTGTGTGCCGCCACCTCTGTGTGCCGCCCCCTTTTGTGTGCCATCCCCTGTGTCTGTCACCCTGTGTTTCTGTCACACTGTGTGTCTGTCCCCATCTATGTCTGTCCGTCTGGGTGGCTCCTCTCTGTGTGACTCCTCTCTGTGTGGGTCCTCTCTGTGTGTGTCCTCTCTTTGTGCGTAATCTTTGTGTGCACGTCCTCTGTGTCAGTGTCCTCTGTGTGTGGCACCTCTTTGTATCTGTCCCTCCGTGTGCAACCCTTCATTGTCTCTGTCCCGCTTTGTCTCTGTCCCTCTTTGTCCCTGAATCTCTGTGTTCTCTGTCCCTTTGTGTATTCTGCCTCTCTGTGTGCCGCCCCTTCTTTGTATCTGTCCCTCTGTCTGTTCTACCTCTCTGGGTTTTCTGTCCCTCCGTGTGTTCTACCACACTGTGTTTTTGTCCCTCTCTGTATTTTGACCCTCTGTGTGTTTTCTGTCCCTCTGTGTGTTTTCTGTCCTCTGTGTGTCTGTCCATCTGTGCCTCTGTTCCTCTGTGTGTCTGTCCCTCTGTGTGCCACCCCCTGCTGTATCTGTCAATCTGCCTCTGTCCCTCTTTGTCCTGTCCCTCGGATTATCTATCCCTCTGTGTGTCTGCCCCACTGTGTTTACTGTCCCACTGTGTTTTCTGTCCCTCTGTGTCTCCGTACCTCTGTGTCTCTGTCCCTCTGTGTGCCACCCTCTGTTTGTCTCTGTCCCTCGTTGTCTCTGTCCCTCTGTGTGTCTGTTCCTCTGTGTTTTCTATCCCTCTCTGTATTTTGACCCTCAGTGTGTTTTCTGTCCCTCTGTGTGTTTTCTGTCCCTCTGTGTGTCTGTCCATCTGCGTGCCTGTCCCTCTGTGTCTCTGTCCCTCTGTGTTTCTGTCCCTCTGTGTGTCTGTCCCACTGTGTCTCTGTCCCACTGTGTTTCCTGTCCCATTGTGTTTTCAGCCCATCAGTGTGTCTGTCCCTCTGTGTGTCTGGCCCTTTGTGTGTGTCCCCACCCCCCCGGTCTCTTTGTCTCTGCCACTCTGTGTGGTCTCTCCCTCTGCGTGTTTTGTCCCTCTGTGTGTCTGCCCCACTGAGTGTCTGTCCCTCCTTGTCTTTGTCCCTCCGTGTGATCTGTTCCTCTGTGTTTACTGTCCCTCTGTGTATATTGAACCTCTGTGTGTTTTCTGTCCCACTGTGTGTTTTCTGTCCATCTGCGTGCCTGTCCCACTGTGTGTCTATCCCTCTGTGCGTTCTGTTCCTCTGTGTTTTCTGTCCTTCTGAGTGTCTGTCCCATTGTGTGCCGCCCCCTCTTTGTGGCTGTCCCTCTGTGTCTCTGTCTCTCTTTGCGTCTCTGTCCTTCTGTGTGTCTGTCCCTCTGTGCGCTGCCACATGCTTTATCTGTCAATCTGCCTCTGTCCCTCTTTGTCCCTGTCCCTCGGATTATCTGTACCTCTGCGTGTCTGCCCCACTGTGTTTACTGTCCCACTGTGTTTTCTGTCCCTCTCTGTATTTTGACCCTCTGTGTGTTTTCTGTCCCTCGGTGTGTTTTCTGTCCCTCTGTGTGTCTGTCCATCTGCGTGCCTGTCCCTCTGTGGCTCAGCCCCTCTGTGTCTCTGTCCATCTGTGTGGCTGTCCCTCTCTGTGCAGCCCCTCATTGTCTCTGTTCCCCTTTGTCTCTGTCCCACTTGTTTTCTGTCCCACTGTGTCCCCGTACCTCTGTGAATCTGTCCCTCTGTGTGCCGCCCTCTCTTTGTCTCTGTCCCGCTGTGTGTCTGTCCCCCTGTGTGTCTGTCCGTCTGTGTTTCTGCCCGTCTGTGTGACTCTTCTCTGTGTGGCTCCTCTCTATCAGGCACCTTTCTGTGCGCATCCTCTCTTTGTGGGTAATCTTTGTGTGCGCTTCCTCTGTGTCAGTGTCCTCTGTGTGTGGCTCCTCTCTGTGTGGCTCTTCTCTGTGTGTTCTTCCACTGTGTGTGGTTCCTTTGTGTGTGGCTTCTCTGTGTGTGGCTCCTCTGTGTATGGGTCCCCCTGTGTCTGGGCCCCACTGTGTCTGGGCCCCCCTGTGTGTGAGTCTCTCTGTGTGTCTCCCTTGTTCTATGTGTCTCCCTCTCTCTGTATGTCTCCCTCTCTCTCTGTGTCTCCCTCTCTCTGTGCGTGTCTCTCCCTCTCTCTCTCTCGCTCTGTGACCACTCTGTGTCCCCTCTGTGTGTGTCCCCTATCTGCGTGTGCCCCAACTGCGTGTGCACCCCCCCTCTGCGTATGTCCCCTCTCTGCGTGTCTCCCCTTTCTGTGTGTGCGTTTCTCTCTCTCTCTCTCTCCCTCTCTCTCTGTCTCCCTCTCTCTCTCTGCCCCTCTCTGTGTGTCTCCCACTCTCTGTGTCCCCCTCTCTTCCTTTGTTTCCCCTCTCTCTGTGTCTCCCCTCTCTATGTGCCTCTAATCTCTGTGTGCCGCCCCCTCTGTGTGCCGCCCCCTTTATGTGCCATCCCCTGTGTCTGTCACCCTGTGTGTCTGTCACCCTGTGTGTCTGTCCCCCTCTATGTCTGTCCGTCTGGGTGGCTCCTCTCTGTGTGGCTCCTCTCTGTGTGGGTCCTCTCTGTGTGCGTCCTCTCTTTGTGCGTAATCTTTGTGTGCACGTCCTCTGTGTCAGTGTCCTCTGTGTGTGGCTCCTCTACGTGTGGCTCTTCTCTGTGTGTGCTTCCACTGTGTGTGGTTCCTCTGTGTGTGGCTCCTCTGTGTGTGAGTCCCTCTGTGTGTCTCCCTCGTTCTATGTGTCTCCCTCCCTCTGTATGTCTCCCTCTCTCGATGTGTCTCCCTCTCTCTGTGCGTGTCTCTCCCTCTCTCTCTCTCTCTCTCTGTGTGACCAATCTGTGTCCCCTGTGTGTGTGCCCCCTCTGTGTGTGTCCCCTATCTGCGTGTGCCCCCTATCTGCTTGTGTCCCCTCTCTGCGTATGTCCCCTCTCTGCGTGTCTCCCCTTTCTGTGTGTGCGTTTCTCTCTCTCTCTCTCTCCCTCTCTCTCTGTCTCCCTCTCTCTCTGTCTCCCTCTCTCTCTCTCTGCCCCTCTCTGTGTGTCTCCCACTCTCTGTGTCCGCCTCTCTCTCTCTGTTTCCCCTCTCTCTGTGTCTCCCCCTCTATGTGCGTCTAAACTCTGTGTGCCGCCCCCTCTGTGTGCCGCCCCATCTGTGTGCCATCCCCTGTGTCTGTCACCCTGTGTGTCTGTCACCCTGTGTGTCTGTCCCCCTCTATGTCTGTCCGTCTGGGTGGCTCCTCTCTGTGTGGGTCATCCCTGTGTGGGTCCTCCCTGTGTGGGCTCTCTCTGTGTTTGGGTCCCTCTGTGTGTGGGTCCCTCCGTGTATGGGTCCTCTATGTGTGCGTCGTCTCTGTGTGGGTCATCTCTGTGTGTTGGTCCTCTGTGTGTGTCCTCTCTGTGTGTGGCTCCTCTGTGTGTGGCTACTCTCTGTGTGGTTCCTCTCTGTGTGGCCCCTCTGCGTGTGGTCCCTCTGTGCGTGGGTCCCTCTGTGTATGGGTCCTTCTGTGTGTCTCCCTCTCTCTCTGTGTCTCCCTCGGTCTCTGTGTCTCCCTTTCTCTGTGCGTGCTTGTCCCTCTCTCCCTCTATTTCTCTCTCTCTCTCTCTATCTTTGTTCACTCTGTGTCTCCTCTGTGTGTGTCCCCTCTCTGTGTGTCCCCTCTCTATGTGTGTCCTCTCTCTGCGTGTCTCTCCCTCTCTCTCTGTCTCCGTCTCTCGCTGTCTACTTCTCTCTCTCTGTCCATCTCCGTGTCTCTCCCTCTCCTGTGTCTCCCACTGTCTGTGTCTCCCACTCTCTGTGTCTCCCACTCTCTGTGTCTCCCCTCTCTCTCTGTGTCCCCTCGCTGTGTGTGTCTCTCTCTCCCTCTCGTCTCCCTTGCTCTCTGTCTCCCTCTCTCTCTCTGTCCGTCTCTGTGTGTCTCCCTCTCTCTGTGTTCCCCTCTCTCTCTGTTTCCATCTCTCTGTGTATGCCCTCTCCCTGTGTATCCCCTGTCTCTGTGTCTCCCCTCTCTCTGTGTGTCCAATCTCTGTGCCTCCTCTCTGTGTGCCACATCTCTGTGTTCCTCCTTTTAGTGTGACTCCGCTCTGTGTGCCTCCTTTCTGTGTGCCTCCTCTCTGCGTGCCTGTCTCTCCATCTGTGTGTCGCTCCCTCTGTGTGTCTTTGTACTTTTGAAAAGAGGTTGAGTAGATTAGGATTATTTTCAATAGAAAGGCGGAGGTTGAGGGGGGACCTGATTGAGGTGTACAAAATCATGAGAGGTATAGACAGGGTGGATAGCAAGAAGCTATTTCCCAGAGTGGGGGATTCAATTACTAGGGGTCACGAGTTCAAAGTGTGAGGGGAAATGTTTCGGGGGGATTTGTGTGGAAAGTTCTTTACGCAGAGGGTGGTGGGTGCCTGTCTTTTCTGTCCCTCTGTGTTTTCTTTCTCTCTGCGTTTCTGTCCATCTCAGTGTCTGTCCCTCTGTGTGCAAACCCTCATTGTCTCTGTCCCTCTTTGTCCCTGAACCTCTGTGTCTCTGTCCCTCTGTGCTGCCTGTCCCTCTGTGTTCTCTGTCCCTCTGTGTTTTCTGCCTCTCTGTGTGCCGCCCCCTCTTTGTATCTGTCCCTCTGTCTTTTCTACCCCTCTGGGTTTTCTGTCCCTCTGTGTGTTCCACCTCACTGTGTTTTCTGTCCCTCTCTGTATTTTGACCCTCTGTGTTTTTTCTGTCCCTCTGTGTGCTTTCTGTCCTCTGTGTGTCTGTCCATCTGTGCCTCTGTCCCTCTGTGTGCTGCCCGCTGCTGTCTATGTCAATCTGCCTCTGTCCCTCTTTGTCCCTGTCCCTCTGATTATCTGTCTCTCTGTGTGTCTGCCCCTCTGTGTTTACTGTCCCACTGTGTTTTATGTCCCTCTGTGGCTCTGTACCTCTGTGTCGTTGTCCCTCTGTGGGCCGCCCTCTGTTTGTCTCTGTCCCTCATTGTCTCTGTCCCTCTGTGTGCCTGTTCCTCTGCGTTTTCTGTCCCTCTCTGTATTTTGACCCTCAGTGTGTTTTCTGTCCCTCTGTGTGTTTTCTGTCCCTCTGTGTCTCTGTCCCTCTGTGTGTCTGTCCTTCTGTGTGACGCCCTCTCTGTGTTTCTGTCCCTCTCTGCCTCTGTCCCTCTGCGCTTTCTGTCCCTCTGTGTGTCTGTCCATCTGTGCCTCTAACCTCTGTGTGTCTGTCCCTCTGTGTGCCTCCCCCTCTTTGTCTCTGTCCCTCTTTGACTCTAACCCTCTGTGTGTCTGTCCCTCTGTGTTTTCTGTCTCTCTCTGCATTTTGACCCTCAGTGTGTTTTCTGTCCCTCTGTGTGTTTTCTGTCCCTCTGTGTGCCTGTCCTCGGTGTGTCTGTCCTCTGCGTGTCTGTCCCTCAGTGTGTCTGTCCCTCTGTTTGTCTGTCCCTCCGTGTGGATCCTCTCTCTGTGGCTTCTCTGTGTGCAGGCTCAACTGTGTGTCCCCTCTCTGTGTGCCACCTCTCTGTGAGTCCCATCTCTGTGAACCACCATACAGCGAGCCCCTCTCTCTGTGCGAGTCCCTCTCTCTGTGTGAGTGCCTCTCTCTTTGCGTGTCTCTCCCTCTCTGTCCCCTCCCTCTCTGTCCCCTCCCTCTCTGTCCCCTATCTCTCTCTGTCCCCTATCACTCTGTGTCCCCCCTCTCTCTGTGTGACCTCTCTCTCTCTGTGCCCTCTCTCTCTCCGTCCCTTCTCTTTCTGTGTCCCCACTCTGTGTGTGTCCCCTCTCTGGTTGTGTCTCCTCTCTGTGTGTTTCCCCTCTCTGTGTTTCTCCCCTCTCTGTGAGTCCCCCCTCTCTGTGTGTCCCCCTCTCTGTGTGACTCCCCTCTCTGTGTGTCCCCCTCTCTGCGTGTCCCCCCTCTCTGTGTGCCCCCTTCTCTGTGTCCCCCCTCTCTATGTATCCCCTCTCTGTTTGTCCCCTGTCTCTGTGTCCCCTCTCGGTGTGTTCCGTCTCTGTGTGCCCCCTCTCACTGTGTCCCCTTTCTCTGTGTCCCTTCTCTCTGTGTCCCCTCTCTGTGTCCCCTCTCTCTGTGTCCCCTTTCTCTGTGTCCCCTTTCTCTTTTCCCCTCTCTCTGTGCCCCCTCTCGCAGTGCCCCTCTCGCTGTGCCCCCTCTCTGTGTGCCCCCTCTCTGTGTGCTCCCTCTATCTGTTTGTCGCCTCTCTGTGTGTGCCTCTCTCTCTAGCCCACTCTCTCTCCTTCTCCTTCTCTCTCTTTTTCCCTCTCGCTGTCTCTCTCTCTGACTCTCTCTCTCTCCCTACCTCTGTGTCTCCCCTCTCTCTGTGTGTCCAATCTCTGTGTGCCTCCTCTCTGTGTGTCTCCTCTCTGTGTGCCTCCTTTCTGTGTGACTCCTCTCTGTGTGCCTCCTTTCTGTGTGCCCCCTCTCTGCCTGTCTGCCTCTCTGAGTGTCTGTCACACTGTGCTTCCTGTCCCTCTTTGTGTCGTCCCCTCTTTGTCTCTGTCCCTCTGTTTGTTCTGTCCCTCTGTGTGTTCTGTCCCGCTGTGTGTTCTGTCGCGCTGTGTGTCGCCCCCTCTTTGTCTCTGTCCCTCTGTCTTCTGTCCCTCTCTGCCTTCTGTCCCTCTGTGTCTTCTGTCCCACTGTGCATCTGTCCCTCTGTGTGTTCTGTCCCACTGTTTGCCGCCCCCTCTTTGTCTCTGTCCGACTGTGTGTCTGACCCACGCAAATTTCTGTGTCACTGTGTTTTTGTCCCTCTTTATCTCTGTCTCTCTTTGTCTCAGTCCTTCTGTGTTTTCTGTCCTGTGTTTTCTGTCCCTCTTTGTCTCTGTCCCTCTGTGTTTTCTGTCCCTCTGCGTTTTCTATCCCTTTGTGTTTTCTGTCCCTCTGTGTGTCTGCCATCTGTGTTTCTGTGCCTCTGTGTGCCGCCCCCTCTGTGTGTCTGTCCTTCTGTGTGTCTGTCCCTCTGTGTGGCTCCTCGCAGTGTGGCTCCTCTCTCTATGGCTCCTCTGTGTGCCGGTTCATCTGTGTGTCCACTCTCTCTGAGTCCCCTCTCTGTGTCCTGCCACGCTGTGAGCCCTTCTCTCTGTGTGGGCACCTCTCTCTGTGTGAGCCACTCTCTCTGTGTGAGTCTCTCTCTCTGTGCGAGTGCCTCTCTCTGTGTGTCTCCCTCTCTATTGGTGTGTCTCTTTCTCTCTCCCTCTCTGTCCCCTCCCTCTCTGTCCCCTCCCTCTCTGTCCCTCTATCCCTCTCTCTCTCTATCCCCTCTCTTGCTCTCTGTCCCCTCTCTCTCTCTCTGTCCCCTCTCTGTGTGTGCCCCCTCTCTGTGTCTGTCCCCTCTCTGACTGTGTTCCCTCTCTGAGTGTTTCCTCTGTCTCTGTGTGTGTGTGTGTCTCTCTCTGTCCCCTCTCTGTGTGTCACCCCTCTCTGTGTGTCCCCCCTCTCTGTGTGTCCACCCTCTCTGAGTGTCCTCCTTCTCTGTTTGTCCCCCTTCACTGTGTGTCCACCTTCTCTCTGTGTCGCCTCTCTGTGTGCCCCCTTTCTCTGTGACCCCTCTGGCTGTACCCCATCTCGATGTGCCGCCTCTCTCTGTGCCGCCTCTCTGTTCTTGTCCCCTCTTTATGTGTGCCTCTCTCGCTGTGTGTGTCTCTCTCTGTCTCTGTCTATCTCTCTCTCTCCCTATCTATCTCTGTCTCCCTGTCTCTCTCAGTCTCCATCTCTCTGTCTCCTTCTCTGTCTCGCTCTCTCTCTCTCCCTCTGTGTCTCCCCTCTCTCGGTATGTCCAATGGCTGTGTGTCCAATCTATGTGTGCCTCCTCTCTGTGTGCCTCCTCTCTGTGTGCCTCCCTCTCTATTTGCGTGTCTCTCCCTCTCTCCCTCTCTGTTCCCTCCCTCAATGTCCCTTCCCTCTCTGTCCCCCTCTCTCTCTATCCACTCTCTGGCTGTGTCCCTCTCTCTCTCTCTCTGTCCCCTCTCTCTCTGTGTTCCCTCTCTCTCTGTATCCCCTCTGTGTGTGTGCCCCCTCTCTGTGTCTGTTCCCTCTCTGATTTGCCCCCTCTCTGTGTGCCCCCTCTGGCTGTGCCCCCTCTCTATGTGCCGCCTCTCTCTGTGCCGCCTCTCTCTGTTTTTCCCCTCTCTGAGTGTGCCTCCCTCTCTCTGTCTCTCTCTCACTCTCTCCCTACCTCTGTGTCTCCCCTCTATCTGTGTGTCCAATCTCTGTGTGTCCAATCTCTGTGTGCCTCCTCTCTGCGTGCCTCCTTTCTCTGTGACTCCTCTCTGTGTGCCTCCTTTCTGTGTGCCACCTCTCTGCCTGTCTGCCTCTCTGCGTGTCTGTCACTCTGCGTTTTCTGTCACACTGTGTTTTCTGTCCCTCTGAGTGTCTGTCCCTCTTTGTGTTCTGTCCCTCGGTGTTTTCTGTCCCTCTGTGTTTTCTGTCCCACTGTGCGTCCGTCCCTCTGTGTGTTCTGTCCCACTGTGTGTTCCGTCCCTCTGTGTGTCTGTCCCTCTGTGTGTCTCCCCATCTTTGTCTTTGTCCGACTGTGTGTCTGTCCCACCCAATTTTCTGTCCAACCGTGTTTCTGTCCCTCTGTGTTTTCTGCCCCTCTGTGTCTCTGTCCCACTTTGGCTCTGTCCCTCCGAGTGTCTGTCCCTCTGTGTCTCTGTTCCTCTGTGTCTTTCTATCTGTGTGCCACCCTTCTTTGTCTCTGTCCCTCTTTGTCTCTGTCCCTCTGTGTGTCTGTCCCTCTTTGTGTCTGTCCTGCTGTTTGTCTGTCCCTCTGTGTCTCTTTCCCTCTGTGTCTCTGTCCCTCTATGTCCCGCACACTCTTTGTCTCTGTCCCACTGTGTTTTCTGTCCCTCTGTGTTTTCTATCCGTCTGTGTCCCGCCCCACTTTGTCTCTGTTCCTTTTTGTCTCTGTCCCTCTGTGTATCTGTCCCTCTATGTTTTCGGTCCCACTGTGTTTTCTGTCCCTCTGTGTTTCTGTCCCTCTGTTTTTTCTGTCCCTCTGTGTTTTCTGTCCCTCTGTGCTTTCTGTCCGTCTGTGTTTTCTGTCCGTTTGTGTACCGCCCCCTCTTTGTCTCTGTTCCTCTTTGTCTCTGTTCCTCTGTGTGTCTGTCCCTCTATGTTTTCTGTCCCTCTGTTTTTTCTGTCACTCTGTGTGTCTGTCCCTCTGTGCTTTCTGTTCGTCTGTGTTTTCTGTCCCTCTGTCTGTCTGTCCCTCTGTGTGTCTCTCCCTCCTTGTCTCTGTCCATCTGTGTGTCTGTCCCTCAGTGTCTCTGTCTCTTTTTGTCTCTATCCCTCTGTGTCTCTGTCCCTCTGTGTATCTGTCTCTCTGTGTGTCTGTCCCTCTGTGTGTCAGCCGCTCTGTGTATCGACACCTCTTTGTCTCTGTCCCTCTGTGTGTTCTGTCCCTCTGTGTGTCACCCCCTCTTTGTCTCTGTACCTCTTTGTGTTGCCCCCTCTTTGTGTCTGCCCCACCGTGTGCCTGTCCCGCTGTGTCTGTCTGTCCCTCAGTGTCTCCGTCCCTCTGTGTCTCTGTTCTTCTGCGTCTCTGTCCCTCTGTGTGTTCTGTCCCTCGGTGTATTCTGTCCCTCTGTGTTTTCAGTCCCACTGTGCGTCTGTCCCATTGTGTGTTCTACCCACTGTGTGTCTGTCCCTCTGTGTGTCTCCCCATCTTTGTCTCTGTCCGACTGTGTGTCTGTCCCACCCAATTTTCTGTCCCACTGTGTTTCTGTCCCACTGTGTTTTATGTCCCTCGTTGTCTCTGTCCCTCTTTGTCTCTGTCCCTCTGAGTCCCTGTCCCTCTGAGTGTCTGTCCCTCTGTGTGTCTTTCCCTCCGTGTTGTTGTCCCTCTGTGTCTCTGTCCCACTGTGTTTTCTTTCCCTCTGTGCTTTCTATCCGTCTGTGTCCCGCCCCACTTTGTCTCTGTTCCTTTTTGTCTCTGTCCCTCTGTGTGTCTGTCCCTCTGCGTGCCACTCCCTCTCTGTCTCTGTCCCACTGTGTTTCTGTCCGGCTGTGTGTCTCTCCTTCTTTGACTCTGTCCCTCTGTGTGTTCTGTCCCTCTGTGTAACTGTCTCTCTGTGTGTCTGTCCCTCTGTGTGACAGCCCCTCTGCGTGTCGCCCCTCTTTGTCTCTGTCCCACTGTGTGCCTGTCCTTCTATGTGTGTCTGCCCCTCTATGTGCCGCCCCCTCTTTGTGTCCGTCCCTCAGTCTCTCTGCCCCTCTGTGCCTCGTTTCTTCTGTGTGTCTGTCCCTCGCTTGTGCCTCTCCCCCTTTGTGTCTGTCCCTCTGAGTGTCTGTCCTTCTGTGTGCTCTGTCCCTCGGTGTGTTCTGTCCCTCTGTGTTTTCTGTCCCACTGTGCGTCTGTGCCTCTGTGTGTTCTATCCCACTGTGTATTCTGTCCCTCTATGTGTCTGTCCCTCTGTGTGTCTCCCCATCTTTGTCTCTGTCCGACTGTGTGTCTGTCCCACCCAATTTTCTGTGCCACAGTGTTTCTGTCCCACTGTGTTTTCTGTCCTCCTGTATATCTGTCCCTCTTTGTCTCTGTCCCTCTGAGTTTCTGTCCCTCTGAGTGTCTGTCCCTCTGTGTCTCTGTTCTTCTGTGTTTCTGTCCCACTGTTTGCCTCTCCCCCTTTGTGTCTGTCCCTCCGTGTGTCTGTCCTTCTCTGTGCTCTGTCCCTCGGTGTGTTCTGTCCCTCGGTGTTTTCTGTCCCACTGTGCATCTGTGTCTCTGTGTGTTCTGTCCCACTGTGTGTTCTGTCCCTCTGTGTGACTGTCCCTCTGTGTGTCTCCCCATCTTTGTCTCTGTCCGACTGTGTGTCTGTCTCACCCTATTTTCTGTCCCACTGTGTTTCTGTCCCACTGTGTTTTCTGTCCTTCTGTGTCTCTGCCCCTCTTTGTCTCTGTCCCTCAGAGTTTGTGTCCCTCTGTTTGTCTGTCCCTCTGTGTTTTTGTCCCTCTGTGTCCCTGTCCCTTGTGTCTTTGTCCACTTTGTTTTCTGTCGCACTGTTTTTCTTTCTATCTGTGTGCCACCCCTCTGTGTGTCTGTCCCTCTTTGTCTCTTTCCCACAGTGTTTTATGTCCATCTGTGTTTTCTATCCGTCTTTGTCCCGCCCCACTTTGTCTCTGTTCCTTTTTGTCTCTCTCCCTAGATGTGTCTGCCCCTCTATGTTATCTGTCCCACTGTGTTCTCTGTCCCTCTGTGTTTCAGTCCCTCTGTGTGTTCTGTCCCTCTGTGTTTTCTGTCCCTATGTGTGTCTGTCACTCTGTGCTTTCTGTCCGTCTGTGTTTTCTTTCCCTCTGTGTGTCTGTCCCTCTGTGTGCCTCTCCTTCTTTGTCTCTGTCGCTCTGTGTGTCTGTCCCTCTGTGTGTCTATCCCTCTTTGACTCTGTCCCTCTGTGTGTTCTGTCCCTTTGTGTGACTGCCCCTCTGTTTGTCACCCCCTTTTAGTCTTTGTCCCACTGTGTGCCTGTCCCGCTGTGTGTGTCTGTCCTTCTGTGTGCCACCCCTCTTTATTTCTGTCCCACAGTGTATCTGTCCCTCTGTGTCCCTGTTCATCAGTGTGTCTGTCCCTCTGTGTGCCGCTCCCCCTTTGTGTCTGTCCCTCTGTGTGTCTGTCCCTCTGTGTGTTCTGTCCCTCTGTGTGTCTGTCCCTCTCTGTTTGCTGTCCCATTGTGTGCCTGCCCCTCTGTGTGTCTGTCCCTCTGTGTTTTCTGTCCCTCTGTGCTTTCTGTTCCTCAGTGTTTTCTGTCTCTCTGTGTGTTTTCTGTCCCGCTGTGTTTCTGTCCCTCTGTGTGTTCTGTCCCTCTGTGTTTTCTGTCCCTCTGTGTGTCTGCCCCTCTGTGCTATCTGTCCGTCTGTGTTTTCTTTCCCTCTGTGTGTCTGTCCCTCTGTGTGCCTCTCCCTCTTTGTCTCTGTACCATTGTGTGGCTGTCCCTCTGTGTGTCAATCCCTCTTTGACTCTGTCCCACTGTGTGTTCTGTCGCTCTTTGTAACTGTCTCTCTATGTGTCTGTCCCTCTGTGTGACTGCACCTCTGTGTTTCTGCCCCTCTTTGTCTCTGCACCTCTGTGTGTCGCCCCCTCTTTGTCTCTGTCCCACGGTGTGCCTGTCCCGCTGTGTGTGCCTGTCCCTCTGTGTGCCGCCCACTCTTTGTGTCTGTCCTTCAGTGTCTCTGCAGCTTTGTGTCTCTGTTCTTCTGTGTGTCTATCCCTCTGTGTGCCTCTCCCCCTTTGTGTCTGTCCCTCGGTGTGTTTGTCCCTCTGTGTTTCCTGTCCACTGTCCGACTGTCCCTCTGAGTGTTCTGCCCACTATCTGTTCTGTCCCTCTGTGTGTCTGTCCCTCTGTGTGTCTCCCCATCTTTGTCTCTGTCCGACGGTGTGTCTGTCCCACCCAATTTTCTGTACCTCTGAATGTCTGTCCCTCTGTGTGTCTACCCCTCTGTGTCTCTGTCCCTCTGTGTCTTTGTCCACTTTGTTTTCTGCCCCACTGTTTTTCTTTCTATCTGTGTGCCACCCCTCTTTGTCTCTGTTCCTCTTTGTCTCTGTCCCCCTGTTTGTCTGTCCCTCTGTATGTCTGTCCTTCTAGAATTAGAATTAGAATTAGAACATTACAGCGCAGTACAGGCCCTTCGGCCCTCGATGTTGCGCCGACCTGTGAAACCATCTGACATACACTATTCCATTTTCATCCATATATCTATCCAATGACCACTTACATGCCCTTGAAGTTGGCGAATCTACTACTGCTGCAGGCAGGGCGTTCCACGCCCTTACTACTCTCTGAGTAAAGAAACTACCTCTCACATCTGTCCTATATCTATCACCCCTCAACTTGAAGCTATGTCCCCTCGTGTTTGCCATCACCATCCGAGGAAAAAGACGATCACTATCCACCATATCTAACCCTCTGATTATCGTATATGTCTCTATTAAGTCACCTCTCCTCCTCCTTCTCTCCAACGAAAACAACCTCAAGTCCCTCAGCCTTTCCTCGTAAGACATTCCCTCTATACCAGGCAACATCCTAGTAAATCTCCTCTGCAACCTTTCCATAGCTTCCACATCCTTCCGATAATGTGGTGACCAGAACTGCACGCAATACTCCAGGTGCGGTCTCACCAGAGTTTTGTACAGCTGCAGCATGACCTCGTGGCTCCGAAACTCGATCCCCCTACTAATAAAAGCTAACACACCATATGCCTTCTTAACAGCCCTATTAACCTGGTTAGCAACCTTCAGGGATTTATGCACCTGGACACCAAGATCTCTCTGTTCATCTACACTACCAAGAATCTTCCCATTAGCCCAGTACTCTGCATTCCTGTTACTCCTTCCAAAGTGAATCACCTCACACTTTTCCGCATTAAACTCCATTTGCCATCTCTCATCCCAGCTCTGCAGCCTATCTATGTCCCTCTGTACCCTACAACACCCTTCGACACTATCCACAACTCCACCGACCTTAGTGGCATCTGCAAATTTACTAACCCACCCTTCTACACCCTCTTCCAGGTCATTTATAAAAATGACAAACAGCAGTGGCCCCAAAACAGATCCTTGCGGTACACCACTAGTAACTAAACTCCAGGATGAACATTTGCCATCAACCACCACCCTCTGTCTTCTTTCAGCTAGCCAATTTCTGACCCAATGCTCTAAATCACCTTCAACCCCATACTTCCGTATTTTCTGCAATAGCCTACCGTGGGGAACCTTATCAAACGCCTTACTGAAATCCATATACACCACATCCACTGCTTTACCCTCATCCACCTGTTTGGTCACCTTCTCGACAAACTCAATAAGGTTTGTGAGGCAAGACCTACCCGTCACAAAACCGTGCTGACTATCTCTAATGAACTTATTATTTTCAAGATGATTATAAATCCTGTCTCTTATAACCTTTTCCAACATTTTACCCACAACCGAAGTAAGGCTCACAGGTTTATAATTACCAGGGCTGTCTCTACTCCCCTTCTTGAACAAGGGGTCAACATTTGCTATCCTCCAGTCTTCCAGCACTATACCGGTCGACAATGACGACATAAAGATCAAGGACAAAGGCTCTGCAATCTCCTCCCTAGCTTCCCATAGAATCCTAGGATAAATCCCATCTGGCCCAGGGGACTTATCTATTTTCACACTTTCCAAAATTGCTAACACCTCCTCCTTGTGAACCTCAATCCCATCTAGCCTAGTAGCCTGAATCTCAGTATTCTCGACAACATTTTCTTTCTCTACTGTAAATACTGACGCAAAATATTCATTTAACACTTCCCCTATCTCCTCTGATTCCACACACAACTTCCCACTACTATCCTTGATTGGCCGTAATCTAACTCTAGTCATTCTTTTATTCCTGACATACCTATAGAAAGCCTCAGGGTTTTCCCTGATCCTTTCCACCAATGACTTCTCGTGTCCTCTCCTTGCTCTTCTTAGCTCTCCCTTTAGATCCTTCCTGGCTAGCTTGTAGCTCTCAAGCGCACTAACTGAGCCTTCACGTCTCATCCTAACATAAGCCACCTTCTTCCTCTTGACAAGCGCTTCAACTTCTTTAGTAAACCACGGCTCCCTCGCACGACAACTTCCTCCCTGCGTCACAGGTACATACTTATCAAGGACACACTGTAGCTGCTCCTTGAATAAGCTCCACATTTCGATTGTTCCCATCCCCTGCAGTTTCCTTCCCCATCCTACGCATCCTAAATCTTGCCTAATCGCATCATAATTTCCTTTCCCCAGCTATAATTCTTACCCTGCGGTATATACCTGTCCCTGCCCATCGCTAAGGTAAACCTAACCGAATTGTGATCACTATCACCAAAATGCTCACCTACATCCAAATCTAACACCTGGCCGTGTTCATTTACCCAGTACCAAATCCAATGTGGCATCGCCCCTGGTTGGCCTATCCACATACTGTGTCAGAAAACCCTCCTGCACACACTGGACAAAAACAGACCCATCTGAAGTACTCGAACTATAGTATTTCCAGTCGATATTTGGAAAGTTAAAGTCCCCCATAACAACTACCCTGTTACTCTCGCCCCTGTCGAGAATCATCTTCGCTATCCTTTCCTCTACATCTCTGGAACTATTTGGAGGTCTATAAAAGACTCCCAACAGTGTAACCTCACCTCTCCTGCTTCTAACCTCGGCCCATACTACCTCAGTAGACGAGTCCTCAAACGTCCTTTCTGTCGCTGTAATACTCTCCTTGATTAACAATGCCACCCCGCCCCCCCACCTCTTTTACCATCTTCTCTGTTCTTACTGAAACATCTAAATCCCGGAATCTGCAACATCCATTCCTGCCCCTGCTCTACCCATGTCTCCGAAATGGCCACTGCATCGAGATCCCAGGTACCAACCCATGCTGCAAGCTCACCCACCTTATTCTGGATGCTCCTGGCGTTGAAATAGACACACTTTAAACCAGGTTCTTGCTTGCCAGTGCCCTCTTGCGTCCTTGTAACCATATCCCTGACCTCACTGCTCTCAACATCCTGTACACTGGCACTACAATTTAGGTTCCCATTCCCCTGCTGAATTAGTTTAAACCCCCACGAAGAGCACTAGCAAACCTCCCCCCCAGGATATTGGTACCCCTCTGGTTCAGGTGAAGACCATCCTGTTTGTAGATGTCCCACCTACCCCAGAAAGAGCCCCAATTATCCAGGAAACCAAAACCCTCCCTCCTGCACCATTCCTGCAGCCACGTATTCAACTCCTCTCTCTCCCTGTTCCTCGCTTCGCTATCACGTGGCACGGGCAACAACCCAGAGATAACAACTCTGTTTGTTCTCGCTCTAAGCTTCCACCCTAGCTCCCTGAATTTCTGTCTTAAATCCCCATCTCTCTTCCCACCTATGTCGTTGGTGCCTATGTGGACCACGACGGGGCTGCTCCCCCTCCCCCTTAAGGATCCCAAAAACACGATCCGAGACATCACGAACCCTGGCACCTGGGAGGCAACATACCCAACCGTGAGTCTCTCTCGTTCCCACAGAACCTCTTATCTGTTCCCCTAACTATGGAGTCCCCAATGACTAATGTTCTGCTCCTCTTCCCCCTTCCCTTCTGAGCAACAGGGACAGACTCTGTGCCAGATACCTGTACCCCATTGCTTACCCCTGGTAAGTCGTCCCCCGCAACAGTATCCAAAACGGTATACCTGTTGTTGAGGGAAACGGCCACAGGGGATCCCTGCACTGCCTGCTGGTTCCCTCTCCTTCCCCTGACGGTAACCCATCTACCTACTTCTTTTACCTGAGGTGTGACTACCTCCCCATAACTCCTCTCAATAACCTCCTCCGCCTCCCGAATGATCCGAAGTTCATCCAGCTCCAGCTCCAGTTCCCTAACGCGGTTCTCGAGGAGCTGGAGTTGGGTGCACTTCCCACAGATGCAGTCAGCAGGGACACTCTTGGCGACCCTTACCTCCCACATTCTGCAGGAGGAACATACAACTGCCTTAACCTCCATTCCCACTATTCCAAATTCCCAACAAATCTACTGAAAAACCAAAAACAAAAAGTCAAAACTTGTTAGGTTAGCAATCCAACGGACAGAACTTCTTTAATAAAAAGCTTACCTTATCAACACACCAGAGTCCTTTTTTTGGTTAGAGGAGGAGGGTGGGTGCGAGACACTCACTACACGTGTAGTGTCTCGGGTACAGCCACCACCCAAATATATACTTTTTACTTACCCAGCAGTCCCCTGGTCCTCCGAAAACAAAAGGGAATTCACTTTTGAACTTACACAGAAATTGACTTCACAGCTGTAAGCCCGCTCACGCACCTCCGTTGCTATCAAAGCTGCAGTCACCAAAACTGTCCACCTGTGTCTCTGTTCCTCTGTTTCTCTGTCCCTCTATGTCCCGCACACTCTTTGTCTCTGTCCCACAGTGTGTTCTGTCCCTCTGTGTTTTCTATCCATCTGTGTCCCACCCCACTTTGTCTCTGCTCCTTCTTGTCTCTTTTCCTCTGTGTGGCTGTCCCTCTATGTTTTCTGTCCCACTGTGTTTTCTGTACCCCTGTGTTTCTGTCCCTCTGTGTGTTCTGTCCCTCTTTGTTTTCTGTCCCACTGTGTGTCTGTGGCTCTGTGCTTTCTGTCCGTCTGTGTTTTCTTTCCCTCTGTGTGTCTGTCCCTCTGTGTGCCTCTCCTTCTTTGTCTCTGTCCCTCTGTGTGTCTGTCCCTCTGTGTGTCTATCTCTCTTTGACTCTGTCCCTCTGTGTGTTCTGTCCCTCTATGTAACTGTCTCTGTGTGTGTCTGTCCCTCTGTGTGACTGCCCCTCTGTGTGTCACCCTCTTTTTGTCTCTGTCTCTCTGTGTGTCTGTTCCTCTGTGTGACTGCCCCTCTGTGTATCACCCCCTCTTTGTCTCTGTACCTCTGTGTGTCGCCCGCTCTTTGTCTCTGTCCCACTGTATGTCTGTCCCGCTGTGTGTGTCTGTCCCTCTGTGTGCCGCCCCCTCTTTGTGTCTGTCCCACTGTGTCTCTGTCCCTCTGTGTCTCTATTCTTCTGTGTGTCTGTCCCTCTGTGTGCCGCTCCCCCTTTGTGTCTGTCCCTCTGTGTCTCTGTCCCTCTGTGTGTTCTGTCCCTCTGTGTGTTCTGTCACTCTCTGTTTTCTGTCACTTTGTGTGCCTGTCGCTCTGTGCGTCTGTCCCTCTGTGTGCCCCCTCTCTGTGTGGCCCCTCTCTGTGAGTCCCCTCTCTGTGTGTCGCCACACTGTGAGCCCTTCTCTCTGTGTGAGCACCTCTCTCTTTGTGTGCCCCTCTCTCTGTGAGTGCCTCTCTCGGTGTGTCTCCCTCTCTATTTTCCTGTCTCTCCCTCGCTGTTCCCTCCCTCTCTGTCCCCTCCCTCTCTGTCACTCTCTCTCTATCCACTCTCTCTCTGTGACCCCTCTCTCCATCTCTGTCCCTCTCTCTCTGTGTCCCCCCTCTGTGTGTGTCCCCTCTCTATGTGTGTCACCTCTCTGTGTCTGTTCCCTCTCTTATATTGCCCCCTCTCTGTGTGCCCCCTCTGGCCGTGCCCCCTCTCTATGTGCCGCCTCTCTCTGTGCCGCCTCTCTCTGTGCCGCCTCTGTGTGTGTGTGCCTCCCTCTCTCTGTTTCTATCTCTGTCTCTCTCTCTCTCCCTACCTCTGCGTCTCCCCTCTCTCCGTGTGTCTAATCTCTCTGTCCAATCTCTGTGTGCATCATTTCTGTGTGCCTCCTCTCTGCGTCTCTGTCTCTCTGCATGTCTGTCACACTGTGTTTTCTGTCACGCAGTGTTTTGTGTCCCTCTGTGTGTCTGTCCCTCTGTGTGTTTTGTCCCTCGGTGTGTTCTGTCCCTCTGTGTTTTCTGTCCCACTATGCGTCTGTCCCTCCATGTGTTCTGTCCCACTGTGTGTTCTGTCCCTCTGTGTATCTGTCCCTCTGTGTGTCACCCCACCTTTGTCTCTGTCCGACTGTGTGTCTGTCCCACCCAATTTTCTTTCCCACTGTGTTTCTTTCCCACTGTGTTTTCTGTCCCTCTGTGTCTCTGTCCATCATTGTCTCTGTCCCTCTGTGTGTCTGCCCCTCTGTGTGTGTGTCCCTCTGTTTGTCTCTCGCTCTGTGTCTCTGTACCTCTATGTCTTTGTCCACTTTGTTTTCTGTCCCACTGTATTTCTTTCCATCTGCGTGCCACCCCTCTTTGTCTCTGTCCCTCTTTGTGTCCGTCCCTCTGTATCTCTGTCCCTCTGTGTCCCCTCTCAAAGAACAAAGAACAAAGAAAATTACAGCACAGGAACAGACCCTTCGCCCCTCCAAGCCTGCGCCGATCCAGATTCTCTATCTAAACATGTCGCCTATTTTCTAAGGGTCTGTATCTCTTTTCTTCCTGCCCATTCATGTATCTGTCTAGATACATCTTAAAAGACCCTATCGTGCACGTGTCTACCACCTCCGCTGGCAACGCGTTCCAGGCACCCACCACCCTCTGCGTAAAGAACTTTCCACGCATATCCCCCCTAAACTTTTCCCCTCCCTCTGCGTGTTCTGTTCCTCTGTGTTTTCTGTCCCTCTGTGTGTTTTGTTCCTCTGTGTTTCCTGTCCCTCTGTGTGTCTGTCCCTAGGTGTGTCGCCCCTCTTTGTCTCTGTCCGTATGTGTTTTCGTCCGCCTGTGATTTCTGTCCTTCTGTGTGTTCTGTACCTCTGTGTTTTCTGTTCCGCTGTATTTTCTGTGCCCTTTATCCCAATCCCTCTGTGTGTCTGTCCCTCTGTGTTTTCTGTCCCTATGTGTTTTCTGTCCCTCTTTATCTCTGTCCATCTTTGTCTCTGTCCCTCTGTGTTTTCTGTCCCTCTGTGTGCTGCCATCTGTGTATCTGCCCTCTGTATGTTCTTCCTCCAGTGCGTCTGTCCCTCTCTGTGTCTGTCCCTTGGTGTGTCTGTCCCTCTGTGTGACTCCCGTCTGTGTGGCTCCTCTCTCTGTGGCTCCTCTGTGTGCCGGCTCATCTGTGTGTCCCCTCAATGTGACTCCCTTCTCTGTGAGTCCCCTCTCTGAGTGTCGCCACACTGCGAGCTCCTCTCTCTGAGTGAGCCCCTCTCTCTGTGTATCTTCTTCTCTGTGTGTCTCCCTCTATCTTTGCATTCCTCTCCCTCTCTCCCTCTCTGTCCCCTCCCTCTCTGTCCCCTCCTTCTCTGACCCCTCCCTCTCTGTCCTCTCTCTCTGTGTCCCCTCTCTGTTGCCCCTCTCTATGTGCACCCTCTCCCTGTGCCCCCTCTCGCTGTGCCCCCTCTCTCTGTGCTGCCTCAGTCTGTGCCGCCTCTCTGTGTTTGTCACCTCTCAGTATGTGCCTCTCTCTGTCTGTCTCCCTGTCTCTGTCTCTGTCTCTGTCTCCCTCTCTCGCTGCCTCCCCCTCTCTCTCTGTCTCCCTCTCTCTGTCTCTCTCTCTGTCTCTCTCTCTCTTCCTACTTCTGTGTCAACCCTCTCTCTGTGTGCATCCTGTCTGTGTGCCTCCTCTCTGTTTACCTCCTTTCTGTGTGTTTCTTCTCTTTGCGTATCCTTTCTTTGTGCCTCCTCACTGCGTGTCTGCCTCTCTGCGTGTGTATCTCTCTGCGTGTCTGTCCGACCGTGTGTCTGTCCCACCCAATTTTCTGTCCCACTGTGTTTCTGTCCCACTCTGTTTTCTGCACCTCTGTGCCTCTGTCCCTCTTTGTCTCAGTCCCTCTGTGTGTTTGTCCATCTGAGTGTCTGTCCCTCTGTTTGTCTCTCCCTCTGTGTCTCTGTCCCTCTGTGTCTTTGTCCACTGTGTTTTCTGTCCCACTGTGTTTCTTTCCATCTGTGTGCCACCCCTCTTTGTCTCTGTCCCTCTTTGTGTCCGTCCCTCTGTATCTCTGTCCCTCTGTGTGTTCTGTCCCTCTGTGTTTTCTGTCCCTCTGTGTGTTATGTTCCTCTGTGTTTCCTGTCCCTCTGTGTGTCTGCCACTCTGTGTGCCGCCCCGTCTTTGTGTCTGTCCGTCTGTGTCTCTGTCCCTCTGTGTGTTCTGTCCCTCTGTGTGTTTTGTCCCTCTCTGTTTTCTGCCCCTCTGTGTGTTCTGTTCTCTGTGTGTTCTGTTCCTCTGTGTTTTCTGACCCTCTGTGTGTCTGTTCTCTGTGTGCCCCCCTCTATGTCTCTGTCCTTCTGTGTGTTCTGTCCCCCTGTGTTTTCTGTCCCTTTTATTTCTGTCCTTCTTTGTCTCTGTCCCTCTGTGTTTTCTGTCTTTCTGTGTTTTCTGTCCAACTGTGTGCTGCCCTCTGTGTGTCTGCCCTCTGTATGTCTGTCCTCCAATGTGTCTGTCACTCTGTGTGTCTCCCCATTTTTGTCTCTGTCCGACTGTGTGTCTGTCCCACCCAATCTTCTGTCTCAATGTGTTTCTGTCCCACTGTGTTTTCTGTCCCTCTGTGTCTCTGTCCCTCTTTGTCTCTGTCCCTCTGTGTGTTTGTCCATCTGAGTGTCTGTCCCTCTGTTTGTCTCTCCCTCTGTGTCTCTGTCCCTCTGTGGCTTTGTCCACTGTGTTTTCTCTCCCACTGTGTTTCTTTCCATCTGTGTGCCACCCCTCTTTGTCTCTGTCCCTCTTTGTGTCCGTCCCTCTGTATCTCTGTCCCTCTGTGTGTTCTGTCCCTCTGTGTTTTCTGTCCCTCTGTGTGTTATGTTCCTCTGTGTTTCCTGTCCCTCTGTGTGTCTGCCACTCTGTGTGCCGCCCCGTCTTTGTGTCTGTCCGTCTGTGTCTCTGTCCCTCTGTGTGTTCTGTCCCTCTGTGTGTTCTGTCCCTCTCTGTTTTCTGCCCCTCTGTGTGTTCTGTTCTCTGTGTGTTCTGTTCCTCTGTGTTTTCTGTCCCTCTGTGTGTCTGTCCCTCTGTGTGCCCCCCCTCTATGTCTCTGTCCTTCTGTGTGTTCTGTCCCCCTGTGTTTTCTGTCCCTTTTATTTCTGTCCTTCTTTGTCTCTGTCCCTCTGTGTTTTCTGTCTTTCTGTGTTTTCTGTCCAACTGTGTGCTGCCCTCTGTGTGTCTGCCCTCTGTATGTCTGTCCTCCAATGTGTCTGTCACTCTGTGTGTCTCCCCATTTTTGTCTCTGTCCGACTGTGTGTCTGTCCCACCCAATCTTCTGTCTCAATGTGTTTCTGTCCCACTGTGTTTTCTGTCCCTCTGTGTCTCTGTCCCTCTTTGTCTCTGTCCCTCTGAGTGTCTGTCCGTCTGAGTATCTGTCCCTCTGTCTCTCTCTCCCTCTGTATCTCTGTCCCTCTGTGTCTTTATCCATTGTGTTTTATGTCCCACTGTGTTTCTTTCCATCTGCGTGCCAGCCCTCTTTGTCTCTGTCCCTCTTTGAGTCTGTCCCTCTGTGTCTCTGTCCCTCTATGTGTTCTGTCGCTCTGTATGTTCTGTCGCTCTGTGTTTTCTGTCCCTCTGTGTGTTCTGTTCCTCTGTGTTCCCTGTCCCTCTGTGTGTCTGTCCCTAGGTGTGTCGCCCCTCTTTGTCTCTGTCCCTCTGTATGTTCTGTCCCCCTGTGTTTTCTGTCCCTCTGTCTGTTCTGTACCTCTGCATTTTCTGTTCCCCTGTGTTTTCTGTGCCCCTTTATCGCAATCCATTTGTGTATCTGTCACTCTGAGTGTCTCTCCCTCTGTGTTTTCTGTCCCTATGTGTTTTCTGTCCCACTTTATCTCTGTCCCTCTTTGTCTCTGTCCCTCTGTGTTTTCTGTCTTTCTGTGTTTTCTGTCCCTCTGTGTGCTGCCCTCTGTGTGTCAGCCCTCTGTGTGTCTGTCCTCCAGTGTGTCTGTCCATCTTTGTGTCTGTACCTTTGTGTTTCTGTCCCTCTGTGTCTGTCTCTGTGTGTGGCTCCTCTCTCTGTGGCTCCTCTGTGTGCCGGCTCATCTGTGTGTCCCCTCTCTGCGAGTCCCCTCTCTGTGAGTCCCCTCTCTGTGTGCCGCCACACTGCGAGCTCCTCTCTCTGAGTGAGCCCCTCTCTCAGTGTATCTTCTTCTCTCTGTGTGTCTCCCTCTCTCTTTGCATTTCTCTCCCTCTCTCCCTCTCTGTCCCCTCCCTCTCTGTCCCCTCCCTCTCTGACCCCTCTCTCTCTTTCCTCTCTCTCTGTCCCCTCTCTCTGTGCCCCCTCTCTCTGTGTCCCCTCTCTGTTGCCCCCTCTCGCTATGCACCCTCTCGCTGTGCCCCCTCTCGCTGTGCCCCCTCTCTCTGTGCCGCCTCAGTCTGTGCCGCCTCTCTGTGTTTGTCACCTCTCAGTGTGTGCCTCTCTCTCTCTGTCTCTCTGTCTCTGTCTCTGTCTCTGTCTCCCTCTCTCGCTGTCTCCCTCTCTCTCTCCGTCTCCCTCTCTCTGTCTCTCTGTCTCTCTCTCTCTCCCTACCTCTGTGTCAACCCTCTCTCTGTGTGCCTCCTCTCTGTGTACCTCCTTTCTGTGTGATTCTTCTCTCTGTGCCTCCTTTCTGTGTGTCTCCTCTCTGCGTGTCTGTCTCTCTGCGTGTCTATCTCTCTGCGTGTCTGTCCCTCTGTGTGCCACCCCCTCTTTGTACCTGTCCCTCTGTGTGGTCTGTCCCGCTGTGCCTGTCCCTCTGTGCGTCTGTCCCTCTGTGCGTCTTTCCCTCTGTGTGTCTGTCCCTCGGTATGTCGCCCCCTCTTTGTCTCTCGCCCAATGTGTCTCTGTCACCCTGTGTTTCTCTTCCCTCTGTGCGTCTGTCCCTCTATGTGCCAGTCCCTCTGTGTGTCACCCCCTCTTTGTCTGTGTCCCTCTGTGTGTCTGTTCCACTGTGTTTTTTGTCCCTCTGTGTGTCAGTCCCTCTATGTGCCGCCCCATCTTTGTCTCTGTTCCTCTGTGTGTTTTGTCCCTCTGTGTGTTCTGTCCCTCTGTGTTATCTGTCCCAGTGTATGTCTGTCCCTCTGTTAATCTGTCTCTCTGTATGTCTGTCCCTCTGTGTGTCGTCCCCTCTGTGTGTCACCCCCGCTATGCGTCGCCCCCGCTTTGTCTCTGCCCCACTGTGCGTCTGTCGCACACAGTTTTCTGTCCCACTGTGTTTCTGTCCCATTGTGTTTTCTGTCCCTCTGTTTCTTTGTGCCTCTTTGTTTCTGTTCCTCTGTGTGTCGCCCCCTCGTTGTCTCTGTCCCTCGGTGTGCCTGTCCCTCAGTGTGTCTGTCCCTCTGTGTTTCCTGTCCCTCTGTGTTTTCTGTCTCTCTGTGTGTTTCTGTCCCTTTGTGTGCTGTCCCTCTGTGCGTCAGTAACTCTGTGTGTCGGCCTCTCTTTGTCGCTGTCCCACTGTGTGTCTGTCCATCTGTGTGCCTGTCCAACTGTGTCTCTGTCCCTCTGTGTCCCGCACACTCTTTGTCGCTGTCCCTCTGTTTGTCTGTCCCTCTATGTTTCCTGTCCCTCTGTGTTTTCTGTCCCGATGTGTGTTCTGTCCCTCTGTTTTTTCTGTCCCTCTGTGTGTCTGTCCCTCTGTGCTTTCTGTCCCTCTTTGTCTCTGCCCCTCTGTGTCTGTGTCCCTCTATATCTCTGTCCCTCTTTGTCTCTTTCCGTCTCTGTCTCTGTCCCAATGTGTTCTTTGTTCCTCTGTGTTTTGTGTCCCTCTGTGTGTCTGTCACTCTGTGTGCCTCGCCCGCTTTGTCTCTGCCCCACTGTGTCTCTGTCCCTCTGCGTCTCTGTGTGTCTGCCCCTCTTTGTCTCTGTCCCTCTGGGTTATCTGTCCCTCTGTGTTTCCTGTCCCTCTGTGTTTTCTGTCTCTCTATGTGTTTCTGTCCCTCTGTGTGTCTGTCCCTCTGTGCGTCAGTCGCTCTGTGTGTCGACCTCTCTTTGTCGCTGTACCACTGTTTGTCTGTCCATCTGTATGTCGCCCCCTCTTTGTCTCTGTCCCTCTGTGTGTCTGTCCCTCTGTGTGTCGACCTCTCTTTGTCGCTGTCCCACTGTGTGCCTGTCCATCTGTGTGTCGCCCCCTCTTTGTCTCAGTCCCTCTGTGTGACTGTCCATCTGTGTGTCGACCCCTCTTTATCTCTGTCCCTCTGGGTTTTCTGTCCCTCTGCGTTTTCTGTCCCCCTGTGAGTCTATCCCTGTGTCGTTTCTGTTTCTCTGTGTGTCTGTCCATCTGTGTGTCTGTCCCTCATTGTGCAGCCTTTCATTGCCTCTGTCCCCCTTTGTCTCTGTCCCTCTGTGTCCTGCAAACTCTTTGCCTCTGCCCCTCTGTGTGTCTGTCCCTCTGTGTGCCTCCCCTTCATTGTCTCTGTATCTCTGTGTCTCTGTCTCTCTGTGTCTCGGTCCCTCTGTCTCTCGGTCCCTCTGTGTGTCTGTCGCTCTGTGTTTCTGTCCCTCTGTGTGTCAGTCCCTCTATGTGGCGCCCCCTCTTTGTCTCAGTCCCTCAGTGTGTTTTGTCCCTCTGTGTTTTCCGTCCCTCTGTGTGTCTGTCCCTCTGTGTGTTTTCTGTCGCTCTTTGTGTCGGTCTACTGCGTGCCTGTCCCTCTCTGTCTCTGTCCATCTTTATCTCTGTCCCTCTTTGTCTCTGTCCGTCTGTGTCTCTGTCGCACTGTGTTTTTGTCCCTCTGAGTTTTCTGTCCCTCTGTCTGTCTGTCCCTCTGTGTCCCTGTGCCTCTGTGTCCCGCACACTCTTTGCCTCTGTCCCACTGTGTTTTCTGTCCCTCTGTGTTTTCCATCCGGCAGTGTACCGCTCCCTCTTTGTCTCCGTTCCTCTGTGTCCCTGTTCCTCTTTGCCTCTGTCCCTCTGTGTGTCTGTCCCTCTATGTTTTCTGTCCCTCTGTGTTTTCAGTCCCTATGTGTGTTCTGTCCTTCTGTTTTGTCCGTCCCTCTGCGCTTTCTGTCCGTCTCTGTTTTCTGTCCCTCTGTGTGTCTGTCCCTCTGTGTGTTCTGTCCCTCTGAGTGTTCTGTAACTATTTGCATCTGTCCATCAGTGTGCCCGTCCCTCTGTGTGTCGCCCCCACTTTGTCTCTGTCCCTCTGTGTGTTCTGTCCCTCTGGGTTTTCTGTCACTCTGCGTGTCTGTCCCTCTATGTGTTCTGTCCCTATGCGCGTCTGTACCTCTGTGTGTCTGTCCCTCTGTGTGTCTGTCCCTCTGTGTGACGCCTCAACTTTGTCTCTGCCCCACTGTGTGTCTGTCCCTCTGTGTGTTCAGTCCCACTGTGTTCTCTGTCCGTCTATGCCTTTCTCCACTGTTTTTTCTGTCCCTATGTGTGTTCTGTCCCTCTGTTTTTTCTGTCCCTCTGTGTGTCGCCTCCGGTTTGTCTCCGTCCCACTGTGTGTCTGTCCCTCTGTGTGTTCTGTCCGTCTGTGTACGGCCCCCTCTTTGTCTCTGTCCCTCTTTGTCTCTGTCCCTCTGCGTCTCTGTCCCTCCATGTATATGTTCCTCTGTGTCTTTGTCCACTGTGATTTCTGTCCCACGGTGTTTCTTTCCCTCCGTGAGCCACCCCTCTTTGTCTCTGTGCTGCTTTATACCTTCCCCTCTGTGTGTCTGTCCCTCTGTCTGTCTGTCCCCCTGTTTTTCTGTCCCCCTGTTTTTCTGTCCCTCTGTGTTTTCTGTCCCTCTGTGTGTCTGTCCTTTTGTGTGCCTGTCCAAATGCGTCTCTGTCCCTCTGTGTCTCTATCCCTCTGTGTTTTCTGTCCCTCTGTGTTTTCTGTCCGTCTGTGTACCACCCCCTCTTTGTCTCTGTTCCTCTTTGTCTCTGTTCCTCTTTGTCTCTGTACCTCTGTGTGTTTGTCCCTCTGTGCTTTCTGTCCGTCTGTGCTTTCTGTCTCTCTTTGTGTCTGTCCCTCTGTGCGTCAGCCCCTCTGTGTATCGGCCCCTCTTTTTCTCTGTCCCGATGTATGTTCTGTCCCTCTGTGTTGTGACCCTCTTTGCGTGTCCCTCTGTGTTTTCTGTCCCTCTGTGTTTCTATCCCTCTCTGCGTCGCCCCTCTTTGTCTGTGTCCCACTGTTGGTCTGTCCCTCTGTGTGTTCACTCCCTCTATGTTTTCTGTCCCTCTGTGTGTCTGTCCTTCTGTGTTCCGCCCCCTCTTTGTGTCTTTGCATCTGTATCTCTGTCCGTCTATGTCTCTGTCCTTCTGTGTGTCTATCCCTCTGTGTGACGCCCCCTCTTTGTATCTGGCCCTCTTTCTCTGTCTGACTTTGTCCCTGCCCCTCGGTGTCGTTGCCCCTCTGTGTGTCTGTCCCTCAGTGTCTCAGTCCCACTGTGTTTTCCATCCCTATGTGTTTTCTGTCCGTCTGTGTCCAACCCCCTCTTTGTGTCTGTTGCTCTTTGTCTGTGTCCCTCTTTGTGTCTGTCCATTTGCGCGTCTGTCCCTCTTTGGGTCTGTCCATCTGCGTGTCTGTCCCTCTGTGCGTTCTGTCTCTGTGTGTGTCTGTCCATCTGTGTGTCTGTCCCTCTGTGTGCAGCTCCTCATTGTCTCTGTCCCCCTTTGTATCTGTCCCTCTTTGTCTCTGTCCCGCATTACTCTGTCCGTCGGTGTCTCTGGCCCACTGTGTATTCTGTACCTCTGTGTTTTCTGTCCCTCTGTGTTTTCTGTCCGTCTGTGTACCACCCCCTCTTTGTCTCTGTTCCTCTTCGTCTCTGTTCCTAGTTTTCTCTGTCCCTCTGTGTGTCTGTCCCTCTATGTTTTCCGTCCCTCTGTGTCCCGCCCCTCTTTGTCTCTGTTCCTCTTCGACACTGTCCCTCTGTGTGTTTTTCCCTCTGTGCTTTCTGTCCTTCTGTGCTTTCTGTCTCTCTGTGTGTCTGTTTCTCTGTGTGCCTCTTCCTCTTTCTCTCTGTCCCTCTGTGTGTCTGTCCCTCTGTCTGTCTGTCCCCCTGTTTTTCTGTCCCTCTGTGTTTTCTGTCCCTCTGTTTGTCTGTCCTTCTGTGTGCCTGTCCAAATGCGTCTCTGTCCCTCTGTGTTTTCTTTCCATCTGTGTTTTCTGTCCGTCTGTGTACCACCCCCTCTTTGTCTCTGTTTCTCTTTGTCTCTGTTTCTCTTTGTCTCTGTCCCTCTTTGTCTCTGTCACGCATTACTCTGTCCGTCAGTGTCTCTGGCCCACTGTGTATTCTGTCCCGCTGTGTTTTCTGTCCCTCTGTTTTTTTCTGCTCCTCGTTGTGTCTGTCCCTCTGTGTGTCTGTCCCATTTTGTTTCTGTCCCTCTGTGTTTTCTGTCAGCCTGTTTTTCCGGTGCCTCTGTGTCTCTGTCTCTCTGTGTGTTCTGTCCCGCTGTGTTTTCTGTCCCTCTGTGTGTCTGTCCCACTGTGTGCCTCTCCCCCTCTGTATCTCTGTCCCTCTGTGTCTCTGTCCCTCTGTGTCCCGCCCCCTCTTTGTCTCTGTTCCCCTTTGTCTCTGTCCCTCTGTGGTTTTGTCCCTCTGTCTGTTTTCTGTTCCTCTGCGTGTCTGTCCATCTGCGTGCCTGTCCCTCTTTGTGTCTGTCACTCTGTGTGTCTGACCCTCTGTTTGTCTGTCCACTGCGTGCCTGTCCATCTGTGTCTCTGTCCCACTGTGTGTCTGTCCCTCTGTCCATCTGTCCCTCTGTCTTTTCTGTCTCTCTGTGTATCTGTCCATCTGCGTTTCTGTCCATCTGTATGCAGTCCCTCATTGTCTCTGTCCCCCTTTGTCTCTGTCCCTCTGTGTCCTGCTACGTCATTGTCTCTGTCCCACTGTGTGTCTGTCCCTCTGTGTGTTCTGTCACTCTGTGTTTTCTGTCCGTCTGTGTGCTGCCCCCTCTTTGTGTCTGTTCCTCTGTGTCACTGTCCATCTGTGTATCTGTCCCTCAATATCCTGCACCCTCTTTTTCTCTGTCCCACTGTGTTTTCTATCGCTCTGTCTGCCTGTCCCTCTGTGCTTTATGTCCTTCTGTGTTTTCTGTCCCTCTGTGTGCCTGTCCCTCTGTGTGCCTCTCCCCCTCTGTATCTCTGTCCCTCTGTGTCTCTGTCCCTCTGTGTGTGTCCCGCCCCCTCTTTGTCTCTGTTCCCCTTTGTCTCTGACCCTCTGTGTTTTCTGTCCCTCTGTGGTTCTGTCCCTCTGTCTGTTTTCTGTTCCTCTGCGTGTCTGTCCATCTGCGTGCCTGTCCCTCTTTGTGTCTGTCACTCTGTGCGTCTGACCCTCTGTTTGTCTGTCCACTGCGTGCCTGTCCATCTGTGTCTCTGTCCCACTGTGTGTCTGTCCCTCTTTCCATCTGTCGCTCTGTCTTTTCTGTCTCTCTGTGTATCTGTCCATCTGCGTTTCTGTCCGTCTGTATGCAGCCCTCATTGTCTCTGTCCCCCTTTGTCTCTGTCCCTCTGTGTCCTGCAACCTCATTGTCGCTGTCCCACTGTGTGTCTGTCCCTCTGTGTGTTCTGTCACTCTGTGTTTTCTGTCCCTCTGTGTGCTGCCCCCTCTTTGTGTCTGTTCCTCTGTGTCTCTGTCCATCTGTGTATCTGTCCCTCAATATCCTGCACCCTCTTTTTCTCTGTCCCACTGTGTTTTCTATCGCTCTGTGTTTTCTGTCCCTCTGTGTCTATGTTCCTCTGCGTCTCTGTCCCACTTTGTCTCTATCTGTCTGTGTCTCCGTTCCACTGTGTTTTTGTCCGTGTGTGTGTTCTGTCACTCTTTGTTTTCTGTCCCTCTGTGTGTCTGTCCTTTTGTATCTCTGACCGACTATGCCTCCGTCCTTCTGTTTGTCTGTCCCTCTGTGTGCCGCCCCCTCTTTGTCTCCATCCCTCTGTCCCTGTCCCTCTTTGTCCCTCTGCCACTGTGTGTCTGTCCCTCTGTGTGTCTGTCCCTCTGTGTGTCTGTCTTTCTGTGTTTTCTGTCCGTCTGTGTCCAGCCCCCTCTTTGTCTCTGTTGCTCTTTGTCTCTGTGCCTCTATGTGTCTGCCCTCTGTGTGTGTCTGTCCCTGTGTGTGTCTGTCCCCCTGAGTATCTGTCCCTGTGTGTGTCTGTCCCTGTGAGTGTCTGTCCCCCTGTGTATCTGTCACTCCGTGTGTCTGTCCCTCCTTGTCCCGCACCCTCATTGTCTCTGTCCCACGTTGTTTTCTGTCCATCTGTGTTTTCTGTCCGTCTGTGTGCCTCTCCCTCTTTGTCTCTGCTCCTCTTCGTCACTGTCCCTCTGTGTTTTCAGTCCTGCTGTGTTTTCTGTCCCTCTGTTTTTTCTGACCCTCTTAGGTTTTTCTCCATCTTTGTGTTTTCAGTCCCTCTGTGTGTTCTGTCCCTCTGAGTGCTCTGTAGCTATTTGCATCTGTCCATCTGCGTGCCTGTCCCTCTGTGTGTCGCCCCCACTTTGTCTCTGTCCCTCTGTGTGTTCTGTCCCTGTGGGTTTTCTGTCACTCTGCGTGTCTGTCCCTCTATGTGTTCTGTCCCTATGCGCGTCTGTCCCTCTGTGTGTCTGTCCCTTTGTGTGACGCCTCATCTTTGTCTCTGCCCCTCTGTGTGTCTGTCCCTCTGTGTGCCTGTCCCTCTGTGTGCCTCTCCCCCTCTGTATCTCTGTCCCTCTGTGTCTCTGTCCCTCTGTGTCCCGCCCCCTCTTTGTCTCTGTTCCCCTTTGTCTCTGACCCTCTGTTTTCTGTCCCTCTGTGGTTCTGTCCCTCTGTCTGTTTTCTGTTCCTCTGCGTGTCTGTCCATCTGCGTGCCTGTCCCTCTTTGTGTCTGTCACTCTGTGCGTCTGACCCTCTGTTTGTCTGTCCACTGCGTGCCTGTCCATCTGTGTCTCTGTCCCACTGTGTGTCTGTCCCTCTTTCCATCTGTCGCTCTGTCTTTTCTGTCTCTCTGTGTTTTCTGTCCCTCTGTTTGTCTGTCCCTCTGTCCATCTGTCCCTCTGTCTTTTCTGTCTCTCTGTGTATCTGTCCATCTGCGCTTCTGTCCGTCTGTATGCAGTCCCTCATTGTCTCTGTCCCCCTTTGTCTCTGTCCCTCTGTGTCCTGCAACCTCATTGTCTCTGTCCCACTGTGTGTCTGTCCCTCTGTGTGTTCTGTCACTCTGTGTTTTCTGTCCCTCTGTGTGCTGCCCCCTCTTTGTGTCTGTTCCTCTGTGTCTCTGTCCATCTGTGTATCTGTCCCTCAATATCCTGCACCCTCTTTTTCTCTGTCCCACTGTGTTTTCTATCGCTCTGTGTTTTCTGTCCCTCTGTGTCTATGTTCCTCTGCGTCTCTGTCCCACTTTGTCTCTATCTGTCTGTGTCTCCGTTCCACTGTGTTTTTGTCCGTGTGTGTGTTCTGTCACTCTTTGTTTTCTGTCCCTCTGTGTGTCTGTCCTTTGGTATCTCTGACCGACTATGTCTCCGTCCTTCTGTTTGTCTGTCCCTCTGTGTGCCGCCCCCTCTTTGTCTCCGTCCCTCTGTCCCTGTCCCTCTTTGTCCCTCTGCCACTGTGTGTCTGTCCCTCTGTGTGTCTGTCCCTCTGTGTGTCTGTCTTTCTGTGTTTTCTGTCCGTCTGTGTCCAGCCCCCTCTTTGTCTCTGTTGCTCTTTGTCTCTGTGCCTCTATGTGTCTGCCCTCTGTGTGTGTCTGTCCCTGTGTGTGTCTGTCCCCCTGTGTATCTGTCCCTGTGTGTGTCTGTCCCTGTGAGTGTCTGTCCCCCTGTGTATCTGTCACTCCGTGTGTCTGTCCCTCCTTGTCCCGCACCCTCATTGTCTCTTCCCACGTTGTTTTCTGTCCATCTGTGTTTTCTCTCCGTCTGTGTGCCGCTCCCTCTTTGTCTCTGCTCCTCTTCGTCACTGTCCCTCTGTGTTTTCAGTCCTGCTGTGTTTTCTGTCCCTCTGTTTTTTCTGACCCTCTTAGGATTTTCTCCATCTTTGTGTTTTCAGTCCCTCTGTGTGTTCTGTCCCTCTGTGTGTCGCCCCCACTTTGTCTCTGTCCCTCTATGTGTTCTGTCCCTATGCGCGTCTGTCCCTCTGTGTGTCTGTCCATTTGTGTGACGCCTCATCTTTGTCTCTGCCCCACTGTGTGTCTGTCCCTCTGTGATTGCTGTCCCTCTGTCTGTCCTTCTGTGCGCCTGTCCAACTGTGTCTCTGTTCCTCTGTGTCCCGGACACTCTTTGTCTCTGTCCCACTGTGTTCTCTGTTCCTCAATGTCTTTGTCCTCTGTGTTTTCTGTCCCACTGTGTTTCTTTCCCTCCGTGTTCCACCCCTCTTTGTCTCTATCCTTCTTTATCTCTGTCCCTCTGTGTGTCTGTCCCTCAGAGTGTCTGTCCGCCTGTTTTTCTGTCCCCCTGTTTTTCTGTTCCTCTGTGTTTTCTGTCCCTCTGTGTGTCTATCCTTCTGTGTGCCTGTCCAACTGTGTCTCTGTCCCTCTGTGTCCCGCACACTCTTTGTCGCTGTCCCACTCTTTGTCTGTCCCTCTATGTTTCCTGTCCCTCTATTTTTTCTGTCCCTATGTGTGTTCTGTCCCTCTGTTTTTTCTGTCCCTCTGTGTGTCTGTCCCTCTGTGTGTCGCCTCCGGTTTGTCTCTGTCCCACTGTGTGTCTGTCCCTCTGTGTTTTCTGTCCGTCTGTGTACGGCCCCCTCTTTGTCTCTGTCCCTCTTTGTCTCTGTCCCTCTGCGTCTCTGTCCCTCCATGTATCTGTTCCTCTGTGTCTTTGTCCACTGTGATTTCTGTCCCACGGTGTTTATTTACCTCCGTGAGCCACCCTCTTTGTCTCTGTCCTGCTTTATACCTTCCCCTCTGTGTGTCTGTCCCTCTGTCTGTCTTCCCCCTGTTTTTCTGTCCCCCTGTTTTTCTGTCCCTCTGTGTTTTCTGTCCCTCTGTGTGTCTGTCCTTCTGTGTGCCTGTCCAAATGCATCTCTGTCCCTCTGCGTCTCGGTCCCTCTGTGTTTTCTGTCCCTCTGTGTTTTCTGTCCGTCTGTGTACCACCCCCTCTTTGTCTCTGTTCCTCTTTGTCTCTGTTCCTCTTTTTCTCTGTCCCTCTGTGTGTCTGTCCCTCTCTGTTTTCTGTCCCTCTGTGTCCCGCCCCTCCTTGTCTCTGTTCCTCTTCGACACTGTCCCTCTGTGTGTTTGTCCCTCTGTGCTTTCTGTCCGTCTGTGCTTTCTGTCTCTCTGTGTGTCTGTCTCTCTGTGTGCCTCTTCCTCTTTCTCTCTGTCCCTCTGTGTGTCTGTCCCTCTTTCTATCTGTCACCCTGTTTTTCTGTCCCTCTGTGTTTTCTGTCCCTCTGTGTGTCTGTCCTTCTGTGTGCCTGTCCAAATGCGTCTCTGTCCCTCTGTGTCTCTGTCCCTCTGTGTTTTCTGTCCCTCTGTGTTTTCTGTCCGTCTGTGTACCACCCCCTGTTTGTCTCTGTTCCTCTTTGTCTCTGTTCCTCTTTGTCTCTGTACCTCTGTGTGTTTGTCCCTCTGTGCTTTCTGTCCGTCTGTGCTTTCTGTCTCTCTGTGTGTCTGTCCCTCTGTGCGTCAGCCCCTCTGTGTATCGGCCCCTCTTTTTCTCTGTCCCGATGTATGTTCTGTCCCTCTGTGTTGTGACCCTCTTTGCGTGTCCCTCTGTGTTTTCTGTCCCTCTGTGTTTCTATCCCTCTCTGCGTCGCCCCTCTTTGTCTGTGTCCCACTGTTGGTCTGTCCCTCTGTGTGTTCACTCCCTCTATGTTTTCTGTCCCTCTGTGTGTCTGTCCTTCTGTGTTCCGCCCCCTCTTTGTGTCTTTGCATCTGTATCTCTGTCCGTCTATGTCTCTGTCCTTCTGTGTGTCTATCCCTCTGTGTGACGCCCCCTCTTTGTATCTGGCCCTCTTTCTCTGTCTGACTTTGTCCCTGCCCCTCGGTGTCGTTGCCCCTCTGTGTGTTTGTCCCTCAGTGTCTCAGTCCCACTGTGTTTTCCATGCCTCTGTGTTTTCTGTCCGTCTGTGTCCACCCCCCTCTTTGTGTCTGTTGCTCTTTGTCTGTGTCCCTCTTTGTGTCTGTCCATTTGCGTATCTGTCCCTCTGTGTGTCTGTCCATCTGCGTGTCTGTCCCTCTGTGCTTTCTGTCTCTGTGTGTATTCTGTCCCGCTGTGTTATCTGCCCCTCTGTTTTTTTCTGCTCCTCGTTGTGTCTGTCCCTCTGTGTGTCTGTCCCATTTTGTTTTTGTCCCTCTGTGTTTTCTGTTCTCCTGTTTTTCCGGTCGCTCTGTGTCTCTGTCTCTCTGTGTGTTCTGTCCCGCTGTGGTTTCTGTCCCTCTGTGTGTCTGTCCCTCTGTGTGCCTCTCCCCCTCTGTATCTCTGTCCCTCTGTGTCTCTGTCCCTGTGTGTCCCGCACCCTCTTTGTCTCTGTTCCCCTTTGTCTCTGACCCTCTGTGTTTTCTGTCCCTCTGTGGTTTTGTCCCTCTGTCTGTTTTCTGTTCCTCTGCGTGTCTGTCCATCTGCGTGCCTTTCCCTCTTTGTGTCTGTCACTCTGTGTGTCTGACGCTCTGTGTGTCTGTCCCTCTGTATTTTCTGTCCCTATATGTGTCTGTCCCCCTGTGTCACTGTCACTCCGTATCTCAGTCCCTCTGTGTCCCGCACCCTCATTGTTTCTGTCCCACGGTGCTTTCTGTCCCTCTGTGTTTTCTGACCGTCTGTGTCCCGCCCCTCTTTGTCTCTGTTCCTCTTCGACACTGTCCCTCTGTTTTTCTGTCCCTCTGTGTTTTCTGTCCCTCTGTTTGTCTGTCCCTCTGTCCATCTGTCCCTCTGTCTTTTCTGTATCTCTGTGTATCTGTCCATCTGCGTTTCTGTCCATCTGCATGCAGTCCCTCATTGTCTCTGTCCCCCTTTGTCTCTGTCCCTCTGTGTCCTGCAACCTCATTGTCTCTGTCCCACTGTGTGTCTGTCCCTCTGTGTGTTCTGTCACTCTGTGTTTTCTGTCCCTCTGTGTGCTGCCCCTTCTTTGTGTTTGTTCCCCTGTGTCTCTGTCTATCTGTGTATCTGTCCCTCACTTTCCTGCACCCTCTTTTCCTCTGTCCCACTGTGTTTTATGTCCCTCTGTGTGCCTGTCCCTCTGTGCTTTCTGTCCTTCTGTGTTTTCTGTCCTTGTGCGTTTTCTGTCCTTCTGTGTTTTCTGTCCCTCTGTGTCTATGTCCCTCTTCGTCTCTGTCCCACCTTGTCTCTGTCTGTCTGTGTCTCCGTCCCACTGTGTTTTTGTCCGTGTGTGTTTTCTGTCCCTCTGTGTGTCTGTCCCTCTGTGAGCCTTCCCCTCATTCTCTCTGTCGCTCTGTGTCTCTGTCCCTCTGTGTTTCCTTCCCAATGTATCTCTGTCCCTCTGTGTCTCTGACTCTCTGTGTGTCTGTCCCTATGTGTGCCAGTCCCTCTGTGTGTAGCCCCCTCTTTGTCTCTGTTCCACTGGGTGTCTGACCCTCTGTGTGTTCTGTCCCTCTTTGTTTTCTGTCCCTCTGTGTGTCTGTCCTTTTGTATCTCTGACCGACTATGTCTCCGTCCTTCTGTTTGTCTGTCCCTCTGTGTGCCGCCCCCTCTTTGTCTCCGTCCCTCTGTCCCTGTCCCTCTTTGTCCCTCTGCCACTGTGTGTCTGTCCCTCTGTGTGTCAGTCTCTCTGTGTGTCTGTCCTTCTGTGTTTTCTGTCCGTCTGTGCCCAGCCCCCTCTTTGTCTCTGTTGCTCTTTGTCTCTGTGCCTCTGTGTGTCTGCACTCTGTGTGTGTCTGTCCCTGTTTGTGTCTGTCCCCCTGTGTATCTGTCCCTGTGTGTGTCTGTCCCTGTGTGTCTCTGTCCCCCTGTGTATATGTCACACCGTGTGTCTGTCCCTTCTTGTCCCGCACCCTCATTGTCTCTGTCCCACGTTGTTTTCTGTCCATCTGTGTTTTCTATCCGTCTGTGTGCCGCCCCCTCTTTGTCTCTGCTCCTCTTCGTCACTGTCCCTCTGTGTTTTCTGTCCTGCTGTGTTTTCTGTCCCTCTGTCTTTTCTGACCCTCTTAGGTTTTTCTCCATCTTTGTGTTTTCTGTCCCTCTGTGTGTTTTCTGTCCCTCTGTTTATCAGTCCACTGCGTGCCTGTCCATCTGTGTCTCTGTCCCTCTGTGTGTTAGTTCCTCTGTGTGTCTGTCCCTCTGTTTTTTCTGTCTCTCTGTGTATTTGTCCATCTGCGTGCCTGTCCCTCTTTATGCAGTCCCTCCTTGTCTCTGTCCCTCTTTGTCTCTGTCCCTCCGTTTGTATGTCCCCCTGTGTGTCCGTCGCTCTGTATGTCCGTCCCCCTGCGTGTCTGTCCCTCTGTTCGTCTGTCCATCTCTTTATTCTGTCCCATGCGTGTCGGTCCCTCTGTGTGCCTGCCCCCTGTGGCTCTGTCCCTCTGTAGCCTGCACCATCTTTGTCTCTGTCCCATTGTATTTTCTCTCCCGCTGAGTTTTCTGTCCGTCTGTGTCCCGCCCCCTCTTTGTCTCTGTCCTCTGTGTCTCTGTCCCTCTGTGTTTTCTGTCCCTCTTTGCGTCTGTCCCTCTGAGTTCCTTCCCCTCTTAGTCTCTGTCCCTCTTTTTCTCTGTCCCACTGTGTCTCTGTCCCTCTGTGTCTCTGTCCCTCTGTGTGCCAGTTCCGCTGCGTGTCGCCCCCTCTTTGTCTCTGTTCCTCTGTGTGTCTTTCCCAATGTGTCTCTGTCCCTCTGTGTCTCTGTGTCTCTGTGTGTCTGTCCCCCTGTGTGTCCGTCCCTCTGTATGTCCGTCCCTTGTGTGTCGGTCCCTCTGTGTGCCCGTCCCTCTGTATGTCCGTCCCTTGTGTCTCTGTCCCTCTGTGTCTCTGTCTCTCTGTTTGTCTGTCCCTATGTGTGCCAGTCCCTCTGTGTGTAGCCCCCTCTTTGTCTCTCTCCCACTGGGTGTCTGACCCTCTGTGTGTTCTGTCCCTCTTTGTGTTCTGTCCCTATGTGCGTCTATCCTTCTGTGTGCCTGTCCATCTATGTGTCACCCCCACTTTGTCTCCATCCCTCTGTGTGTTCTGTCCCTCTGGGTTTTCTGTCCCTCTGTGTGTCTGTCCCTCTGTGTGTCACCTCCGGTTTGTCTCTGTCCTACTGTGTGTCTGTCCCTCTGTGTTTTCTGTCCCTCTGCGTTTTCTATCCCCCTGTGAGTCTGTCCCTGTGACTTTTCTGTTTCTCTGTGTATCTGTCCATCTGTGTGTCTGCCCCTCTGTGTGCAGCCCTTCATTGCCTCTGACCCCCTTTGTCTCTGTCCCTCTGTGTCCTCCCCCCTCTTTTTCTCTGTCCCTCTGTGTGTCTGTCCCTCTGTGTGCCTCCCCTTCATTGTCTCTGTATGTCTGCATCTCTGTCTCTCTGTGTCTCGGTCCCTCTGTCTCTCGGTCCCTCTGTATGTCTGTCCCTCTGTGTGTCGCCCCCTCTGAGTGTCTCCCCCGCTATGCGTCGCCCCATCTTTGTCTCTGCCCCTACTGTGTGTCTGTCCCACACAGTTTTCTGTCCCACTGTGTTTCTGGACCATTGTGTTTTCTGTCCCTCATCTTCTCTGTCCCTCTTTGTCTCTGTCCCTCTGTGTGCCTATCCACGTCAGTTTTCTGTCCCTCTGTGTTTCTGTTCCTCTGTGTGTCGCCCCCTCGGTGTCTCTGTCCCTCTGTGTGCCTGTCCCTCTGTGTGTCTGTCCCTCTGTGTTTTCTGTCCCTCAGTGTGTTTTGTCCCTCTGTGTTTTCTGTCCCTCTGTGTGTCTGTCCCTCTATGTGTTTTCTGTCGCTCTTTGTGTCGTTCTACTGCGTGCCTGTCCCTCTGTGTCTCTGTCCCTCTGTGTGTCTGTCCCTCTGTGTGCCTCCCCTTCATTGTCTCTGTATCTCTGTGTCCCTGTCTCTCTGTGTCTCGGTCCCTCTGTCTCTCGGTCCCTCTGTATGTCTGTCCCTCTGTGTGTCGCCCCCTCTGAGTGTCACCCCCGCAATGCGTCGCCCCCTCTTTGTCTCTGCCCCTACTGTGTGTCTGTCCCACACAGTTTTCTGTCCCACTGTGTTTCTGGACCATTGTGTTTTCTGTCCCTCTGTTTCTCTGTCCCTCTTTGTCTCTGTCCCTCTGTGTGTCTATCCAAGTCAGTTTTCTGTCCCTCTGTGTTTCTGTTCCTCTGTGTGTTGCCCCCTCGTTGTCTCTGTCCCTCTGTGTGCCTGTCCCTCTGTGTGTCTGTCCCTCTGTGTTTCCTGTCCCTCTGTGTTTTCTGTCTCTCTGTGTTTTCTGTCCCTCTGTGTGTCTGTCCCTCTGTGCGTCAGTCACTCTGTGTGTCGACCTCTCTTTGTCGCTGTCCCACTGTGTGTCTGTCCATCTGTATGTCGCCCCCTCTTTGTCTCTGTCCCTCTGTGTGTCTGTTCCTCTGCGTGTCGACCTCTCTTTGTCGCTGTCCCACTGTGTGTCTGTCCATCTGTGTGTCGCCCCCTCTTTGTCTCAGTCCCTCTGTATGACTGTCCATCTATGTGTCGACCCCTCTTTATCTTGTCCCTCTGTGTTTTCTGTCCCTCTGCGTTTTCTGTCCTGCTGTGAGTCTATCCCTGTGTCTTTTCTGTTTCTCTGTGTATCTGTCCATCTGTGTGTCTGTCCCTCATTGTGCAGCCTTTCATTACCTCTGTCCCCCTTTGTCTCTGTCCCTCTGTGTCCTGCACCCTCTTTGTCTCTGTCCCTCTGTGTGTCTGTCCCTCTGTGTGTTCAGTCCCACTGTGTTCTCTGTCCGTCTATGCCTTTCTCCACTGTGTTTTCTGTCCCTCTGTGATTTATGTCCCTCTGTCTGTCCCTCTGTGCGCCTGTCCAACTGTGTCTCTGTTCCTCTGTGTCCCGGACACTCTTTGTCTCTGTCCCACTGTGTTCTCTGTTCCTCAATGTCTTTGTCCACTGTGTGTTCTATCCCACTGTGTTTCTTTCCCTCCGTGTTCCACCCCTCTTTGTCTCTGTCCTTCTTTATCTCTGTCCCTCTGTGTGTCTGTCCCTCAGAGTGTCTGTCCGCCTGTTTTTCTGTCCCCCTGTTTTTCTGTTCCTCTGTGTTTTCTGTCCCTCTGTGTGTCTATCCTTCTGTGTGCCTGTCCAACTGTGTCTCTGTCCCTCTGTGTCCCGCACACTCTTTGTCGCTGTCCCTCTGTGTGGCTGTCCCTCTATGTTTCCTGTCCCTATGTGTGTTCTGTCCCTCTGTTTTTTCTGTCCCTCTGTGTGTCTGTCCCTCTGTGCTTTCTGTCCCTCTGTGTTTCTGTTCCTCTGTGTGTTGCCCCCTCGTTGTCTCTGTCCCTCTGTGTGCCTGTCCCTCTGTGTGTCTGTCCCTCTGTGTTTCCTGTCCCTCTGTGTTTTCTGTCTCTCTGTGTTTTCTGTCCCTCTGTGTGTCTGTCCCTCTGTGCGTCAGTCACTCTGTGTGTCGACCTCTCTTTGTCGCTGTCCCACTGTGTGTCTGTCCATCTGTATGTCGCCCCCTCTTTGTCTCTGTCCCTCTGTGTGTCTGTTCCTCTGCGTGTCGACCTCTCTTTGTCGCTGTCCCACTGTGTGTCTGTCCATCTGTGTGTCGCCCCCTCTTTGTCTCAGTCCCTCTGTATGACTGTCCATCTATGTGTCGACCCCTCTTTATCTTGTCCCTCTGTGTTTTCTGTCCCTCTGCGTTTTCTGTCCTGCTGTGAGTCTATCCCTGTGTCTTTTCTGTTTCTCTGTGTATCTGTCCATCTGTGTGTCTGTCCCTCATTGTGCAGCCTTTCATTACCTCTGTCCCCCTTTGTCTCTGTCCCTCTGTGTCCTGCACCCTCTTTGTCTCTGTCCCTCTGTGTGTCTGTCCCTCTGTGTGTTCAGTCCCACTGTGTTCTCTGTCCGTCTATGCCTTTCTCCACTGTGCTTTCTGTCCCTCTGTGATTTATGTCCCTCTGTCTGTCCCTCTGTGCGCCTGTCCAACTGTGTCTCTGTTCCTCTGTGTCCCGGACACTCTTTGTCTCTGTCCCACTGTGTTCTCTGTTCCTCAATGTCTTTGTCCACTGTGTGTTCTGTCCCACTGTGTTTCTTTCCCTCCGTGTTCCACCCCTCTTTGTCTCTGTCCTTCTTTATCTCTGTCCCTCTGTGTGTCTGTCCCTCAGAGTGTCTGTCCGCCTGTTTTTCTGTCCCCCTGTTTTTCTGTTCCTCTGTGTTTTCTGTCCCTCTGTGTGTCTATCCTTCTGTGTGCCTGTCCAACTGTGTCTCTGTCCCTCTGTGTCCCGCACACTCTTTGTCGCTGTCCCTCTGTGTGGCTGTCCCTCTATGTTTCCTGTCCCTATGTGTGTTCTGTCCCTCTGTTTTTTCTGTCCCTCTGTGTGTCTGTCCCTCTGTGCTTTCTGTCCCTCTGTGTGTCTGTCCCTCTGTGTGCCTCTTCCTCTTTGTGTCTGCCCCTCTGTGTCTGTGTCCCTCTATATCTCTGTCCCTCTTTGTCTCTTTCCGTCTCTGTCTCTGCCCCAATGTGTTCTTTTTTCCTCTGTGTTTTCTGTCCCTCTGTGTGTCTGTCACTCTGTGTGCCTCGCCCTCTTTGTCTCTGTCGCACTGAGTCTCTGTCCATCTGCGACTCTGTCCCTCTGTGTGTCTGCCCCTCTGTGCGTCCATCCCTCTGTGTGCCTGTCCATCTATGTGTCGCCCCCACTTTGTCTCTACCTCTCTTTGTGTCCTGTCCCTCTGGGTTTTCTGTCCCTCTGTGTGTCTGTCCCTCTGTGTGTCGCCTCCGGTTTGTCTCTGTCCCACTGTGTGTCTGTCCCTCTGTGTTTTCTATCCGTCTGTGTACCGCCCCCTCTTTGTCTCTTTCCCTCTTTGTCTCTGTCCCTTTGCGTCTCTGTCCCTCCATGTATCTGTTCCTCTGTGTCTTTGTCCACTGTGATTTCTGTCCCACGCTGTTTCTTTCCCTCCGTGAGCCACCCCTCTTTCTCTCTGTCCTGCTTTATACCTGTCCCTCTGTGTGTCTGTCCCTCTGTCTGTCTGTCCCCCTGTTTTACTGTCCCCCTGCTTTTCTGTCCCTCTGTGTTTTCTGTCCCTCTGTGTGTCTGTCCTTCTGTGTGCCTGTCCAAATGAGTCTCTGTCCCTCTGTGTCTCTGTCCCTCTGTGTTTTCTGTCCGTCTGTGTACCACCCCCTCTTTGTCTCTGTTCCTCTTTGTCTCTGTTCCTCTTTTTCTCTGTCCCTCTGTGTGTCTGTCCCCCTATGTTTTCTGTCCCTCTGTGTCCCGCCCCTCTTTGTCTCTGTTCCTCTTCGACACTGTCTCTCTGTGTGTTTGTCCCTCTGTGCTTTCTGTCCGTCTGTGCTTTCTGTCTCTCTGTGTGTCTGTCTCTCTGTGTGCCTCTTCCGCTTTCTCTCTGTCCCTCTGTGTGTCTGTCCCCCTGTTTTTCTGTCCCTCTGTGTTTTCTGTCCCTCTGTGTGTCTGTCCTTCTGTGTGCCTGTCCAAATGCGTCTCTGTCCCTCTGTGGCTCTGTCCCTCTGTGTTTTCTGTCCCTGTTGTGTTTTCTGACCGTCTGTGTACCACCCCCTCTTTGTCTCTGTTCCTCTGTGTGTTTGTCCCTCTTTGCTTTCTGTCCGTCTGTGCTTTCTGTCTCTCTGTGCGTCTGCCCCTCTGTGCGTCAGCCCCTCTGTATATCGGCCCCTCTTTTTCTCTGTCCCGATGTATGTTCTGTCCCTCTGTGTTCTGACCCTCGTTGTGTGTCCCTCTGTGTTTTCTGTCCCTCTGTGTTTCTATCCCTCTCTGCGTCGCCCCTCTTTGTCTGTGTCCCACTGTTGGTCTGTCCCTCTGTGTGTTCACTCCCTCTGTGTTTTCTGTCCCTCTGTGTGTCTGTCCTTCTGTGTTCCGCCCCCTCTTTGTGTCTTTCCATCTGTATCTCTGTCTGTCTATGTCTCTGTCTTCTGTGTGTCTATCCCTCTGTGTGACGCCCCCTCTTTGTATCTGGCCCTCTTTCTCTGTCTGACTTTGTCCTTGCCCCTCGGTGTCTCTGCCCCTCTGTGTGTCTGTCCCTCAGTGTCTTAGTCCCACTGTGTTTTCCATCCCTCTGTGTTTTCTGTCCGTCTGTGTCCCACCCCCTCTTTCCGTCTGTTGCTCTTTGTCTGTGTCCCTCTTTGTGTCTGTCCATTTGCGTGTCTCTCCCTCTGTGTGTCTGTCCATCTGCGTGTCTGTCCCTCTGTGCTTTCTGTCTCCGTGTGTGTCTGTCCATCTGTGTGTCTGTCCCTCTGTGTGCAGCTCCTCATTGTCTCTGTCCCCCTTTGTATCTGTCCCTCTTTGTCTCTGTCCCGCATTACTCTGTCCGTCGGTGTCTCTGGCCCACTGTGTATTCTGTCCCGCTGTGTTTTCTGTCCCTCTGTTATTTTCTGCTCCTCGTTGTGTCTGTCCCTCTGTGTGTCTGTCCCATTTTGTTTTTGTCCCTCTGTGTTTTCTGTCACCCCGTTTTTCCGATCCCTCTGTGTCTCTGTCTCTCTGTGTGTTCTGTCCCGCTGTGTTTTCTGTCCCTCTGTGTGTCTGTCCCTCTGTGTGCCTCTCCCCCTCTGTATCTCTGTCCCTCTTTGTCTCTGTTCCCCTTTGTCTCTGACCCTCTGTGTTTTCTGTCCCTCTGTGGTTTTGTCCCTCTGTCTGTTTTCTGTTCCTCTGCGTGTCTGTCCATCTGCGTGCCTGTCCCTCTTTGTGTCTGTCACTCTGTGTGTCTGGCCCTCTGTGTATCTGTCCCTCTGTATTTTCTGTCCCTATATATGTCTGTCCCCCTGTGTCACTGTCATTCCGTGTCTCAGTCCCTCTGTGTCCCGCACCCTCAGTGTCTCTGTCCCACGGTGCTTTCTGTCCCTCTGTGTTTTCTGTCCCTCTGTGTCCCGCCCCTCTTTGTCTCTGTTCCTCTTCGAAACTGTCCCTCTGTTTTTCTGTCCCTCTGTGTTTTCTGTCCCTCTGTTTGTCTGTCCACTGCGTGCCTGTCCATCTGTGTCTCTGTCCCTCTGTGTGTCTGTCCATCTGTCCCTCTGTCTTTTCTGTCTCTCTGTGTATCTGTCCATCTGCGTTTCTGTCCATCTGTATGCAGTCCCTCATTGTCTCTGTCCCCCTTTGTCTCTGTCCCTCTGTGTCCTGCAACCTCTTTGTCTCTGTCCCTCTTTGTCTCTGCCGCTCCGTGTGTCTGTCCCCCTGTGTGTCTGTCCCCCTGCGTGTCCGTCCCTCTGTGTGTCTGTCATTCTGTGTGTCTGCCCCTCTGTGTGTCTGCCCCTCTGTGTATTCTCCCCTCTTTATCTCTGTCCCCCTTTGTCTCTGTCCCTCTGTGTCCTGCAACCTCTTTGTCTCTGTCCCTCTTTGTCTCTGCCCCTCCGTGTGTCTGTCCTCCTGTGTGTCTGTCCCCCTGTGTGTCTGTCCCCCTGCGTGTCCGTCCCTCTGTGTGTCTGTCCCTCTGTGTGTCTGCCCCTCTGTGTATTATCCCCTCTTTATCTCTGTCCCTCTTTGTGTTCTGTCGCTCTGTGTTTTCTGTCCCTCTGTGCTTCTGTTCCTCTGTGCGTCGCCCCCTCTTTGTCTCTGTCCAACGGTGTGTCTGTCCCCCTGTGTGTTCTGTCCCTCTGTGTTTTCTGTCCCTCTGTGTGTCTGTTCTTCTGTGTTCCGCCACGTCTTTGTGTCTTTCCATCTGTATCTCTGACCGTCTATGTCTCTGTCCTTCTGTGTGCCTATCGCTCTGTGTGCCGCCCCCTCTTTGTACCTGCCCCTCTGTCCCTGTCCCTCTGTGTCTCTGTCCCTCTGTGTGCCTGTCCCTCTGTGTGCCTGTCCCTCTGTCTTTTCTGTCCCCCTGTTTTTCAATCCCTCTGTGATTTCTGTCCCTCTGTGTGTCTGCACCTCTGTGTTCCACACCCTCTTTGTGTCTTTCCATCTGTATCTCTGTCCGTCTATGTCTATGTCCTTCTGTGTGTCTATCCCTCTGTGTGCCGCCCCCTCTTTGTATCTGGCCCTCTGTTTCTGTCTCACTTTGTCCCTGTCCCTCGGTGTCTCTGTCCCTCTGTGTGTCTGTCCCTCTGTCTTTTTAGTCCCTGTGTGTCTGTCCCTCTGTGTCTCTGTCCCACTGTGTTTTCTGTCCGTCTGTGTCCCGTCCTCTCTTTGTCTCTTTTCCTCTTTGTATTTTTCCCTTTTTGTGTCTGTCTATTTGCGTTTCTGTCCCTCTGTGTGTCTTTCCGATGTGTTTCTGTCCCCCTGTGTCTCTTTCCGCCTGTGACTCTGTCCCTCTGTGTCTCTGTCCCTCGGTGTCTCCGTCCCTCTGTGTTCCGTTCCTTCTTTGTCTCTGTCCCACTGTGTTTTCTGCCCCTATGTGTTTTCTGTCCGTCTGTGTCCCGCCCCCTTTTTGTCTCTGTTCCTCTTTGTATTTTTTCCTCTTTGTGTCTGTCCATTTGCGTGTCTGTCCCTCTGTGTGTCTGTCCATATGCGTGTCTGTCCCTCTGTGTTTTCTGTCCCTCTGTGTGCAGCCCCTCATTGTCTCTGTCCCCCTTTGTATCTGTCCCTCTGTGTCTCTGTCCCTCTTTACTCTGTCAGTCTGTATCACTGCCACACTGTATTGTGTCCCGCTGTGTTTTCTGTCCCTCTGTTTTTGTGCCCCTCGTTGTGTCTGTCCCTCTGTGTGTCTGTGCCATTTTGTTTTTGTCCATCTGTGTTTTATGACACCTTTGTTTTTTCTGTCCCTCGTTGTCTCTGTCTCTCTGTGTATTCTGTTCCTCTGTGTTTTCGGTCCCTCTGTGTTTTCTGTCCCTCTGTGTGTCAGTCCCTCTGTGTGCTTTTCCCCCTCGGTATCTCTGTCCCTCTGTGTCTCTGTCCCTCTGTGTCCCGCCCCCTCTTTTTCTCTGTTCCTCTTTGTCTCTGAGCCTCTGTGTTTTCTGTCCCTCTGTCTTTTCTGTCCCTCTGTGGTTTTGTCCCTCTGTGTGTTTTCTGTCCCTCTGCGTGTCTGTCCAGCTGCGTGACTGTCCCTCTTTATGTCTGTCACTCTGTGTGTCTAACCCTCTGTGTGTCTGTCCCTCCGTATTTTCTGTCCCTCCGTGTGCCTGTCCCCATGTGGGTCTGTCCCCCTGTGTGTCCGTCCCCCTGTGTGTCCGTCCCTCTGTATGTCCGTCCCTTGTGTGTCGGTACCTCTGTGTGCCTGTCCCCCTGTGGTTCTTTGTCTCTGTTCCACTGTATTTTATGTGCCGCTGATTATTCTTTCCGTCTGTGTCCCGCCCTATCTATGTCTCTGTCCTCTGTGTCTCTGTCCCTCTGTGTGTCTGTCCCTCTGTGTGTCTGACCCTCTGTGTTTTCTGTCCCACGTCGTGACTGTCCCTTTGTGTTCCTTCCCCTCTTTGTCTCTGTCCCTCTTTTTCTCTTTCCCACTGTGTCTCTTTCCCTCTGTGTCACTGTCCCTCTGTGTCTCTGTCCCTCTGTGTGTCGCCTCCTATTTGTCTCTATCCCACTTTGTGACTGTCCCTCTGTGTGTTCTGTGTCTCTGTGTTTTCTCACCCTCTGTGTGTCTGTCCTTCTGTGTGCTGCTCCCTCTTTGTGTCTGTCCATTGGTGTCTCTGTCCGTAAGTGACTATGTCCCTCTGTGTGCCTTTCCCGCTTTGTCTCTGTCCCTCTATCTCTGTCCCTCTTTGTCCCTGGCCTTCTGTGTGTCTCTCCCATTGTGTGCCTTTCCCTCTGTGTTTTCTGTCCCGCTCTGTGTCTGTCCCTCTGTGTGCCCGTCCCCCTGTGTCACTGTCCCTCTGTGTCTCCGTCCCTCTGTGTCTCTGTCCCTCTGTGTCCCGCACCCTCTTTGTCTCTATCCCAATGTGTTTCCTATCCCTCTGTGTTTCTGGCCGTCTGCGTCCCGTCCCCTTTTTTGTTCTGTTCCTCTTTGTGTCTGTCCATCTGTCTGTCTGTCCCTCTGTGTGCAGCCCCTCATTTTCTCTGTCCCGCTTAGTCTCTGTCCCGCTTTGTCTCTGCCCCACTGTGTTTTATGTACCTCTGTATTTTCTGACCCTCTGTTGTTTCTGTTCCTCTTTGTGTCTGTCCCCCTGTGCGCCTGTCTGGCTGTGTATCTGTCCCCTGTGTATTTTCTCCGGCTGTGTGTTTTCGGTCCCACTGTGTGTTTTCTGTCTCTCTGTTTGTCGCCCCCTCATTGCCTCTGTCCCACTGTGTGTCTATCCCTCTGTGTCTTCTGTCCCTCTGTGTCTTCTGCCTCCTCTTTGTCTCTGTCCCTCAGTGTCCTGCACCCTCTTTGCCTCTGCCCCACTGTATTTTCTGTCCCTCTGTGAGCCTTCCCCTCATTCTCTCTGTCCCAATTTGTCTCTGTCCCTCTGTGTGTAGCCCCCTCTTTGTCTCTGTCCCACTGTGTGTCGCCCCCTCTTTGTCTCTGTCCCTGTCCCTCTTTGTCCCTCTGCCACTGTGTGTCTGTCCTTATCTGTCCTTCTGTGTGTCTGTCCCTCTGTATGCCTGTCCCCCTATGTCTCTTTCCCTCTGTGTTTTCTGTCCCTGTGTGTGTCTGTCCCTCTTTGTCCCGCACCCTCATTGTCTCTGTCCCACGGTGTTTTCTGTCCCTCTGTGTTTTCTGTCCGTCTGTGTCCCGCCCCCTCTTCGTCACTGCCCCTCTGTGTTTTCTGTCTGTGTGTCTGTCTCTCTGTGTGCATCCCCTCGTTGCCTCTATCCCCCTTTGTCTCTGTCCATCTGTGTCTCTGCCCCACTGAGTATTATGTCCCTCTGTATTTTCTGACCCACTGTTTTTTCTGTCCCTCTTTGTGTCTGTCAAGCCAAATGGCTTGTGGGAGGAAACCGGAGCACCCGGAGAAAACCCACGCAGACACAGGGAGAACTTGCAACCTCCACACAGGCAGTACCCGGAATCGAACACGGGTCCCTGGAGCTGTGAGGCTGCGGTGCTAACCACTGCGCCACTGTGCCACCCTTGATCTGTCTCTCTGTTTGTCGTTCCCTCATTGTCTCTGTCCCACTGTGTGTCTGTCCCTCTGTGTGTTCTGTCACTCTGTGTTTTCTGTCCCTCTGTGTGCTGCCCCCTCTTTGTGTCTGTTCCTCTGTGTTTTTTGTCGCTCTGTGTGCCTGTCCCTCTGTGCTTTCTGTCCTTCTGTGTTTTCTGTCCTTGTGCGTTTTATGTCCCTCTGTGTTTTCTGTCCCTCTGTGTCTATGTCCCTCTTCGTCTCTGTCCCACTTTGTCTCTGTCTGTCTATGTCTCCGTCCCACTGTGTTTTTGTCCGTGTGTGTTTTCTGTCCCTCTGTGTGTCTGTCCCTCTGTGAGCCTTCCCCTCATTCTCTCTGTCGCTCTGTGTCTCTGTCCCTCTGTGTGTCTTTCCCAATGTGTCTCTGTCCCTCTGTGTCTCTGTCTCTCTGTGTGTCTGTCCCCCTGTGTGCCCGTCCCTCTGTATGTCCGTCCCTTGTGTGTCGGTCCATCTGTGTGCCCGTCCCTCTGTATGTCTGTCCCTCGTGTGTCGGTCCCTCTGTGTGCCCGTCCCTCTGTATGTCTGTCCCTTGTGTGTCGGTCCCTCTGTGTGCCTGTCCCCCTGTGGTTCTTTGTCTCTGTTCCACTGTATTTTATGTGCCGCTGATTATTCTTTCTGTCTGTGTCCCGCCCTATCTATGTCTCTGTCCTCTCTGTCTCTGTCCCTCTGTGTCTCTGACCCTCTGCGTTTTCTGTCCCACGTTGTGTCTGTCCCTCTGTGTTCCTTCCCCTCTTTGTCTCTGTCCCTCTTTTTCTCTGTCCCACTGTGTCTCTTTCCCTCTGTGTGTCAGTCCCTCTGCGTGTCGCCCCCTCTTTGTCTCTGTCCCTCTGTGTTTTCTGTCCCTCTGGGTTTCCTGTCCCTCTGTGTGTCTATCCCTCTGTGTGACCCCAATTTGTCTCTGTCCCTCTTTGTCTATGTCCCTCTGTGTCTCTGTCCCTCTGTGTGTCGCCTCCTATTTGTCTCTATCCCACTTTGTGACTGTCCCTCTGTGTGTTCGGTGTCTCTGTGTTTTCTCTCCCTCTGTGTGTCTGTCCTTCTGTGTGCTGCTCCCTCTTTGTGTCTGTCCTTTGGTGTCTCTGTCCGTAAGTGACTCTGTCCCTCTGTGTGCCTTGCCCTCTTTGTCTCTGTCCCTCTATCTCTGTCCCTCTTTGTCCCTGGCCTTCTGTGTGTCTCTCCCATTGTGTGCCTTTCCGTCTGTGTTTTCTGTCCCGCTCTGTGTCTGTCCCTCTGTGTTTCTGGCCGTCTGTGCCCAGTCCCCTTTTTTGTTCTGTTCCTCTTTGTGTCTGTCCCTCTGTGCGTCTGTCCCTCTGTGTCTCTGTCCCTCTGACTTTTCTGTCCTTCTGTGTTTACTGTCTCTCTGTGTGCTGCCCCTCATTGTCTCTGTCCCGCTTTGTCTCTGTCCAACTGTGTCTCTGTTCCACTGTGTTTTATGTCCCTCTGTATTTTCTGACCCTCTGCTGTTTCTGTCCCCCTGTGCGCCTCTCCCCCTGTGCATCTGTCCCCTGTGTATTTTCTATGGCTGTGTGTTTTCGGTCCCACTGTGTGTTTTCTGTCTCTCTGTTTGTCGCCCCCTCATTGTCTCTGTCCCACTGTGTGTCTATCCCTCTGTGTGTTCTGTACCTCTGTGTGTTCTGTCACTCTGTGTTTTCTGCCTCTCTGTGTGCTGACCCCTCTTTGTTTCTGTCCCTCAGTGTCCTGCACCCTCTTTGCCTCTGCCCCACCGTATTTTCTGTCCCTGTGTGTTTTCTGTCCCTCTGTGTGTCTGTCCCTCTGTGAGCCTTCCCCTCATTCCCTCTGTCCCAATTTGTCTCTGTCCCTCTTTGTCTCTGTCTCTCTGTGTGTCTGTCCCTCTGTGTGTAGCCCCCTCTTTGTCTCCATCCCTCTGTCCCTGTCCCTCTTTGTCCCTCTGCCACTGTGTGTCTGTCCCTCTGTGTCTCTGTCCCTCTGACTTTTCTGTCCTGCTGTGTTTACTGTCTCTCTGTGTGCAGCCCCTCATTGTCTCTGTCCCGCTTTGTCTCTGTCCAACTGTGTCTCTGTTCCACTGTGTTTTATGTCCCTCTGTATTTTCTGACCCTCTGCTGTTTCTGTCCCCCTGTGCGCCTTTCCCCCTGTGCATCTGTCCCCTGTGTATTTTCTACGGCTGTGTGTTTTCGGTCCCACTGTGTGTTTTCTGTCTCTCTGTTTGTCGCCCCCTCATTGTCTCTGTCCCACTGTGTGTCTATCCCTCTGTGTGTTCTGTACCTCTGTGTGTTCTGTCACTCTGTGTTTTCTGCCTCTCTGTGTGCTGACCCCTCTTTGTTTCTGTCCCTCTGTGTCTCTGTCCCTCAGTGTCCTGCACCCTCTTTGCCTCTGCCCCAATGTATTTTCTGTCCCTGTGTGTTTTCTGTCCCTCTGTGTGTCTGTCCCTCTGTGAGCCTTCCCCTCATTCTCTCTGTCCCAATTTGTCTCTATCCCTCTTTGTCTCTGTCTCTCTGTGTGTCTGTCCCTCTGTGTGTAGCCCGCTCTTTGTCTCCATCCCTCTGTCCCTGTCCCTCTTTGTCCCTCTGCCACTGTGTGTCTGTCCCTCTGTGCGTCTGTCCCTCTGCCTTATCTCTCCTTCTGTGTGTCTGTCCCTCTGTATGCCTGTCCCCCTATGTCTCTTTCCCTCTGTGTTTTCTGTCCCTGTGTGTGACTGTCTCCTGTGTCTCTGTCCCTCTTTGTCCCGCACCCTCATTGTCTCTGTCCCACGGTGTTTTCTGTCCCTCTGTGTTTTCTGTCCGTCTGTGTCCCGCCCCCTCTTCGTCACTGCCCCTCTGTGTTTTCTGTCTGTGTGTGTGTCTGTCTCTCTGTGTGCATCCCCTCGTTGCCTCTGTCCCCCTTTATCACTATCCCGCTTTGTCTCTGTCCATCTGTGTCTCTGTCCCACTGAGTATTATGTCCCTCTGTATTTTCTGACCACTGTTTTTTCTGTCCCTCTTTGTGTCTGTCCCCCTGTGAGTCTTTCCCACTGTATATCTGTCCCTCTGTGCATTTTCTCCGTCTGTGTGTTTAGATTAGATACAGCACTGAAACAGGCCGTTCGGCCCACTGAGTCTGGGCCGAACATCAACCACCCATTTATATTAATCCTACACTAATCCCATATTCCTACCAAACATCCCCACCTGTCCCAAGATTTCCCTACCACCTACCTGCACTAGTGTCAATTTATAATGGCCAATTTACCTATCAACCTGCAAGTATTTTGGCTTGTGGGAGGAAACCGGAGCACCCGGAGAAAACCCACGCAGACACAGGGAGAACTTGCAAACTCCACACAGGCAGTATCCGCAATCGAACACGGGTCCCTGGAGCTGTGAGGCTGCGGTGCTAACCACTGTGCCACTGTGCCGCCCTTGATCTGTCTCTCTGTTTGTCGCTCCCTCATTGTCTCTGTCCCACTGTGTGTCTGTCCCTCTGTGTGTTGCCCCCTCTTTGTGTCTGTTCCTCTGTGTCTCTGTCCGTCTGTGTATCTGTCCCCCTATACCCTGCACCCTCTTTGTCTCTGTCCCACTGTGTTTTCTGTCCCTCTGTGTGCCTGTCCCTCTGTGCTTTCTGTCCTTCTGTGTTTTCTGTCCTTGTGCGTTTTCTGACCCTCTGTGTTTTCTGTCCCTCTTTGCGTCTGTCCCTCTGAGTTCCTTCCCCTCTTAGTCTCTGTCCCTCTTTTTCTCTGTCCCTCTGTGTCTCTGTCCCTCTGTGTCTCTGTCACTCTGTGTGCCAGTTCCGCTGCGTGTCGCCCCCTCTTTGTCTCTGTTCCTCTGTGTATTCGGTCCCTCTAGGTTTTCTGTCCCTCTGTGTGTCTGTCCCTCTGTGAGCCTCCCCCTCTTTGTCTCTGTCCCTTTTTGTCTCTGTCCCTCTGTGTCTCCGTCCCTCTGCGTGTCGCCTCCCATTTGTCTCCATCCCACTGTGTGTCTGTCCCTCTGTGTGTTCTGTCACTCCGTGTGTCTGTCCCTCCTTGTCTCGCACCCTCATTGTCTCTGTCCCACGTTGTTTTCTGTCCATTTGTGTTTTCTGTCCGTCTGTGTGCCGCCCCCTCTTTGTCTCTGCTCCTCTTCGTCACTGTCCCTCTGTGTTTTCTGTCCTGCTGTGTTTTCTGTCCCTCTGTCTTTTCTGACCCTCTTAGGTTTTTCTCCATCTTTGTGTTTTCTGTCCCTCTGTGTGTTTTCTGTCCCTCTGTTTATCAGTCCACTGCGTGCCTGTCCATCTGTGTCTCTGTCCCTCTGTGTGTTAGTTCCTCTGTGTGTCTGTCCCTCTGTTTTTTCTGTCTCTCTGTGTATCTGTCCATCTGCGTGCCTGTCCCACTTTATGCAGTCCCTCATTGTCTCTGCCCCTCTTTGTCTCTGTCCCTCCGTTTGTATGTCCCCCTGTGTGTCCGTCCCTCTGTACGTCCGTCCCCCTGCGTGTCTGTCCCTCTGTTCATCTGTCCATCTGTTTATTCTGTCCCTTGCGTGTCGGTCCCTCTGTGTGCCTGCCCCCTGTGGCTCTGTCCCTCTGTAGCCTGCACCATCTTTTTCTCTGTCCCATTGTATTTTTTCTCCCGCTGAATGTTCTGTCCGTCTGCGTCCCGCCCACTTTTTGTCTCTGTCCTCTGTGTCTCTGTCCCTCTGTGTTTTCTGTCCCTCTTTGCGTCTGTCCCTCTGAGTTCCTTCCCCTCTTAGTCTCTGTCCCTCTTTTTCTCTGTCCCACTGTGTCTCTGTCCCTCTGTGTCTCTGTCCCTCTATGTGCCAGTTCTGCTGCGTGTCGCCCCCTCTTTGTCTCTGTTCCTCTGTGTATTCGGTCGCTCTGGGTTTTCTGTCCCTCTGTGTGTCTGTCCCTCTGTGTGCCTCCCGCTCTTTGTCTCTGTCCCTTTTTGTCTCTGTCCCTCTGTGTCTCCGTCCTTCTGCGTGTCGCCTCCCATTTGTCTCTATCCCACTGTGTGTCTGTCCCTCTGTGTGTTCTGTCCCTCTGTGTTTTCTCGCCCTCTGTGTGTCTGTCCCTCTGTGAGCAGCCCCTCATTGTCTCTGTCCCCCTTTGTCTCTGTCCCCCTTTGACTCTGTCCCGCTTTGTCTCTGTCCATCTGTGTCTCTGCCCCACTGTGTATTATGTACCTCTGTATTTTCTGACCCTCTGTTTTTACTGTCCCGCTTTGTGTCTGTCCCCCTGTGTATCTGTCCCTCTGTACATTTTGACCGTCTGTGTGTTTTTTGTCCCTCTGTGTGTTCTGTCTCTCTGTTTGTCGCCCCCTCATTGTCTCTGTGCCACTGTGTGTCTGCCCCTCTTTGTCTCTGTCCCTCTTTGTCCCGCACCCTCTTTGTCTCTGTCCCAATGTGTTTCCTATACCTCTGTGTCTCTCGCCCTCTGTGTCCCGTCCCCTTTTTTGTTCTGTCCCTCTTTCTGTCTGTCCCTCTGTGTGTCTGCCCCCCTGTGCATCTGTACACCTGTGTATCTGTCCCTCAGTGTATTTTGTCCGTCTGTGTGTTTTCCGTCCCTCTGTGTGTTTTTTGTCCCTCTGTCTGTTTCTCCATCCCGGTCTGTTTTTGTCCCTCTGTGTTTTCTGACCCTCTGTGTTTTCTGTCCGTCTGTGTTCCCTACCCCCCCCACCTCATGTCTCTATTCCGCTTTGACTCTGTCCCTCTGTGCTTTCTGTCCCTCTGTGTTTTCTGCCCATCTGTGTTTTTGTCCCTCTGTGTGCTTTCTGTCCAAAGAAAAAAGAACAAAGAACAAAGATAATTACAGCACAGGAACAGGCCCTTCGGCCCTCCAAGCCTGCGCCGATCCAGATCCTCTCTCTAAACATGTCGCCTATTTTCTAAGCTTCTGTATCTCTTTTCTTCCTGCCCATTCATGTATCTGTCCAGATACATCTTAAAAGACTCCATCGTGCCCGCATCTACCACCTCCACTGGCAATGCGTTCCAGGTGCCCACCACCCTCTGCGGAAAGAACTTTCCACGCATATCCCCCCTAAACTTTTCCCCTTTCACTTTGAACTCGTGTCCTCTAGTAATTGAAACCCCCACTCTGGGAAAAAGCTTCTTGCTATCCACCCTGTCTATACCTCTCATGATTTTGTACACCTCAATCAGGTCCCCCCTCAACCTCCGTCTTTCTAATGAAAATAATCCTAATCTACTCAACCTCTCTTCATAGCTAGCGCCCTCCATACCAGGCAACATCCTGGTGAACCTCCTCTGCACCCTCTCCAAAGCATCCACATCCTTTTGATAATGTGGCGACCAGAACTGTACGCAGTATTCCAAATGTGGCCGAACCAAAGTCCTATACAACTGTAACATGACCTGCCACCTCTTGTACTCAATGCCCCGTCCGATGAAGGAAAGCATGCCGTATGCCTTCTTGACCACTCTATTTACCTGCGTTGCCACCTTCAGGGAACAGTGGACCTGAACACCCAAATCTCTCTGGACATCAATTTTCCCCAGGACTTTTCCATTTACTGTATAGTTCACTCTTGAATTGGATCTTCCAAAATGCATCACCTCGCATTTGCCCCGATTGAACTTCATCTGCCATTTCTCTGCCCAACTCTCTAATCTATCTATATTCTGCTGTATTCTCTGACAGTCCCCTTCACTATCTGCTACTCCACCAATCTTAGTGTCGTCTGCAAATTTGCTAATCAGTCAACCTATACTTTCCTCCAAATCATTAATGTATATCACAAACAACAGTGGTCCCAGCACGGATCCCTGTGGAACACCACTGGTCACACGTCTCCGTTTTGAGAAACTCCCTTCTACTGCTACTCTCTGTCTCCTGTTTCCCAGCCAGTTCTTTATCCATCTAGCTAGTACACCTTGGACCCCAAGCGCCTTCACTTTCTCCATCAGCCTGCCATGGGGAACCTTATCAAACGCCTTACTGAAGTCCATGTATATGACATCGACAGCCCTTCCGTCATCAATCAACTTTGTCACTTCCTCAAAGAATTCTATTAAGTTGGTAAGACATGACCTTCCCTGCACAAAACCATGTTGCCTATCACTGATGAGCCCATTTTCTTCCAAATGGGAATAGATCCTATCCCTCAGTATCTTCTCCAGCAGCTTCCCTACCACTGACGTCAGGCTCACCGGTCTATAATTACCTGGATTATCCCTGCTACCCTTCTTAAACAAGGGGACAACATTAGCAATTCTCCAGTCCTCCGGGACCTCACCCGTGTTTAAGGATGCTGCAAAGATATCTGTTAAGGCCCCAGCTATTTCCTCTCTCGCTTCCTTCAGTAACCTGGGATAGATCCCATCCGGACCTGGGGACTTGTCCACCTTAATGCCCTTTAGAATACCCAACACTTCCTCCCTCCTTATGCCGACTTGACCTAGAGTAATCAAACATCTGTTCCTAACCTCAACATCCGTCATGTCCCTCTCCTCGGTGAATACCGATGCAAAGTACTCGTTTAGAATCTCACCTATTTTCTCTGAGTCCAAGCATAACATTCCTCCTTTGTCCTTTAGTGGGCCAATCCTTTCTCTAGATACCCTCTTTCTCCTTATATATGAATAAAAGGCTTTGGGATTTTCCTTAACCCTGTTTGCCAAAGATATTTCATGACCCCTTTTAGCCCTCTTAATTCCTCGTTTCAGATTGGTCCTACATTCCCGATATTCTTTCAAAGCTTCGTCTTTCATCAGCCGCCTAGACCTTATGTATGCTTCCTTTTTCCTCTTAGCTAGTCTCACAATTTCACCTGTCATCCATGGTTCCCTAATCTTGCCATTTCTATCCCTCATTTTCACAGGAACATGTCTCTCCTGCACGCTAATCAACCTCTCTTTCAAAGCCTCCCACATATCACATGTGGATTTACCTTCAAACAGCTGCTCCCAATCTACATTTCCCAGCTCCTGCCGAATTTTGGTATAGTTGGCCTTCCCCCAATTTAGCACTCTTCCTTTTGGACCACTCTCGTCTTTGTCCATGAGTATTTTAAAGCTTACGGAATTGTGATCACTATTCCCAAAGTAGTCCCCTACTGAAACTTCAACAACCTGGCCGGGCTCATTCCCCAACACCAGGTCCAGTATGGCCCCTTCCCGAGTTGGACTATTTACATACTGCTCTAGAAAACCCTCCTGGATGCTCCTGACAAATTCTGCTCCATCTGGACCTCCAACATTAAGCGAATCCCAGTCAATGTTGGGAAAATTAAAATCTCCTATCACCACCACCCTGTTGCTCCTACATCTTTCCATAATCTGTTTACATATTTGTACCTCTATCTCACGCTCGCTGTTGGGAGGCCTGTAATACAGCCCCAACATTGTTACCGCACCCTTCCTATTTCTGAGTTCTGTCCATATTGCCTCACTGCTCGAGTCCTCCATAGTGCCCTCCTTCAGCACAGCTGTGATATCCTCTTTGACCAGTAATGCAACTCCTCCACCCCTTTTACCTCCCTCTCTATCCCGCCTGAAGCATCGATATCCTGGGATATTTAGTTGCCAATCATGCCCTTCCCTCAACCAAGTCTCAGTAATAGCAATAACATCATACTCCCAGGTACTAATCCAAGCCCTAAGTTCATCTGCCTTACCAACTACACTTCTTGCATTAAAACAAATGCACCTCAGACCACCAGTCCCTTTATATTCATCATCTGCTCCCTGCCTGCTCTTCCCCTTAGTCACACTGACTTCATTATCTAGTTTCTTACAGGCTTTTGTTACTACCTCCTCACTGTCAACTGACCTCAATTGGTTCCCATCCCCCTGCCACATTAGTTTAAACCCTCCCCAACAGCGTTAGCAAAAGCACCTCCAAGGACATTGGTTCCAGTCCGGCCCAGGTGTAGACCGTCCAATTTGTAATAGTCCCACCTCCCCCAGAACCGGTCCCAATGTCCCAAAAATCTGAACCCCTCCTTCCTGCACCATCTCTCAAGCCACGCATTCATCCTGACTATTCTTTCATTTTTACTCTGACTATCACGTGGCACTGGTAGTAATCCTGAGATTACTACCTCTGAGGTCCTACTTTTTAACTTGGCTCCTAACTCCCTAAACTCTGCTTGTAGGACCTCATCCCGTTTTTTACCTATATCATTAGTGCCTATGTGCACAATGACAACTGGCTGTTCACCCTCCCCCTTTAGAATGTTCTGTAGCCGATCTGAGACGTCCCTGACCCGTGCACCTGGGAGGCAACATACCATTCGGGAGCCTCGTTTTCGACCACAGAACCGCCTATCTACTCCCCTTACAATCGAATCCCCTACGACTATAGCCCTTCCACTCTTTTTCCCGCCCTTCTGAGCAGCAGAGCCAGCCACGGTGCCATGGACCTGGCTACTGCTGCCTTCCCCTGGTGAGCCATCTCCCTCAACAGTATCCAAAACGGTATACTTGTTTTGGAGGGAGATGACCGCAGGGGACTCCTGCGCTGCCTTCCTGCTCTTTCTCTGCCTTTTGGTCACCCATTCCCTTTCTCCCTCAGCAATCCTAATCTGTGGTGTGACCAATTCACTAAACGTGCTATCCACGACCTCCTCAGCATCGCGCATGCTCCAAAGTGAGTCCATCCGCAGCTCGAGAGCCGTCATGCGGTCCAACAAGAGCTGCAGCTGGACACACTTCCTGCACGTGAAGGAGTCAGAGTCATCAGCCATGTCCCTGAGCTCCCACATTGAGCAAGAGGAGCATGATACGGGTCTGAGATCTCCTGCCATTTTTAATCTTAAGTTTAAACTTAGTTAAATGAAAAAGGAACGAAAAGTTTTTACCAATCACAATAAAACCAGAGAAATCGAAAAAGCCTTACCTTATGAACACCCCACCGAGTCCTTTTTTTTTGGTTAGAGGAGGAGGGCGGGTGGGAGACACTACCAGTGTGGTGTATCGGGTTCAGAAACCGACCAAATATATCGTGTTTTACTTACCCAGCAGCCCCATGGCCTCCGCCAAAAAACAAAAGGAAATTAAATTTACTTTCAAACTGACTTTCCCAGCTGCTCACTCGCTCACGCGCTGCTCCCGAAAAAGCTGCTGCACTGAAAGGAAAGTTATTTTAAACCGCCCAAATATATAGTGTTTTACTTACCCAGCAGCCCCCTGGCCTCCGCCGAAAAACAAAAGGAAATTAAATTTACTTTCAAACTGACTTTCCCAGCTGCTCACTCGCTCACGCGCTGCTCCCGAAAAAGCTGCTGCACTGAAAGGAAAGTTATTTTAAACCGCCCAAATATATAGTGTTTTACTCACCCAGCAGCCCCCTGGCCTCCGCCGAAAAACAAAAGGAAATTAAATTTACTTTCAAACTGACTTTCCCAGCTGCTCACTCGCTCACGCGCTGCTCCCGAAAAAGCTGCTGCACTGAAAGCCTTTGTGTGTTTTCCGTCTTTCTGTGTGTTTTCTTTCCCTCTGTGGGTTTTACGTCCCTCTGTGTCTGTCGATCTGCTTGCCTGTCCCTCTACGTGTCTGCCATCTGTGTGTCTGTCCCTCTGTGTGCAGTCCCTCATTGTCTCTGTCCCCCTTTGTCTCTGCCCCGCTTTACTCTGTCCGTCTGTTTCTCTGCCCCACTGTGTTTTTGTCCCTCTGTGTTTTCTGCCCCTCTGTCTTTTCTGTCCCTCGTTGATTCTGTGCCTCTGTGTGTCTGTCTCACATTGTTTTTGTCCCTCTGTGTTTTCTGTCACTCAGTTTTTTCTGTCCCTCTTTGTCTCTGTTCCTGTGTGTGTCTGTCCCCCTTTTTCTCTGTCCCTCTGTGTCTCTGCCCCTCTGTGTTCCGCACCCTCTTTGTCTCTTCCCCACTGTGTTTTCTGTCCCTGTGTGCTTACTGTCCTTTGGTGTGTTTTCTGTCCCTCTGTGTGGTTTCCGTTCCTCTGTGTGTTTTCCGTCCCTCTGTGTGTTTGTCCCTCTGTCTTTTCTGTCCCTCTGTCCTTTCTGTCTGTGTGTGTGTCTGTCCATCTGTGTGTCTGTCCCTCTGTGTGCAGCCCCTCATTGTCTCTGTCCCCCTTTGTCTCTGTCCCGCTTGACTCTGTCCGTCTGTTTCTCTAACCCACTGTGTTTTTTGTCTCTGTGTTTTCTGACCCTCTGTTTTTTCTGTCCCTCGGTGTGTCTGTGCCTCTGTGTGTCTGTCTCACTTTGTTTTTGTCCCTCTGTTTTTTGTGTCACTCAGTTGTTTCTGCCCCTCTTTGTCTCTGACCCTCTGTGTGTCTGTCCCTCTGTGTTTTCTGTCCCTCTGAGTGTCTGTCCCTCTGGGTGCCTTTCCTGCTCTGTGTCTCTGTCCCTCTGTGTTTCTGTCCCTCTTTTCCTCTTTCTCCCGCACCCCGTTTGTCTCAGACCCACTGTGTTTTCTGTCCCTCTGTGTTTTCTGTCCGACTGTGTCCCGGCCCTCTTTGTCTCTGTTAGTCTTTGACTCTGATCCTCTGTGTTTTCTGTCCCTCTGTGTGTCTGTCCGTCTGTGAGCCTCACCCTCTTTGTCTCGGTCCCTCTGCCTCTCTGTCCCTGTGTGTCTCTGTCTCTCTGAGTGTCTGTCCATCTGTGTGTCAGTCACTCTGTGTGTCGCCCCCTCTTTGTCTCTGTCCCGCTGTGTGTTCTGTCCCTCTGTGTTTTCTGTCCCGCTGTATCTCTGTCCCTCTGTGTGTCGCCCCCTCGTTTTCTCTGTGTGTTCTGTCCCTCTGTGTTTTCTGTCCCTCTTTGTGTCTGTCCATCTGTCCCTATCCCTCTGTGTGTTTGCCCCTCAGTGTGTTTGCCCCTCGGTGTGTTTGTCCCTCTGTGTTGTCTGTCCCTCTATGTGTCTGTCCCACTTTGTCTCTGTACCTCTGTGTCTCTGCCCCTCTGTGTTCCGCACCCTCTATGTCTCTTCCTCGCTGTGTTTTCTGTCTCTGTGTGATTTCCGTCCCTCTGTGTGTTTTCCATCCCTCTGTCTGATTGTCCCTCTGTCTTTTCTGTCCCTCTGTCTTTTCTGTCTGTGTGTGTGTCTGTCCATCTGTGTGTCTGTCCCTCTGTCCGCAGCCCCTCATTGTCACTGTCCCCCTTTGTCTCTGTCCCGCTTTACTCTGTCCGTCTGGATCTCTGCCCCACTGTGTTTTTTGTCCCTCTGTCTTTTCTGTCCCTCGTTGTTTCTGTGCCTCTGTGTGTCTGTCTCACTTTGTTTTTGTCCCTCTGTGTTTTCTGTCACTCAGTGTTTTCTGTCCCTCTTTGTCTCTGTTCCTGTGTGTGTCTGTTCCCCTTTTTCTCTGTCCCTCTGTGTCTCTGCCCCTCTGTGTTCCACACCCTCTTTGTCTCTTCCCCACTGTGTTTTCTGTCCCTGTGTGCCTGCTGTCCTTTGGTGTGCTTTCTGTCCCTCTGTGTGGTTTCTGTCCCTCTGTGTGTTTTCCGTCCCTCTGTGTGTTTGTCCCTCTGTCTTTTCTGTCCCTCTGTCCTTTCTGTTTGTGTGTGTGTCTGTCCATCTGCGTGTCTGTCCCTCTGTGTGCAGCCCCTCATTGTCTCTGTCCCCCTTTGTCTCTGTCCCGCTTTACTCTGTCCGTCTGTTGCTCTAATCCACTGTGTTTTTTGTCCGTCTGTTTTTTCTGACCCTCTGTTTTTTCTGTCCCTCGGTGTGTCTGTGCCTCTATGTGTCTGTCTCACTTTGTTTTTGTCCCTCTGTTTTTTGTGTCACTCAGTTGTTTCTGCCCCTCTTTGTCTCTGTCCCTCTGTGTGTCTGTCCCTCTGTGTTTTCTGTCCCTCTGAGTGTCTGTCCCTCTGGGTGCCTTTCCTGCTCTGTGTCTCTGTCCCTCTGTGTTTCTGTCCCTCTTTTCCTCTTTGTCCCGCACCCCGTTTGTCTCAGACCCACTGTGTTTTCTGTCCCTCTGTGTTTTCTGTCCGACTGTGTCCCGGCCCCCTTTGTCTCTGTTTGTCTTTGACTCTGATCCTCTGTGTTTTCTGTCCCTCTGTGTGTCTGTCCGTCTGTGAGCCTCACCCTCTTTGTCTCGGTCCCTCTGCCTCTCTGTCCCTGTGTGTCTCTGTCTCTCTGAGTGTCTGTCCATCTGTGTGTCAGTCACTCTGTGTGTCGCCCCCTCTTTGTCTCTGTCCCGCTGTGTGTTCTGTCCCTCTGTGTTTTCTGTCCCTCTGTATCTCTGTCCCTCTGTGTGTCGCCCCCTCGTTTTCTCTGTCCCTCTGTGTGTTCTGTCCCTCTGTGTTTTCTGTCCCTCTTTGTGTCTGTCCATCTGTCCCTGTCCCTCTGTGTGTTTGCCCCTCAGTGTGTTTGCCCCTCGGTGTGTTTGTCCCTCTGTGTTGTCTGTCCCTCTATGTGTCTGTCCCACTTTGTCTCTGTACCTCTGTGTCTCTGCCCCTCTGTGTTCCGCACCCTCTATGTCTCTTCCCCGCTGTGTTTTCTGTCTTTGTGTGATTTCCGTCCCTCTGTGTGTTTTCCATCCCTCTGTCTGATTGTCCCTCTGTCTCTTCTGTCCCTCTGTCTTTTCTGTCTGTGTGTGTGTCTGTCCATCTGTGTGTCTGTCCCTCTGTGCGCAGCCCCTCATTGTCACTGTCCCCCTTTGTCTCTGTCCCGCTTTACTCTGTCCGTCTGTTTCTCTGCCCCACTGTGTTTTTTGTCCCTCTGTCTTTTCTGTCCCTCGTTGTTTCTGTGCCTCTGTGCGTCTGTCTCACTTTGTTTTTGTCCCTCTGTGTTTTCTGTCACTCAGTGTTTTCTGTCCCTCTTTGTCTCTGTTCCTGTGTGTGTCTGTTCCCCTTTTTCTCTGTCCCTCTGTGTCTCTGCCCCTCTGTGTTCCGCACCCTCTTTGTCTCTTCCCCACTGTGTTTTCTGTCCCTGTGTGCTTGCTGTCCTTTGGTGTGTTTTCTGTCCCTCTGTGTGGTTTCCGTCCCTCTGTGTGTTTTCCGTCCCACTGTGTGTTTGTCCCTCTGTCTTTTCTGTCCCTCTGTGTTTTCTGTCCGACTGTGTCCCGGCCCTCTTTGTCTCCGTTAGCCTTTGACTCAGATCCTCTGTTTTTTACTGTCCCTCTGTGTGTCTGTCCGTCTGTGAGCCTCACCCTCTTTGTCTCGGTCCCTCTGCCTCTCTGTCCCTATGTGTCTCTGTCTCTCTGAGTGTCTGTCCATCTGTGTGTCAGTCACTCTGTGTGACGCCCCCTCTTTGTCTCTGTCCCGCTGTGTGTTCTGTCCCTCTGTGTTTTCTGTCCCTCTTTGTGTCTGTCCATCTGTCCCTGTCCCTCTGTGTGTTTGCCCCTCAGTGTGTTTGCCCCTCGGTGTGTTTGTCCCTCTGTGTTGTCTGTCCCTCTGTGTGTCTGTCCCACTTTGTCTCTGTACCTCTGTGTCTCTGCCCCTCTGTGTTCCGCACCCTCTATGTCTCTTCCCCGCTGTGTTTTCTGTCTCTGTGTGCTTTCCGTCCCTCTGTGTGTTTCCGTCCCTCTGTCTGATTGTCCCTCTGTGTGTCTGTCCCTCTGTGTTTTCTGTCCCGTTTTGTGTCTGTCCTCCTCTCTTCCGCCCCCTCTTTGTGTCTGACCTTCTGTATGTCTGTCCGTCTATGTCTCTGTCCTTCTGTGTGTCTGTCCCTCTGTGTGCTGGCCCCGCTTTGTCTCTGTCCCTCCGTCTCTGTCCCTCTTTGTCCCTGTCCCTCTTTATATCTGTCCCTCTGTGTGTCTGTCCCTCTGTGTGCAGCCCCTCATTGTCTCTGTCCCTCTTATTGCTGTCCCTCTTTGTCTCTGTCCATCTGCCTCTCTGCCCCTGTATGTCTCTGTCTCTCTGACTGTCTGTCCATCAGTGTGTCAGTTACTCTGTGTGTCGCCCCCTCTTTGTGCCTGTCCCGCTGTGTCTTCTGTCCCTCTTTGTGTCTGCCTCTCTGTTTGTCGCCCCCTCCTTGTCTCTGTCCCACTGTGTGTCTGTCCCTCTGTATTTTCTATCCCTCTGTGTTTTCTGTCCCTCTTTGTTTCCTGTCCCTCTGTGTGTCTGTCCCTCTGTGTTTCTGTCCCTATCTGTGCCTCCCCCTCTTTGTGTCTGTCCCTCTGTGTGCCTCCCCCTCGTTGACACATTCCCTCTGTATGTCTGTCCCTCTTTGTCTCTGTACCTCTGTGTGTTCTGTCCCTCTTGTGTGTTCTGTCCCTATGTGCGTCTGTCCCTCTGTTTGTCTGTCCCTCTGTGTGTCGCCCCCACTTTGTCTCTGTCCCTCTGTGTGTTCTGTCCCTCTGGTTTTTCGGTCCCTCTGTGTGTCTGTCCCTCTGTGTGTCTGTCCCTCTGTGTGTCACCACCGGTTTGTCTCTGCCCCTCTCCACTGTGTGTCTTTCCCTGTTTGTGTTCTGTCCTACTGTGTTTTCTGTCCCTCTGTGTTTTCTGTCCGTCTGTGCACCGCCCCTATTTGTCTCTGTCCCTCTGCGTCTCTGTCCCTCTGTGTCTTTGTCCACTGTTTTTTCTGTTCCACTGTGTTTCTTTCCCTTCGTGTGCCACCCCTCTTTGTCTCTGCCCTTATTTATATCTGTCCCTCTGTGTGTCTGTCCCTCTGTGTGCAGCCCCTCATTGTCTCTGTCCCCCTTGTCTTTGTCCCACTTGACTCTGTCCGTCTGCTTCTCTGCCGCACTTTGTTTTTTGTTCCTCTGTGTTTTCTGCCCCTCTGTTTTTTTCTGTCCCTCGGTGTGTCTGTGCCTCTGTGTGTCTGTCTCACTTTGTTTCTGTCCCTCTTTGTCTCTGCCTCTCCGTGTGTTTGTCCCTCTGTGTGTCAGTCCCTCTGTGTGTAGCTCTCTCTTTGTCTCTGTCCCTCTGTGTTCTGTCCCTCTGTGTTTTCTATCCCTCTGTGTGTAGCTCCCTCTTTGTCTCTGTCCCACTGTGTGACTTTCGCTCTGTTTTTTCTGTGCTTCTATGTGTCTGTCCTTCTGTGTGCCTCTCGCTCTTTGTCGCTGCCCCTCTGTGGCTATGTCCCTATAGATCTCTGTCCCTCTTTGTCTCTTTCCGGCTGTGTCTCTGTCCCAATTTGTTTTTTGTACCTCTGTGTTTTCTGTCCCTCTGCGTGTCTGTCCCGCTGTGTGCCTCCCCCTCTTTGTCTCTGCCCCTCTGTGTCCCTCTGTCACTCTGTGTGTTCTGTCTCTATGTACGTTTGTCCCTCTGTGTGTCTGTCCCTCTGTGTGTCGACCCCACTTTGTCTCTGTCCCTCTGTGTGTTCTGTCCCTCTGAGTTTTCTGTCCCTCTGTGTGCCTGTCCCTCTGTGTGTCTGTCCCTCTGTGTGTCGCCTCCGGTTTGTCTCTGTCCCACTCCACTGTGTGTCTGTCCCTATGTGTGATCTGTCCTACTTTGTTTTCTGTCCCTCTGTGTTTTATGTCCGTCTGTGCACCGCGCCTATTTGTCTCTGTCCCTCTTTGTCTCTGTCCCTCTGCATCTCTGTCCCTCTGTGTCTTTGTCCACTGTTTTTTCCGTCCCACTGTGTTTCTTTCCCTTCGTGTGCCACTCCTCTTTGTCTCTGCCCTTATTTATATCTGTCCCTCTGTGTGTCTGTCCCTCTGTGTGCAGCCCCTCATTGTCTCTGTCCCTCTTATTGCTGTCCCTCTTTGTCTCTGTCCATCTGCCTCTCTGCCCCTGTATGTCTCTGTTTCTCTGACTGTCTGTCCATCAGTGTGTCAGTTACTCTGTGTGTCGCCCCCTCTTTGTCTCTGTCCCTCTGTATTTTCTATCCCTCTGTGTTTTCTGTCCCTCTTTGTTTCCTGTCCCTCTGTGTGTCTGTCCCTCTGTGTTTCTGTCCCTCTCTGTGCCTCCCCCTCTTTGTGTCTGTCCCTCTATGTGCCTCCCCCTCGTTGACTCCGTCCCTCTGTGTGTCTGTCCCTCTTTGTCTCTGTACCTCTGTGTGTTCTGTCCCTCTTGTGTGTTCTGTCCCTATGTGCGTCTGTCCTCTGTTTGTCTGTCCCTCTGTGTGTCGCCCCCACTTTGTCTCTGTCCCTCTGTGTGTTCTGTCCCTCTGGGTTTTCGGTCCCTCTGTGTGTCTGTCCCTCTGTGTGTCTGTCCCTCTGTGTGTCACCACCGGTTTGTCTCTGCCCCTCTCCACTGTGTGTCTGTCCCTGTTTCTGTTCTGTCCTACTGTGTTTTCTGTCCCTCTGTGTTTTCTGTCCATCTGTGCACCGCCCCTATTTGTCTCTGTCCCTCTGCGTCTCTGTCCCTCTGTGTCTTTGTCCACTGTTTTTTCTGTTCCACTGTGTTTCTTTCCCTTCGTGTGCCACCCCTCTTTGTCTCTGCCCTTATTTATATCTATCCTTCTGTGTGTCTGTCCCTTTGTGTGTCTGTCCCCCTGTTTTTCTGTCCCCCTGTTTTTCTGACCCTCTGTGTTTTCTGTCCCTCTGTGTCTCTGTCCTTCTGTGTGCATGTCCAGCTGCGTCTCTGTCCCTCTGTGTCTCTGCCCCGCTGTGTCCCTTACACTGTTTGTCTCTGTCCCACTGTGTTTTCTGTCCCTCGGTGTTTTCTGTCCATCTGTGCACCGTCCCTCTTTGTCTCTGTTCCTCTTTGACTCAGTTCCTCTGTGTGTCTGTCCCTCTATATTTTCTGTCACTCTGCTTTTTCTGTCGCTCTGTATGTCTGTCCCTTTGTGCTTTCTGTCCATCTGTGTTTTCTGTCCCTCTGTCTGTCTGCCCCTCTGCGTGTCTCTCCCTCCTTGTCTCTGTCCCTCTGTGTGTCTCTCCTTTTTTGTGTCTCTGTCTCTTTTTGTCACTGTCCCTCTGCGTCTCTGTCCCTCTGTGTATCTGTCTCTCTGTGTGTCTGTCCCTCTGTGTGTCAGCCCCTCTTTGTATCGCCCCCTCTTTTTCTCTGCCCATCTGTGTGTTCTGTCCCTCTCTGTGTTCTGTCCCTCTGTGTTTTCTGTCCCTCTCTGCATCGCCCCCTCTTTGTCTCTGTCCCACTGTTTGTCAGTCCCTTCTTTGTTTCAGTCCCTCTGTGTCTCCGTCCCACTGTGTCCCCCACCCTCTATGTCTCTGTCCCACTGTGTTTTCTGTTCCTCTGTGTTTGCTGTCCCTCTGTGTGTCAGACCCTTCTGTGTGGCTGTCCAACTGCATCTCTGTCCCTCTGTGTCTCTGTCCCTCTGTGTCCCGCACACTCTTTGTCTCTGTCCCACTGTGTTTTCTGTCCCTCTGTGTGTTTTGTCCCTCTGTGTGTCAGTCCCGCGTTTTGTCTGTCCCTCTGTGTGTCGCCCCCGCTTTGTCTCTGTCCCTCTGTGTGTTCTGTCCCTCTGGGTTTTCGGTCCCTATGTGTGTCTGTCCCTCTGTGTGTCTGTCCCTATGTGTGTCGCCACCGGTTTGTCTCTCTCCCAATCCACTGTGTGTCTGTCCGTGTTTATGCTCTGTCCTACTGTGTATTATGTCCCTCTGTGTTTTCTGTCCGTCGGTGTACCGCCCCCTCTTTGTCTCTGTTCCTCTCTGTCTCTGTTCCTCTTTGTCTCTGTCCCTCTGTGTGCCTCTCCCGCTTTGTCTCTGCAACTCTGTGTCTGCGTCCCTCTATATCTCTGTCCCAATTTGCCTCTTTCTGTCTGTGTCTCTGTCCTAATGCGTTTTTTGTCCCTCTGTGTTTTCTGTCCCTCTGTGTGTCTATCCCGCTGTGTACCTCCCTCCTTTGTCTCTGTACCTCTGCGTGTTCTGTCCCTCTCTGTGTTCTGTCCCTCTGTGCGTCTGTCCCTCTGTGTGTCGCCCCCACTTTGTCCCTGTCCCTCTGTGTGGTCTGTCCCTCTGGGTTTTCGGTCCCTCTGTGTGTCTGTCCCTCTGTGTGTCTGTCCTTCTGTGTGTCACCACCGGTTTGTCTCTGTCCCTCTCCACTGTCTGTCCCTGTTTGTGTTCTGTCCTACTGTGTTTTCTGTCCCTCTGTGTTTTCTGTCCGTCTGTGTACCGCCCCCATTTGTCTCTGTCCCTCTTTGTCTCTGTCCCTCTGCGTCTCTGTCTCTCTGTGTCTTTGTCCACAGTGTTTTCTGTCCCACTGTGTTTCATTCCCTCCGTGTGCCACCCCTCTTTGTCTCTGCCCCTCTTTATATCTGTCCCTCTGTGTTTCTGTCCCTCTGTGTGTCTGTCCCACTGTTTTTCTGTCCCTCTGTGCCTCTGTCCCTCTATATCCCGCACACTCTTTGTCTCTGTCCCACTGTGTTTTCCGTCCCTCTGTGTTTTCTGTCCGTCTGTGTAATGCCCCCTATTTGTGTCTTTCCATCTGTATCTCTGTCCGTCGATGTCTCTGTCCTTCTGTGCCTCTGTCCCTCGGTGTCCCGCACAATCTTTGTCTCTGTCCCACTGTGTTTTCTGTCCGTCTGTGTAACGCCCCCTGTTTGTCTCTGTATCTCTTTGTCTATGTCCCTCTGTATGTCTGTCCCTCTATGTTTTCTGTCCCTCTGTGTTTTCTGTCGCTCTGTGTGTTCTGTCCCTCTGTTTTATTGTCCTTCTGTGTGTCTGTCCCTCTGTGTGCCTCTCCCTCTTTGTCTCTGCAACTCTGTCTGCGTCCCTCTTTATCTCTGTCCCAATTTGCCTCTTTCTGTCTGTGTCTCTGTCCTAATGCGTTTTTTGCCCCTCTGTGTTTTCCGTCCCTCTGTGTGTCTGTCCCGCTGTGTGCCTCCCCCTATTTGTCTCTGTACCTCTGCGTGTTCTGTCCGTCTGTGTGTTCTGTCCCTATGTGCGTCTGTCCCTCTGTGTGTTGCCCCCACTTTGTCTCTGTCACTCTGTGTGGTCTGTCCCTCTGGGTTTTCTGTCCCTCTGTGTGTCTGTCCCTCTGTGTGTCTGTCCTTCTGCGTGTCACCACCGGTTTGTCTCTGTCCCTCTCCACTGTCTGTCCCAGTTTGTGATCTATCCAACTGCGTTTTCTGTCCCTCTGTGTTTTCTGTCCGTCTGTGTACCACCCGCTCCTTGTCTCTGTCCCTCTTTGTCTCTGTCACTCTGCGTCTCCGTCCCTCTGTGTCTTTGTCCACTGTGTTTTCTGTCCCACTGTGTTTCAAGGCAGAGCTAAGAAGAGCTAGGAGAGGACACGAGAAGTCATTGGTGGATAGGATCAGGGAAAACCCTAAGGCTTTCTATAGGTATATCAGGAATAAAAGAATGACTAGAGTTAGATTAGGGCCAATCAAGGATAGTAGTGGGAAGTTGTGTGTGGAATCAGAGGAGATAGGGGAAGTGTTAAATGAATATTTTGCGTCAGTATTTGCAGTAGAGAAAGAAAATGTTGTTGAGAATACTGAGATTCAGGCTACTAGGCTAGATGGGATTGAGGTTCTCAAGGAGGAGGTGTCATCAATTTTGGAAAGTGTGAAAATAGATAAGTCCCCTGGGCCAGATGGGATTTATCCGAGGAATCTCTGGGAAGCTAGGGAGGAGATTGCAGAGCATTTGTCCTTGATCTTTATGTCGTCATTGTCGACAGGAATAGTGCCGGAAGACTGGAGGATAGCAAATGTTGTACCCTTGTTCAAGAAGTGGAGTAGAGACAGCCCTGGTAATTATAGACCTGTGAGCCTTACTTCGGTTGTGGGTAAAATGTTGGAAAAGGTTATGAGAGACAGGATTTATAATCATCTTGAAAAGAATAAGTTAATTAGAGATAGTCAGCACGGTTTTGTGACGGGTAGGTCGTGCCTCACAAACCTTATTGAGTTTTTCGAGAAGGTGACCAAACAGGTGGATGAGGATAAAGCAGTGGATGTGGTGTATATGGATTTCAGTAAGGCGTTTGATAAGGTTCCCCACGGTAGGCTATTGCAGAAATACGGAAGTATGGGGTTGAAGGTGATTTAGAGCTTTGGATCAGAAATTGGCTAGCTGAAAGAAGACAGAGGGTGGTGGTTGATGGCAAATGTTCACCCTGGAGTTTAGTTACTAGTGGTGTACCGCAAGGATCTGTTTTGGGGCCACTGCTGTTTGTCATTTTTATAAATGACCTGGAAGAGGGTGTAGAAGGGTGGGTTAGTAAATTTGCAGATGACACTAAGGTCGTTGGAGTTGTGGATAGTGCCGAAGGATGTTGTCGGGTACAGAGAGACATAGATAGGCTGCAGAGCTGGGCTGAGACATGGCAAATGGAGTTTAATGCGGAAAAGTGTGAGGTGATTCACTTTGGAAGGAGTAACAGGAATGCAGAGTACTGGGCTAATGGGAAGATTCTTGGTAGTGTAGATGAACAGAGAGATCTTGGTGTCCAGGTGCATAAATCCCTGAAGGTTGCTACCCAGGTTAATAGGGCTGTTAAGAAGGCAAATGGTGTGTTAGCTTTTATTAGTAGGGGGATCGAGTTTCGGAGCCACGAGGTCATGCTGCAGCTGTACAAAACTCTGGTGAGACCGCACCTGGAGTATTGCGTGCAGTTCTGGTCACCGCATTATAGGAAGGATGTGGAAGCTATGGAAAGGGTGCAGAGGAGATTTACTAGGATGTTGCCTGGTATGGAGGGAAGGTCTTACGAGGAAAGGCTGAGGGACTTGAGGTTGTTTTCGTTTGAGAGAAGGAGGAGGAGAGGTGTCTTAATAGAGACATATACGATAATCAGAGGGTTAGATAGGGTGGATAGTGAGCGTCTTTTTCCTCGGATGGTGATGGCAAACACGAGGGGACATAACTTCAAGTTGAGGGGTGATAGATATAGGACAGATGTGAGAGGTAGTGTCTTTACTCAGAGAGTAGTAAGGGCGTGGAACGCCCTGCCTGCAGCAGTAGTAGATTCGCCAACTTTAAGGGCATTTAAGTGGTCATTGGATAGACATATGGATGAAAATGGAATAGTGTAGGTCAGATGGTTTCACAGGTCGGCGCAACATCGAGGGCCGAAGGGCCTGTACTGCGCTGTAATGTTCTAATTCCAATTCTAAATTCCCTCCGTGTGCCACTTCTTTATATCTGTCCCACTGTTTTTCTGTCCCTCTGTGCCTCTGTCCCTCTGTGTCCCGCGCACTGTTTGTCTCTGTCCCACTGTGTTTTCTGTCCCTCTGTGTTTTCTGTCCGTCTCTGTAATGCCCCCTCTTTGTGTATTTCCATCTGTATCTCTGTCCGTCGATGTCTTTGTCCTTCTGTGCCTCTGTCCCTCGGTGTCCCACACACTCTTTTTCTCTGTCCCACTGTGTTTTCTGTCCGTCTGTGTAACGCCCCCTCTTTGTCTCTGTTCCTCTTTGTCTCTGTCCCTCTGTATGTCTGTCCCTCTATGATTTCTGTCCCTCTGTGTTTTCTGTCCCTCTGTGTGTTCTGTCCCTCTGTTTTTTCTGTCCCTCTGTGTGTCTGTCCCTTTGTGCTTTCTGTGCGTCTGTGTTTTCTGTCCCTGTGTCTGTCTGTCCCTCTGTGTGCCTCTCCCTCTTTGTCTCTTTCCCTCTGTGTCTCTGCCCCTCGGTGTATATGCCTCTCTGTGTGTCTGTCCCTCTGTGTGTCCGCCCCTCTGTTTATCGCCCCCTCTTTGTCTCTGTTCCCCTGTGTGTTCTGTCCTTCTGTGTGTTCTGTCCCTCTGTGTTTTCTGTCAATCTCTGCGTCGCCCCCTCTTTGTCTCTCTCCCTCTGCATGTCTGTCTCTCTGTGTGTTCTGTCCCTCTGTGTTTTCTGTCCCTCTGTGTGTCTGTCCTTCCATGTTCCGCCCCCTCTCTGTGTCTTTCCATCTGTACCTCTGTCCGTCTATGTCTCTGTCCTTCTGTGTGCCTCTCCCTCTTTGTCTCTGTCCCACCGTGTCTCTGTCCCTCTGTGTATCTGTCTCTCTGTGTGTCTGTCCCTCTGTGTGTCAGCCCCTCTGTTTATCGCCCCTTCTTTGTCTCTGTCCCCCTGTGTATTCTGTCCCTCTGTGTGTTATGTCCCTCTGTGTTTACTGTGCCTCTCTACGTCGCTTCCTCTTTGTCTCTCTCCCTCTGTTTGTCTGTCCCTCTGTGTGTTCTGTCCCTCTGTGTTTTCTGTCCCTCTGTGTGTCTGTTCATTTGTTTTCCACCACCTCTTTGTGCCTTTCCATCTGTTTCTCTGTCCGTCTATGTCTCTGTCCTTCTGTGTGTCTATCCCTCTGTGTGCCGGCCCCTCTTTGTATCTGGCCCTCTGTCTCTGTCCCACTTAGTCCCTGCCCCTCTGTGTCTCTGTCCCTCTGTGTGTCTGTCCCTCCTTCTTTTCTGTCCCTTTGTGTCTCCGTCCCTCTGTGTTCCGAACCCTCTATGTCTCTGTCCCACTGTGTTTTCTGTCCCTCTGTGTTTTCTGTCCCTCTGTGTGTCTGTCCTTCTGTGTGCCTGTCCAACTGCGTCTCTGTCCCTCTGTGTCTCTCTCCCTCTGTGTCCCGCACACTCTTTGTCTCTGTCCCACTGTGTTTTCTGTCCCTCTGTGTTTTCTGTCCGTCTGTGTGCCGCCCCCATTTGTCTCTGTTCCTCTTTGTCTCTGTTCCTCCTTGTCGCTGTCCCTCTGTGTGTCCCTCTATGTTTTCTGTCCCTCTGTGCTTTCTGTCCATCTGTGTGTTCGGTCCACCTGTTTTCTGCCCCTCTGTGTGTCCGTCCTTCTGTGTGCCTGTCCAACTGCGTCTCTGTCCCTCTGTTCCTCTGTCCCTCTGTGTCCCGCACACTCTTTGTCTCTGTCCCACTGTGTTTTCTGTCCCTCTGTGTTTAAGGTACGTCTGTGTAACGCCCCCTCTTAGTCTCTGTTCCTCTTTGTCTCTGTCCCCGTGTGTGTCTGTCCCTCTATGTTTTCTGTCCCTCTGTGTTTTCTGTCCCTCTGTGTGTTCTGTCCCTCTGTTTTTTCTGTCTCTCTGTGTGTCTGTCCCTCTGTGCTTTCTGTCCGTCTGTGTTTTCTGTCCCTGTGTTTGTCTGTCCCTCTGTGTGCCTCTCCCTCTTTGTCTCTGTCCCTCTGTGTCTCTGTCCCTCGGTGTATATGTCTCTCTGTGTGTCTGTCCCTCTGTGTGTCAGCCCCTCTGTTTATCGCCCCCTCTTTGTCTCTGTCCCCCTGTGTGTTCTGTCCCTCTGTGTGTTCTGTCCCTCTGTGTTTTCTGTCCCTCTCTGCGTCGCCCCCTCTTTGTCTCTCTCCCTCTGTTTTTCTGTCCCTCTGTGTGTTCTGTCCCTCTGTGTTTTCTGTCCCTCTGTGTGTCTGTCCTTCCGTGTTCCTCCCCCTCTGTGTGTCTTTCCATCTGTATCTCTGTCCGTCTATGTCTCCGTCCTTCTGTGTGTCTGTCCCTGTGTGTGCCGCCCCCCTTTGTCTCTTGACCTCTGTCTCTGTCCCTCTTCGTCCCTGTCCCTCTGTGTTTCTGTCCATCTGTGTGTCTGTCCCTCTGTGTTTTATGTCCCTCTGAGTGCCTGTCGCCCTGTGTGCATGCCCCCCTGTGTGTCTGACCCTCTGTGTCTCTGTCCCTCGGCGTGTCTGTCCCTCTGTGTGTCTGTCACTCTGTCCTTTCTGTCCCTCTGTGTTTTCTGTCCCTCTGTGTTTTCTGTTCCTCTGTGTGTCTGTCCTTCTGTATTCCGAACCCTCTTTGTGTCTGTCCCTTTGTACCTCTGTCCATCTCTGTCTTTGTCCCTCTGTGTGCCTGTCCCTCTGTGAGTCTATCCCTCTGTGTGCCTCCCCCTCTTTGTCTCTGTCCACTGTGCCTCTGTCACCCTGTGTCTCTGTCCCTCTGTATGTCTGTCCCTCTGTGTGTCTGTCCCTCTTTCTCTCTGTCCATCTGTCTCCCTGTCGCTCTGTGGGCCGCCCCCTCTTTGTCTCTGTCCCTCTGTGTCCATGTCCCTCTTTGTCCCTGTCCCTCTGTGTGTCTGTAATTCTGTGTGTCTGTCCCTCTGTGTTTTCTGTCCCTCGATGTTTTCTGTCCGCCTGTGTCCCGCCCTCTCTTTGTCTCTGTTCCTATGTACCTCTGTGTGTCTGCCTTCTGTGTTTTCTGTCCCTCTGCGTGTCTGTCCCTCCGTGTGTCTGTCCCACTGTCTTTTCTGTCCATCTGCCTTTTCTGTCCATCTGTGTTTTCTGTCCCTCTGTGTGTCTGTCCTTCTGTGTTCCGAACCCTCTTTGTCACTGTCCCTCTGTGTCCTGCACCATCTTTGTCTCTGTCCCACTGTGTTTTCTGTCCCTCTGCGTCTCTGTCCCTCTGCGTGTCTGTCCCTCTGTGTGCCTGTCCCACTGTCTTTTCTGTCCATCTGCCTTTTCTGTCCTTCTGTGTGTCTGTCCCTCTGTGTCTCTGTCCCTCTGTGTCCTGCACCCTCTTTGTCTCAGTTCCACTGTCTTTTCTGTCCGTCTGCGTGTCTGTCCCTCTGTTTTATCTGTCCCTCAGTGCGTCTGTCACTCTTTACTTTCAGTCCCTCTGTGTATTTTGTCCCTCTATGCGTTTTCTGTCCCTCTGAACGTCTGTCCAATGCGTGCATGTCCCTCTGTGTCTCTGTCGCCCTTTGTCTCTGTCCCTCTTCGTCTCTGTCTGTATGTGTCCCTGTCCCACTGTGTATTCTGTACCTCTGTGTTTTCTGTCCCTCTGTGTGTCTGTCCCTCTGTGTGCCTCCCCTTCTTTCTCTCTGTCCCTCTCTGTCTTTGTCCCTCTGTGTGTCTGTCCCTATTTTCCTCTGTCCCTCTGTGTCTCCCTGTGTCTCTATCACTCTGTCTGCCTGTTCCTCTGTATGTCGCCCCCTCTTTGTCTCTGTCCCGCTGTGTGTTCTGTCCCTATGTGTGTCTGTCCCTCTGTGTGTCTGTGCTTCTCTGTTCCTCCCCTTCTTTGTGTCTGTCCATCTGTATCTCTTTCCGTCTATGTCTCTGTCCTTCTGTGTGTCTGTCCCTCTGTGTGCCGCCCCCTCTTTGTCTCTTGACCTCTGTCTCTGTCCCTCTTTGCCCCTGCCCCTCTCTGTTTCTGTCCCTCTGTGTGTCTGTTCCTCTGTGTGTTTGTCCCTCTGTGTTTTCTGTCCCTCTGTGTGCCTGTCCCCCTGTGTGCATGCCCATTGTGTCTCTGTCCCTCTTTGTCCCTGCCCCTCTCTGTTTCTGTCCCTCTGTGTCTCGGTCCCTCTGTGTTCCGCACCCGCTTTGTCTCTGTCCCACTGTGTTTGCTGCCCCTCTGTGTTTTCTGTCCGTCTGTGTGTCCCCCCCCCCCCCCTCTTTGTCTCTGTTCTTCTTTGTCTGTTTGTCTCTTTGTCTCGGTCCTGCTTTACTCAGTCCGTCTGTGTCTTTGTCCCTCTGTGTTTTCTGTCCCTCTGTTTTTTCTGTCCCTTGTTGTGTCTGTCCCACTTTGTTTTTGTCCCTCTGTGTTTTCTGTCCCTCTGTGTTTTTGTCCCTCTGTGTGTTTTCCTTCCCTTTGTTTGTCTGTCCATCTGTGTGCCTGTCCCTCTGCGTGGATGTCCCTCTGCGTGTCTGTCCCTCTGTGCGTCTGTCCCTCTGTCTCTTCAGTCCCTCTGTGTTTTCTGTCCCTCTGTGTGCCTGTACCCCTGTGTGCCTGTCCCCCTATGTCTCTGTCCCTCTGTGTCTCTGTCCTCCTGTGTCAATGTCCCTCTGTGTACCGCATCCTCTTTGTCTCTGTCCCACTGTATTTTCTGTCCCTCTGTGTTTTCTGTTCATCTGTGTCCCGCCCCCTCTTTGTCTCTGTTCCTCATTCTCTCTGTGTCTCTGTCCCACTGTGTTTTCTGTCTCTCTGTGTGCCTCCTCCTCTTTCTCTCTGCCCCTCTCTGTCTCTGCACCTCTGTGTGTCTGTCCCTATTTTCCTCTGTCCCTCTGTGTCTCTGTCTCTCTGTGTCTCTGTCCCTCTGCCTGCCAGTCCCTCTGTGTCTCGCCCCCTCTTTGTCTCTGTCCCTCTGTGTGCTCTGTCCCTCTGTGTGTTCTGTCCTTCTGTGTTCCGCACCCTCTTTGTGTCTGTCCATCTGTATCTCTGTCCGTCTATGTCCCTCTCCCTCTGTGTGTCTGCCCTCTGTGTGGCAGTCCCTCTGTGTGTTTGTCCCTCTGTGTTTTCTGTCCCTATGTGCGCCTGTCCCTCTGCGTCTCTGTCCCTCTGCTTGAATGTCCCTCTGTCTTTTCTGTGCATCTGTCTTTTCACTCCATCTGTCTTTTCTGTTCCTCTGTTTAGTTTAGTGATACAGCACTCAAACAGGCCCTTCGGCCCACCGAGTCTGTGCCGACCATCAACCACCCATTTATACTAATCCTACGCTAATTCAATATTCCTACCACATCCCCACCTGTCCCTATATTTCCCGACCACCTACCTATACGAGTGGCAATTTATAATGGTCAATTAACCTATCAACCTGCAAGTCTTTGGCATGTGGGAGGAAACCGGAGCACCCGGAGGAAACCCACGCAGACACAGGGAGAACTTGCAAACTCCACACAGGCAGAACCCAGAATTGAACCCGGGTCGCTGGAGCTGTGAGGCTGCGGTGCTAACCACTGCGCCACTGTGCTGCCCTTTTCTGTCCCTCTGTGTGCCTGCCCCGCTTTCTGTCTGTCCCCCTGTATCTATGCCCCTCTTTGTCTTGGTCCGTCCGTTTTCCGCACCTGCTTTGTCTCTGTCCCACTGTGTTCTCTGTCCCTCTGTGTTTTCCGTCCGTCTGTGTCCCGCCCCCCGTTTGTCTCTTTTCCTCTTTCTCTCTTTGTCTCTGTCCTGCTTTACTCAGTCCGTCTGTGTCTTTGTCCCTCTGTGTTTTCTGTCACCCTGTTTTTTCTGTCCCTCGTTGTGCCTGTCCCTCTGTGTGTCTCTCCCACTTTGTTTTTGTCCCTCTGTGTTTTCTGTCGCTCTGTGTTTTTGTCCCTCTGTGTGTTTTCTGTCCCTCTATGCTTTCTGTCCCTCTGTTTGTTTTCCTTCCCTTTGTGTGTCTGTCCATCTGCGTGCCTGTCCCTCTGCGTGGAGTTCCCTCTGCGTGTCTATCCCTCTGTGCGTCTGTCCTTCTGTCTTTTCTGCCCCTCTGTCCGCCTGTCCCCCGTGTGCCTGTCCCCCTATGTCACTGACCCTCTGTGCCTCTGTCCCCCTGTGTCAATGTCCCTCTGTGTTCCGCATCCTCTTTGTCTCTGTCACACTGTGTTTTCTGTCCCTCTCTGTTTTCTGTTCGCCTGTGTCCCGCCCCCTCTTTGTCTCTGTTCCTCTTGCTCTCTGTTCCTCATTGTCTCTGTCCCCCTTTGTCTCTGTCCCTCTTTGTGTCTGTCCCGCTTTACTCTGTCTGTCTGTGTCTCTGCGCCTCTGTGTTTTTTTGTCCCTCTCTGTTTTCTGTCCGTCTCTGTTTTCTGTCCCGCTGTGTCACTCACCCTCGTTGTCTCTTTACCTCTGTTTCTCTGTCCCTCAGTGTGCCTGTTCATCTTTGTCTCGTCTTAGTCGCTAACCCTCTGTGGCTCTGTCACTCTGTGTGTCAGTCCCTCTGTGTGTCAGTCCCTCTGTGTGCCGCCCCCTCTTTTCTTTGTCCCTCTTTGACTTAGTCGCTCTGTGTGTCAGTCCCTCTTTGTCTCTGTCCCTCTGTGTGTCTGTCCCTCTGTGTGCCGCCCCCTGTGTGCGCCGCCCCCTCTTTGTCTCGGTCCCTCTTTGTGTTCTGTCCCTCCTGTGTTTTCTGTCCATCTGTGTATCTATCCCTCTGTGTGTCGCTCCCTCTTTGCCTCTGTCCCACTGTGTGTCTGTCCCTCTATGTGTTCTGTCCCTCTGTGTATCTGTCCTTCAGTGTTCCGCCCCCTCTTTGTGTCTGTCCATCTGTGTCTCTGTCCCTCTGTGTGTCTGTCCCTCTTTGTCTCTGTCCCTCTTTGTCTCTGTTCCTCTGTGACTCTGTCTCTCTGTGTGTCTGTCCCTCTGTGTGTCAGTACACCTATGTATCGCCCCCTCTTTGTCTCTGTCCCTCTGTGTGTTCTTTCCTCTGTGTTTTCTGTCCATCTGTGTGTCTGTCCCTCTTTGTATCGCCCCCTCTTTGTCTCTGTCCCACTGTGTGTCTATCGCTCTTTGTGTTCTGTCCCTCTGTGTTTTCTGTCCCTCTGTGCGTCTGTCCTTTTGTGTTCCGCCCCCTCTTTTTGTCGATCTCTCTGTGTCTCTGTCCGTCTATGTCTCTGTCCGTCTGTATGTCTGTGCCTCTGTATGGTGCACCCTCTTTGTCTCTGTCCCTATGTGTCTGTCCCTATTTGTCCCTGTCCCTCTGTGTGTCCGTCCCTCTGTTTATCTGTCCCTCTGTGTTTTCTGTCCCTCTGTGTTTTCTGTACGTCTATGTCTGTGTCCCCCGTGTGTCTGTCCCTCAGTGTCTCTGCCCCTCTGTGTTTTCTGTCCCTCTGTTTGTGTGTCCCTCTGTGCTGCCCCCTCTTTTTCTCTGTCCCTCTTTGACTTAGTCGCTCTGTGTATCTGTCCCTCTGTGTGTCTGTCCCTCTGTGTGCCGCCCCATGTGTGCGCCGCCCCCTCTTTGTCTCTGCCCCTCTTTGTCTCTATCTTCTGTGTGCCTGTCCCTCTGTTTTTTCTTTCCCTCGGTGTGCCTCTACCTCTGTGTGTCTGTCCCTTTGTATTTTCTGTCCCTCTGTGTGTCTGTCCCTCTGTGTGTCTGTCCCTCTGTGTGCCGCCTTTTCTGTGTGTCTTTCCCTCTGTGTGTCTCTCCCACTGTGTGTCTCCTCTCTGTGTGGCTCCTCTGTGTGCCGCATCTCTGTGAGTCCCCTCCCTGTGTGAGCCCCTCTCTCTGTGTTAGTCGCTCTCTCTGTGTCAGTCCCTCTCTCTATGTGAGCCACTCTCTCTCTGTGCCGCCACTCTGTGACTCCCCTCTCTGTGTGCCGCCACTCTGAGAGTCCTCTCTCTGTTTTCCGCCACTCTGTGAGTTCCTCTGTGTGTGTGTGTCCCTCTATCTGTGTGAGTACCTCTCTCTGTGTGAGCCCTTCTCTCTCTGTTAATCGCTCTCTCTCTCTGTCCTTCTCTCTGTGGCTGCCTCTGTGTGTGTGACTCCCTCTCTCTGTGTCTCTCCTTCTCTCTGTATGTGTCTCTCCCTCTCGCCCTCTCTCTCTCCTCCCTCTCTGTCCCCTCCCTCTCTGTTCCCTCCCTCTCTGTCTCCTCTCTCTCTGCCCCTCCCTCTATGTCCCCTGTCTCTCTGTCCCATCGCTCACTTTCCCCTCTCTTTGTGTGTCCCCTCTCTCTGTGTATCCACTCTCTCTCTCTCTGTCCCCTCTCTACCTCTGTCCCCCTTCGCTGTGTGTCCACTCTCTGAGTGTCTCCCTTCTCTGAATGTCTCCCCTCTGTGTGTGTCACCTCTCTGAGTGTCTCCCTTCTCCGTGTGTCTCCCCTGTCTGTGTGTCCACCCTCTCTGTGTGCCCCTCACTGTGACTCCCCCTGCTCTGTGTGTCCCTTCACCGTGTGTGCCCCCTCTGTGTGTGTGCCCCCTCTGTGTGTGTGCCCCTTCTTGTGTGTCCCCCTCTTGTGTGCCCCGTCACTCTGTGTCACCCACACTCTGCTTGTCTCCCTCTCTCTGTGACTCCCTCTCTCTGTGTCTCCCTCTCTCTGTGTCCCCTCTCTCTGTGTTCTTTCTCTCTCTGTCCGCTCTCTCTGTGCCCCCAAACTCTGTGTCCCCTCTATCTGTGCCGCCTCTGTGTGTGTGTCCCCTCTCTGTGTGTGCCTCTCTCTCTCTGTCTCTGTCTCTCCCTCTCAGTCTCCCTCTCTCTCTTTCTCCCTCTCTGTCTCTCTCTCTCTCCCTATCTCTGTGTCTCCCCTGTCTCTGTGTGTTTAATCTCTGTGTGCCTCCTCTCTGTGTGCCACCTCTCTGTGTGGGCCCCTCTCTCTGTGTGGGCCCCTCTCTCTGTGTGAGCCCCTCTCTCTATGTGAGCCCCTCTCTCTGTATGAGTCCCTCTCTCTGTGTGAGCCCCTCGCTCTGTGTGAGTCCCTCTCTCTCTGTGTCTGCCTCTCTCTCTGTGAGTCTCCCTCTATCCGTGTTTCTCTCTCTCTCTGTGCGTGTCTCTCCCTCTCTCCCTCTCTGTCCCTCCCTCTCTTTTCCCCTCCCTCTCCGTCCCCTCCCTCTCTCTCACCTCTCTCTCAGTCCCCTCCTTCAATGTCCCCTCTTTCACTGTCCCGTCTCTCACTATCACTTCTCTCTGTCCCTTCTCTCTGTGTCTCCCTCTCTCTGTGTGTCTCCCTCTCTCTGTGCGTGTCTCTCCCTCTCTCCCTCTCTGTCCTCTCCCTCCCTGTCCTCTCCCTCTCTGTCCCCTCTTTCTGTGTTTCCCCTCTCTCTCTGTTTCCCCTCTCTCTGTGTGCCCCTCTCTCTCTCTGCCCCCTCTTTCTGGTCCCCTCTCTGAGTGTGGCCCTCTCTGAGTGTGTCGCCTCTCTGTGTGTATCCCCCCTCTTTGTGTGTCCCCCGTCTCTGTGTGTCCCCTCTCTCTGTGTGTCCCCCCTCTCTGTGTTTCCCGCCCCTCTGTGTGTCCCCCCTCTCTGTGTGTCCCGCCTCGCTTTGTGGGCCCCTCTCTCTGTGTGAGCCCCTCTCTCTATGTGTCTCCCTCTCTCTCTGTCTCTCCCTCACTCTGTGTGTCGCCCTCTCTCTGTTCGGGTCTCTCCCTCTCTGTCCCCTCCCTCTATGTCCCCTCCCTCTCTGTCGCCTCTCTCTCTCACCTCTCTCTTTCCCCTCTCTCACTGTCCCCTCTCTCACTGTCCCCTCTCTCTCTGTCCCCTCTCTGTGTGTCCCCCTCTCTCTGTGCATATCTCTCCCTCTCTCCCTCTCTGTTCCCTCCCTCTCTGTCCCCTCCCTCTCTGTCCCCTCTCTCTATGTCCCCTCTGTCTCTGTTTTCCCTAGCTCTATGTGTCCCCCCTCTCTCTCTGTCCCCTCTATCTCTATGTCACTCTCTCTGTGTCCCCTCTGTGTGTGTGTGTCCCCTCTATGTGGATGTCCCCTCTCTGAGTGTGTCTCCTCTCTGTGTGCCCACCCCTCTCTGAGTGTGTCCCCCTCTCTGTGTGTCCCCCTCTCTGTGTGTCCCCCTCTCTGTATGTTCCCCCTCGCTGTGTGTTCCCCCTCTCTTTCTTTACCCCCTCTCTGTGTGTGCCCCCTTTCTGTGTGTTCCCCCTCTCTGTGTGTTCCCCCTCTCTGTGTGTGCCCCCTCTGTGTGTGTGCCCCCTCTCTGTTTGTACCGCTCTCTGTGTGTCCCGCTCTCTCTCTGTCCAGCTCTCTCTTTGTCCCGTTCTCTCTCTGTGCCCCTTCTCTCTATGTGTCCCGCTCTCTCTCTCTGTCCCGCTCTCTCTGTTTCACGCTCTCTCTCTCTGTCCAGCTCTCTTTCTGTCCAGCTCTCTCTGTGTCCCGCTCTCTCGATGTGTTCCGCTCCCTCTTTCTGCCCGATCTCTCGCTCTTTGTTCTGCTCTCTATCTCTCTCTTTCTCTCTCTCTCTCTCTCTCTGTCTCTCCGTGCCTCTCTCTCCCTGCCCCTGTTTCTACGTGCCCCTGTGTCTCCCTGCTACTGTGCGTCCCTGTCCCTGTCCCTGTCTGCCTCCCTGTGCCTGCCTCTGTCTCTGTCTCTGTCTCTCTCTCTCGCTTACACACTCTCACAGTCTCTCTGTCTCTGTCTCTGTCTGTGTGTCTTTGTGTGTATGTGTTCCTTTGTGTGTTTACATCTCTGTAGATGTATGTGTATCTCTCTCCGTATGTGTGTGTTTGTGCGTGTGTGTCTCTCTCTCTCTCTCTCTCTCTTTATGTCTCTGTCTCTGTGCATCTGTGTCTCTCTCTGTCACTCTCTCTGTGTCTGTGTGTCTCTCTCTCCGTGCATGTGTATGGGTTTCTGTGAGTGTGCCTCTGATGAGTGTCTCTCTCTCTCTGTTTTTGTGTGCTTTTCTGTCCCTCTCTGTCTCTTGTGCGTTTCTCTGTGTCTCTATCTATCTCTGTGCGCATCACTCTCTCTTGCCATGTGTGTGTGTGTCTCCCTCTCTGTGTCCCTGTGTGCATCTCTCTCTCATCATGTCTGTGTGTGTCTCTCTCTCTTTCTCGCTGTATCTGCGTATCTTTCTCTCTCCCTGTCAGTGTGTGTGATTGTACGTCTCCCTGCGTCTGTATGTGCACTTTCTCTCTCTCTCTCTGTGCATATGTGTTTATGTGTGTGTTTCGCTCTCTCCTCGTGTTGTGTCCGTCTTTGTCTGTGTCTCCCTCTTTATGTCTTTGTGTGTGTTTATGTGCATTTGTCTCTTTCTCTGTGTCTGTGTGTGTATTTCTCTCTGTGTGTGCCTGTCGTCTCTCCCTGTGTCTCTGTGTGCATCTCTCGCCCTCTGTCTGTGTGTTTGTGTGTGTTTCTCTCTTGCACGCCTTTTGTGTGTGTGTGTGTCTCTTTCTCTCCGTTCGTGTGAATTTGTATGCCTGTGTCTGTGTGTGTGCCTCTGTATGTATCACCGTCTCTCTCTCTGTCAGTGTGTGTGTGCGTCTCATCTCTGTCTCCCGCTCACTGTCTGCCTTTGTGTCTCTCTCTCTTTGTGCATGTGTTTCTGTGGGTGTCCGGGTCTGTGTATGTATGTGTATGCCTCTGTATGTCTTGTGTGTGTCGTGTGAATGTGGTTCTTTCTCTGTGTCTGTGTGTGCTTGCTTTTTACTCTGTGTCTGTGCCTCTGTGTGCGTCGCTCGTTCGCTCTGTCTCACTGTGTGTGTTTGTATATGTCTCCATCTGTATGTCTTTGTGTGTTTCTGTGCACGTATGTCTATTTCTGCGTGTCTGTGAGTGTATGCCTCTCTCTCTCTCTCTGGGCGCTTGCATTTTACTCTGTGTGCGTGTGTGTGTGTGTTTCTCCATCTCTGTGTCTCTATGTGCATCTCTCTCTATCTCTCTGTCTGTGCGTGTCTCACTCTCTTTCTATGTCTGTGTGTGTCTGGGTCTCCCTCTCTGTTAAGCTGTGTGTCTGTCTCTCTCTCTTGCTCTCTGTGTATCTCTCTTTCTCGCCGCGTGTGTGTGTTTGTCTCTCTCTCTCTGTCCCTCTGTGTGTCTCTCTCACTATCGCCGTGTCTGCATGATTCTCCCTCTCTGTTAGTCTGCGTGTGTGTCTTTCTCTCGCAATCTGTGTCTCCCTCTTTGTGCCTCTGTGTGCACCTCTCTCTGTGTCTGTGTGTTTGTGTAAGTCTCTCCCTCGCCGACTGTCTGTCTGTCTCTCTTTGTGTCTCTTTCTTTCGCCCTATCTGTGTGTGTATCTCTCTGTCTCTCTCTCAGTCTGTGTGTGAGTGTGCATCTCTCTCTCTTTCTGTCTCTCTGCATGTGTGTGCCTTAGTGTGTGCGTGTCTCTCTCTCTCCATGTGTGTGTGTCTCCCTCTGTATGTCTTTGAGAATCTGTGTGTGTATCTCTCTGTGTCTGTGAGCATCTCTCTGTCTCGCTCTGTCTGTGTATTTGTGCGTATATCTCTCTCTCTCGCCATGTGTATGCGTGTATGTTTCTCCTCATGTATGTCTGTCTGCGTATCTGTCACTCTCTTTCTCTCTGTCTGTCTGTCTATGCCTTTGTGTGTGTGTGTGTGTCCCTCCTTCTGCCTCTCTTTCACTCTCTCTCTCTCTCTCTCTCTCTCTCTCTCTCTCTCTCTCTCTCTCTCTGTGCCCCTTCAATGTGTGTGTGTCTCTCTCTTTCTCCATTTCTCTCGCTGCCTGTGTGTGACTCTACGTATGTGTGTAGTTGTGTGTGTGTTTGTGTGTCTCTGTCTGTGTGCCTTTGTGCATATCTCTCTTCCTTCCATTCTCTGTCTGTGGGTGTTGCTGTGTGTGTCCCTCTCTCTCTCTCGTCCTCTGTGTGTGTATGTGCGCCTGTGAGCCTCTCTCTTTGTCTCTCTCTGTCTGTGTGTGTGACCCTATGTGTCTCTGTGTGCATCTCTCTCTCTTTCGCCGTGTGTCTGTGTATCCATCTCTGTGTCTCTGTGTGCTTCTCTCCTGTCTGTCTGTGTGTTTGTGTGTCTCTCTCTCTCGCCACGTGTGTATGTTTCTTTCTGTACCTCTGAGTGTGTCTCTCTTTCTCGTTGGCTCTGTGAGTGTCTCTCTCTCTGTCAGTGTGTGTGTACGTCTCCCACTCTCTGACTGTGTCTCTCTCTGCATGTGTGTGTCTATCTCTGTGTATGTCTTTCTGTATGTCTTGTTGTGTGTCTGTGCGTGTGTGTCTCTTTCTCTGTATCTGTTTGTGTATGTCTCTCTTTTGTGCTTGCGTTTCTCTCTCTGTGGCTCTGTGTGTGTGCATGTCTCCCTCTCTCTGTCTGTGTATGTGTGTGTGTGTCTGTCTATCTGTCTCTCTCTCTCTGTTGCGTTGCCTCTGTGTGTGTCTCACTCTCTCTCGCCTTCTGTATGTGTGTGTCCCAGTCTCTCTGTGTTTGTGTGAATTTGCGTGTGTGTGCGAGTTCCTTTCTCTGTGTGTATGTGTGTATGTGTGTGTGCGCGCGCGCGCGACTCGCTCTCTCTGTGCTTGTGTGTGTCTGTATATTTGCGTGTGTGTCTCCCTCTGTATATCTTTGTTTGTGTCATTGCATGGCTGTCTGTGTTCGTGTGTCTGTGTGTCTCTGTCTGTGTGTGCCTGTCTGTATATCTGCCTGCCTGTGTCTCTCTTTCCTTCTGTGTTTATGTAACACTGTGTCGGAATGTGAGTGTGTCTGTGTAAGTGCATGCTTATCAGTCTTTGTCTGTGTGGATCTTTGTCTCTATCTGTGTGCCTCTCTCTCTGTCAGTATTTATGTGTGTGTGTGTGTGTACGTCTCTCTGTCGCTCGCTGAGTGTCTCTCTCTCTCTCTGCATGTGTGTTTCTGTGTATTTGTGTGTGTGTCTCTCTCCGTGTGTGTGTGTGTGTGTCCGTCTCTGTGTATGGATGTGTATCGCTCTGTATGTCTTGTGTGTGTCTGTGCACATGTATCTCCCTCTCTGTCTCAGTGTGCGCCTCTCTCTCTGTCTCTCGCTGTGAGTGTGTGAGTGTGTGTATGTTTCCCTCTTTAGGTCTTTGTGTGTGTGTGTTTCTTTCTCTGTGTCTGCGTGTGTGCATTTCTCTCTCTCTCTGTCGCTCTGTCTCACTCTCTGTCTTTATGTGTGCCCCTCAATGAGTGTGTCTCTCTCTCAGTTTCTGTGGGTCTCTCTCTCTCCATCTGTCCAAGAGTTTGTGTGCGTGTGTGGCTCTGTGTGGGTGTTTTTATCAGTCTGAGTGTGTGTGTGTGTGTTTGTGTGTGTATGTGTGTGTGTGTGTGCACGCGTGCTTCTCTCTTTCTGTCTGTCTGTGTATCTCTCTCTGTCGCTCTCTCTATCTATCTCTCTGCCTTTCTCTCTCGTTGCATTTGCATGTCTGTGTATGTGTGTCTCCCTCTGTATGCCTGTGGGTTTGTCAGTGCGTGTCTCTTTGTGTGCCTGTATGTGTATATCTTCCATTCTCTGTGTGCTTGCATTTTACTCTGTGTCTCTATGTACATGTCTCTCTGTCTCTGTGTGTGTGCCTCTCTCTCTTTTTCTATATCTGTGCGTGCCTGTGTCTACCTCTGTGTTACTCACTATGTGTGTGTGTGTGTGTGTCCCTCGGTGTCTCTGTGTGCATCTCTCTCTCTCTCGCCATGTGTGTGTGTCTCCCGCTCTGTGTCTCTCTCTGTCAGTGTGTGTGTACGTCTCTCTCTCTCTCTCTCTCTCTCTCTCAGTGTGTGTTTGTGTGCGTGTGTCTCCCTCTGTGTGTCTTTATGTGTGCCTGTGCGTGTGTCTCTTTCTCTGCGTCTGTGTTTGTATGTCTCTCTCTCCCTCTCTGTGCGCTTCTCTCTCTCTCTCTCTCTGTCTCTCTATGTTTCTCTCTCTCTCTCTGTCTCTCTCTCTGTCTCTCTCTCTCTCCCTCTCTGTGTGCGTTCCTCTCTCTCGTTCTCTGTCTGTGTGCTTGTATGTCTCTATCTCTCGCCATGTGTCTGTGTGCGTATCTCCCCCTCGCTCTCTGTCTCTCCCTCTCCATCTGTGTGTTTGTTTGAATTTGTGTGCCTGTGCATGCGTGTGTCTCTCTGTCTTCCTCTGTGTCTTACTCTCGCCACGTGTATGTCTGTGTGTCTCCCTCTCTCGCTGTGTCTCTCTGTCTGTGTATTTGTGTGTCTTCTTGACATTTTGCATTCTAAGCCTATTTGATGCTCACTTCTGTTTCATCTGCTTTCTAATGTCACTGGCTACTTTTCTACCACCTGTTACCAGCTTTACTTCCTTCCCATTTGATCCTTCCTCCCAATTTCAAAAGGAAACTGTATGGGCGCTTGAAGGAAGTGAAGTGCAGGGCTACAGGGATTGAGTGTAGGAGTGGGACTGACTGAATTGCTCCACAGAGAACAGGCATGGTCTCGAAGGGCCGGACTCTGATGGGTGCATCAGCTGTTCCTACGTGGAAAGATCCAGATACATAAAAGTTCAATTAAACTGTGACCTTAACAGCCACTGAACAGATTCATCTTCAGCCTGGTGCGAGGCTCCAGGTCATGTTACAGGAGGTGACACAGCTCTGTGACCACCTCCTTATTGAATCAGAGTCACCTCACACTTTGATCCTGGTTTTCATGTAGGTCGGAAAAGTGCTGTTGGAAAACCAGGGGTGGGTAGGGAAGAGCCCCCTCCTCCTCCCTCTTTACAGAGCTTCTCCTCTCTGGGTCTTTGCTTCAATTGTTGGTCATGTTACAGACCCAGATACACTGTAACTACAGTCCTGATACCTCGCCCAGAGTCGGGTAACCAAATCCTCTGTCTACCCTGAATCTCTGCAGCAGCTAACCACACAGCCTCCAGAAAACCATTCGCAGCACCTCCACTAACTTTACAATAGCAGAGGTAAGACAAAAGCCCCTCACCTGTAAGTTTAATCCTGTTACTTTTAAATAACACTAGAGGGGCTTCCCCGTGCTGCTGAATATATGTTCAACTGAGAGTAACTAACACAAGCGGTCACTGGACATGAACAGTCTAAGTTTCAAAGAACTGTATCAAAGCTTCTGGAATGGCTGATTGACATCACATTCCTCATGGAGAGCACACAGTGTACACCCGGGCTCGAGCTCTGCACAGCATGGGACAGGGTGCAGGCCACACCGAAAGTGTTTGGCAGCTCAGCTCACATCCAGTTACGGATCCACGCCTCCATAGTGTTGGTAGCAGTGGTGCTATAGAAACGAAATCACCACCGGGGTGAGATACAGAGGGAAGGAAATTCACTTTTAAAGGGGACGTGGAAATAGACTTGAGAGTAAAATATTTGCTGGAACATGGGAATGGTCAGGGGAATGGGACTAATTGGAGTCTTGAGGTCATGGAGGGTTTCAAACACAAGAATAAGAATATAAAAATTAAGGTGCTGTCAGACCCAGAGCCAATGTAGATCAGTGAGCATAAGGGTGATGGGTGATCGAGATTTAATGTGAGTGAGGATACAGGCAGCAGAGTACTAGATGGGCTGTGGTTTACGAAGGTTTATAAGTGGGAAGGTGACCAGGATAGAATTGGAATAGTCTAGTGTGGATTTAACAAAGGCAGATGGAGTGAGGCAGAGGTGGAGATGGGTGATATTACAGACATGGTAGCAGGCAGGGTTGGTGATGGAGAGAATATGGAGATGAACCAATAATAGAAACACAGAGGATGTAAACGGTATGGTTCAGCCTCAGATATTGCGGAGGGTGGAGTAAGGGGTTCACAGACAGGGGATGGATTTTGTGATGGTGACCAATGACACTGGCTTCACTCTTTCCAAAATTTACATAACAGAACAGTATTTCAGTGAAACCGGGTTTACAGATCTCCTATCTGGAAATTGAGTCTTACCATAGGCACAAACAGCCACAAAAATGAGAGATTAAATTGCAAGAACAATAATACAATTAGCAATGGTTTATGGAGCTAATAGCTGGAGGAAGAGATTCGCCAGGAATAACAGCAGCCGCAAAGATTACAGAGTAAATTACAAGAACAGTAATGTAGGTAAATATATTTTATAGAATTGATAGCTGTATAGAGAGACGTACCAGGGCCACCTACAATAGCCAGGATGGGATAGTAAATGTATTGAATAATTTCAAGTGCATATAGGATCCGATAGTCTAATGTCATCGGATCATAATATGTGGAGAAACAGAGAAACAGACAGACACACACACACACACACATATAGAGAGAGGCACACACACATACAGAGAGAGAGAGAGAGAGAGAGAGAAATTAATACAGAGGGAGAGTAATACAGAGAAAGAAAGAGTAATACAGAGAGAGAGAGACAGACACACATACACAGAGACAGAGAGTGAGAGAGGCAAACAGATAGAGAGAGACAGACAGATAGACAGACACACAAATTCACCCAAACACAGATATAGGGAGACACAGAGAGAAGGTGATACACACACAGACATGCGGCGAGAGAGAGAGACACAGACAAACATACATGTACAGAGAGAGAGAGACGTACACACACATGGAGAGAGCGAAAAGAAGAGAGAGACACACTCACACACAGGCACAAACACACAGACAGAGAGAGACAGGGAGACACACGCACACACAGACAGACGGCGAGAGAGAGAGACAACACAAACACACATGCACAGCGAGACGTACACACACTTGAGGTGGGGAGAGAGAGAGGGTGGTGGAGAGAAAGAGAGAGTCAGGGAGGGAGGGAGTGTGTGACGCAACATTCCCAACAAGGTAGATGATTCAAAGGGCCAAATAGAGGTAATTGTTTCTGATCTAATTGTCATAACATGTTCAATGTTATGTTCAATGAAACGTTGGGACAGGGTGACCAAGACTGACAACTGAATATACAAGCATATTCGACATTTGGGAAGGACTGGCAAAAAGGAAAAGGACGTAATGTTGCGCTAATAATAACGGATAGGATCAGTACATTAGTAAGGGAGGATCTCAGGTCTGAAGAGCAAAATATGGAATCTGTTTGGGTGTATCTAAGAAACAACAAGGGGCAGAAAACACTGGTAGGAGATGTTTTAGGCGACCAAACTGTAGTGGTAGTGTGTGGAATGGCATTAATCAGGAAATTGGAGTATCATGTAGCTTGGGTAATACAGTAATCACGGGTGACATATATATTTCATATAGACTGGGTAAACCTAATGAGAACAAATGCTATGGATGACGGGTTTCTGGACTGTGTTTGGGATAGTTTCCAAGAGCAGTATGTTGAGGAACCGACTAGAAAACAGGCTATTTTAGATCTAGTCTTATGTAATGAGTAGGGCAAATTAATAATCTCATTGTAAAATAACCTTCAGGGATAAATTTTACATTATGTTTCAAAGTGAGGTGGTTTGATCTTGAGCCAGTGTGTTAAATTTGAACAAAGGAAATCATGAAGGTATGCAGAATAAATTGGCCGAGGTGGATTGGGAAATTATGTTAAGAGGTATTTCAGTACTTCGGCAATGGATAGTCTTTAAAAAAATATTATATAGTTTACAGCAACTATATATTTGTTCAAGATAAATAAACCCCAGAAGTAAAGGCAGTCAACTGTGGACAACAAAGGAATTTAAGTATTGTAACAGAATAAAAGAAAAGGCCTATAAAGTTGCTATAAATAGCAATAAACCTGAGGATTGTCAGGATTTTATAATACAACAAAGTAGGATGAAGGAACTGATAAAGAAAGGGAGAATAGAATCTGAAAGTTAGCTGGAAAAATAAAAAAACCGGACTGTAAAAGCTTCTACAGGTACGTAAAAAGGAAACGTTGGGCTAAGACAAGTGTGGGTCCATTACACGCAGTAATGAGAATTTATAATGGGGAATAGAGAAATGGCAGAGAAGCTAAAAGTTTAATTTGTGTCTGTCTTCACTGAGGAATAAATAAGAGATCTCCCAGATTTAGATATCCAAGGGAGTGGGGGAATGAGGAACTAAGGAAATTAGTATTAGAAAGAAGGTTACATTGGAGAAATTAATGGGGTTGAAGGATGATAAGTCCCCAGCACCTGACATTCTACATCTCAGGAGTGCTGAAAGCGATAGCTTTGGAGATAGTGGATGCATTGGTGATTATCTTCAATAATTGTGCAGATTCTGGAGCGGTTCCTTAAGATTGAAAGGTAGCATATGTCACCCCACTATTTAAGAATGGAGGGAATGATAAAACAGGGAATTACAGACCTGTAAGCCTTACATTAGTCATTGGAAAAATGCTATAATCTATTATAAATGATGTTATAATTGGACACTTGGATAATAATGATCTGATTGGTATAGTCAACATGGATTGATGAATGGGAAATCATGTTTGATGAATCTGTTGGACATTTTGACGATGTTACCAACGGAATTGATAAAGGGGAGTTGGTGAACGTGGTATATTTGCATTTTCAGAAAGTTTTTGATAAAGTCTCCCACAGAAGGTTGATTAGCAAAATTAAAGCACATGGGATAGGACGCAATATACTGGCATGGATTAAGGATTGGTTAACAGGCTGAAAACAGAGAGTAGAAATAAGTGGCTCATTCTCGCGTTGACAGGATGTGACTAGTGGGGCACTGCAGGGATCATTGCTTGGGCCCCAGCTGTTCACAATATATATATATATATATATCAAGGATTTGGTCCCCTTACTTTAGGAAGGATATTATTGCCATACAGGGAGTGCAAAGAATGTTCATAAGACTTGTTCCCGTTTGGCGAGACTGTCCTATGAAGAGAGATTGGGGAAACTGGGCCTTCATTCTCTAGAGTTTAGAAGAATGCGAGATGATCTCATTGAAACCTACAAAGGACCTAAAGGAATAGACATGGAAGATGCAGCTAAGATGTTTCCCCTGGTCTAGAACCAAGGAAGACTATTTCAAAATAAGTGGGAAGCCACTGAGGACAGAGATGAGAATAAATTTCTTTGCTCAGAGGTTTGTCAATCTTTGGAATTCTCTACCCCAGAGGGCTGTGCAAGCTCAGTCATTGTGTATGTTTAAAGCAGAGGCTGACCTATTTCTAAATACCAATGATATAAGGGAATATGAGGATAGTGTGGGGAAAAGGCAATAAAGTGGATGATCAGCCATGATCGCATTGAATGGCAGGTCAGGCTGGATGGGCTGAATGCTCTTATGGTCCTATGTTCCTAAATCATTGATTGTCTTGGCTTCCACCACCCTCATGGGCAGTGAGTTCCAGCTCATTACCATCCACTGCGTCAAAATTTCTTCTTCATATTTCCCCTGCATCTCTTATCCAAAATCTTCCATCTGTGTTCCCTGGTCCGTGTTTCATCAGATAATACGAACAGTTTTTCCTCGTCTATCTTATCTAACCCAGTCAAAATCATGAGGGGTCTGGACAGAATAGGTAGGGACAAACTATTCCCACTCGTCAAAGGATTAAGAATGGATGGGCATAGATTTAATATAAAAACAATGTACTGCGGATACTGGAAATCCGAAATAAAAATGAGAAATCCTGGAAATACTCAGCAAGTCTGGCAGCATCTGTGGAGAGAGAAGCAGAGTTAACGTTTCAGGTCAGTGACCCTTCTTCAGAACTCGAAATACTTGATTTAAAAAATAGCAACGCTAACACGGGGAAAACATTTTCACACAGTTAGTGGTTAGGATTTGGAATGCACTGTCAGAGATTGCGATTGAGACACGTTCACTCGACGCATTCGAAAGTGAATTCTATAGTGAACTGAAAAGGAAGAATGTTTAGGATTATGGGGAAAATTTGGGGAAATGGCACTAAGTGATTTACTCACTCGGAGAACAGGTGCAGATGCGTTGGGCTGAATGTGTTTCGTATGTGCTGTAACAACTTTGTTATTCTCTGTGATTCCGTCATAATCTTGTACACTTCTAGTAAATCTTCCCTCAATCTCAATTACTCCAGGGAGAACAACCCCAGCTTTTCCCAGCTTTGCACCCTCGCAAGGACCCTCATATCCTTCCTAAAGAATGATGACGAGAGCTGGACACAATACTCCACTTGGGGCCTAACCAGAGTTGTATACATTTTCAGCATAACTTCCTGCTTTGTACTCTATGCCTCTATTTAAGAAGCTCAAGATCTCATATGCTTTGTAGTCATTCTCTCAATATGTCCTGCCATCTTCAAAGACCTCTGCACATCCACACACAGGTCCGTCTGTTCCTGCACACTCTTTAGATCTGTATCATTCTATCTGCATCACCTCACACTATTCCCCCTGCAAAATGCACACCTCATACTCCTCTGTATTAAAATCGATCTGCCACTTCTCTGTCTATTCTGCTCGCCTGTCTCTATCCTGTTGCAGGCAGTTTATATCATCCTCACTGTTTACCACTCCTCCAACTTTGGTATCATTGGCAAATTTTGAGATTCTACTCTGAATTCCAAGATTGAAGTAAAGGTTCAATTGAAACTGAATAGACTGTTATATGAACGTCCATGTACACCCCATCAACAGCATGGCCCTCATCAACTTGCTCTGTTACTTCCTCAAAAAACTACAGCAAGTTAGTTAAACATGATTTTCCCTTAAGAAATCCATGCTGGCTTTCCTGAATTAATTCGCATTTGTCCATGTGACTATTCATTTTGTCCCAAATTATTTTTTTCTAGACGTTTTCGCACTACCGAAGTTAAACTGACTGGCCTGTAGTTGCTGAGCGTATCTTGACAAACTTTTTTGAACAAGGGTGTAACGTTTGCAATTCTCCAGTCCTCTATCATCACCCCCGAGTCTAAGGAAGATTGAAAAATTATGACCAGTGCCTCTGCGATTTCTACCCTCACTTCCATCAGTATCCTTGGATGCATGTTATCTGTTCCTGGTGTTTTATCCACTTCACGCACAGAGAGCCGATTTAATACTTCCTCTTTATCAATTTTAATTCCCGCTAGTGTCTGACTTGCCTCGTCTTTCAGCAATGCCTCGATTGCATCGTAGAATCATTGAAAGGTTACGACACATAAAAAGACCCCTTGGCCCATCGTGTCTCTGCTAGCTGAAGAACGATCCACCCATTCAAATCCCACCTTCCAGCATTTAATAGATTACAGCACTTGAGCTGCATATCCAAACCCGTTTGGAATGACTTCTGGGTTTCTGCCTCAACTACCCTTTTGGACAGTGAGTTCCAGACCCCCACCACCCTCTGGGAGAACATAAAGTTCTCATCTCCCCTATAGTCTTAGTACCAAGCACTTTAAATCTGTGCCCCCTCGTCACTGATCCCTCTGATAATTGAATAGAACCTTCATCTCCACTCTATCCAGGCCCCTCACAATTTTGCACATTTGAATCAGATCTCCCCTCAGCCTTCTCTGTTCCAGGGAGAACAACCCCAGCCTATCAAATCTTTCCTCAAAGCTTCATTATTTCCAGTTCCGGCAACACCCTCATAAATCTCCTCTATACCCTCTCAAGTGCAATTACATCCTTTCTGTAATGAGGTGACCAGAACTGCACACAGTACTCAAGTTGTGGCCTAACTATTGATTTATACAGTTCCAGTAAATCCTCCCTGCTCTTATATTCTATACCTCGGCTAATAAAGAAAAGGATTCCATATCTTCTTCCTTGTTATAGACAGATGCAAAGTATTTATTTAGCTATGCCCTCTGACTCCATCTATAAATACCATTTCTGGTCCTGCATTGGTTCCTTTAACTACCCTTTTACTATTTATATGCCTGCATAAAGCATTGGAAATTCCTTTAATGCCAGCTGCAAGTCTCTTTTCATGCTTTCTCTTTGCTTCTCTTATTTGCTTTTTTTTACTTCCCCTCTGGAGCTACCATATTCAGCCTGGTTCTCAACAGCGCTTTTTATCTGGCATTCTTATTATATTTATTTAGAGATGCAGCACTGAAACAGGTCCTTCAGCCCACCGAGTCTGTGCCGACCAACAACACCCATTTATACCTATCCTACGTTACTCCCATTATCCTCTCACATCCCCATCTTCCTATACAAGGGGCAGTTTATAATGGCCAACTCACTGATCAACCTAAAATTTTTATGGCTGAGAGGAAACCGGCGCACGCAGCAAAAGCCCACGCAGTTATAGGGAGAACTTGAAAACTCCGCGCAGGCAGTACCCAGAATCGAATCCAAGTCGCTGCAGCTGTGCGGTGCGGTGCTAACCACTGCGCCCCTCTGTCATAAGTTTGAAGACCTCTGAATAAACTTGTAAACATTCGAACTACCTTCAAAGATCTGTGTGAATGCACAAGTCTCTCTGTTCCTGTCTCCTCATTTAATCCTTGTGTTTGCATTGCCTTCGCTTACACTTACACCCTTACATTGCCTTACCTTACACTTACACCCTTACACTGTTTCAGTGCTGTATCTCTAAACTAAACTAAACTAAAACTAAACTTCCTACAAAACTATATCACTTCACACTTCACTGCGTTAAATTACTTCTGCCATGTTCCTGCCCATTCTACCAGTCAGTCTCTGTCCCCCTGAAGTCTGTTACTATCCTTCTCACTGTTTATTAACATTTCTGAGCTTCCTGCCATCTAAGCACCTTGACATTATCCTCTCTGTACACAAGCCCATTGTATTAACATACAGCAACAGTGATCCCAACAGTGACCCTGGGGAACCCCACTCTGTACATCACTCCAGACTGAACAATAGCCATTCTGCTTTCTGTCACTTGGCTAATTTCCTGCATGCTGACATTGAACATAAAAGAAAAGATTTCCATTTATGCAGCGCCTTTCATGACCACTACAAGTCCCAAAGCCATTCACAACCAATGATTGCTTTTTAATGTGTAACTCCTGTAATGTAGGAAGCACAGCAGCCAATTTCCTGTTGCGACCAGCTGAGGAATGTGTCTAGGGGTCTTTTTCTGTCATTACCTAGTGTTACTGTAAGAGTTTAATTTTAAACATGCTGTATTTTGAGCTCCCGCTTTGTGAATCCTTGTTCACAACTTTCCAATTACAAGGCAAAGAAATGAACGCAAACAGGATTGCTTTGGTTTAAAGAAGAAAGAATGACATTTATTGAAACTTGAATTTAAACTCACACCTACGAATATACGACGTGCCCACACTAGCATGCGCACACAATATAATCATGCAGATAAGAACAGCAAAGATCAGAGGAAAAGATAAGTAGAACAGTTTGAGGCAATATCGTGTTACTGTTTCTCGAACTCGCTGTATTCCTTGATTGAAGATATGGTCTTGCGTTTTGTTGGGGCCCAGTAGTCTTTTGTGAAACCTTGTTCATGGAGGAACCCTTTCTCTCTTTGTGTTTCACGTGTTTTTACGAGATTCAGTTCCGTGGGAAATGATGACGGCAGGCAGACAGGTGAGGAGATGTTCTCGGTCCAGGATCAGACAGTGTTCTGAGTTCAAAATCTGTATTTCCAGTGTAAAACTCCTCGAGTCGTCCAGCAGGTGGTCACGTGACCAACTGGTTTGACCAGGTCTCTTTCTGCTTATTGGCGCAGGTACTGGCTCCCTTTGTTTCCGCATTGTTTGATACTACTCAAATGTCTTTCCAGTCAGGAACTTGCAATGTTTAACTTTTAATGCTCATGTGGTGAAATAATGTGTGCCCAGTCTTGGCAGCTGGGGGGGTTTGCCCGACACCTCCCCACCCAGGGGAATGAATTGTGGTTTGAAGACAAGCGGTTCATTTCATAACAGAGTTTGACAAATTAATATAAAATATAGAAAGTCCATTCATTCACCAATCTTAAGCTTATTAAACATGGTCTGTTCTAGGTGCAGGGCTGCTTTAATTTTTCCCTTTAGGGGAGTTAGTGGGGGTGGGGGCGGGTCTATCCTGAACTCACTGATGTAAAGACTTTTGTCTTCAGGGGATGGTGGTTCCCTTTTCCTCTGACTGTGGGGGAGGAGTCTTTGTTACTCTCCCCTTTGTTATCTGGGACAGTCCTACCTGCAGGGATTTGTGCAGAATTAACTGCGTTCTCCTTTGACACTTCGACCAGGTGAGGCATCACCCTCACCGTTTTTCTGCCCCCGGGAGGTCTCTCTTTGTCTCTGCAGGTTCCTGTAAATGCTGTTAGCAACTCTGGCGGGGTGCTTCTCGAGTCTGCATTCACATGGGAGGATGTGGCGTCTAATGTTTCACATTTTTACGGGGTTGGTTGACCAGACAGTAGGGGGTTTCATCTGGGATTCTTCCTGGAGTTCCTTTAACCTGTCTTCTGGGTCACTTTTTCCCCTTCTCTTTCTAAAGTTTTGCCAGCCAAATGCCTGCCTGTCCCCTTTCGTTCTCGGCAGGGGTCCCTTGCAGTTCACCAGCCCTGTGCTGGATGGTCCTCTTAACACCAGTACAGGACTTCGGAGTGCAGGTTTTACTGTAGGTTGGGGTTTCCCCTCAACCTGGCACAGTAATCCACCACATCTTTGTGGAGTTTTGGCAACTCAAACTGCTGTCTTATGCGGGCTTTGGTCTTTCGTATACCGGCATGTACAGGCACTGGAGTCTAAAAGAGTCAGAGAGTTATAGAGTCATACAACACTGAAACCGGCCCGTCGGTCCATCGTGATTGTGCATGGCCATCAGGCACCTATCTATTCTAATCCCATTTTCCAGCATGTGGCCCATAGCTATGGTGCTTCAAGTGTTGATCAAAATGCTTCCGAAATGTTGTGAGGATTCATGTCTCGACCAGCCCTTCAGGCAGTGTGTTCCAGATTTCAACCACCCACTGACTGAGATTTGTTTTCTTCAAATTCCCTCTAAACCTCCAGCTCCTTAAATCGATACCCCCTGGCTAGTGGCCCCCTCCGCTAAGGGATAAAAAATTCTACCTCTCTATCCTATCAATGCCCCTCGTAATTTTGTATACTTCAATCAGGTCCCCCCTCAACCTTCTCCGCTTTAAGGAAACCAAAAGAAACCTTTTCAGTCTCTCTTCATAGCTGACATGCTCCAGCCCAGACAACATCCTGGTGAATCTCCTCTGCACCCTCTCCAGTGCAATCACGTCCTCCCTATAGTATGGTGCCCAGAACTGCACACAGTACTCCAGCTATGACCTAACTAGTGTTTGAAACAGCTCCATCATAACCTCCCTCCACTTATATTCTATGCCTCGGCTAATAAAGGCAAATATTCGATAAGCCTTCCCAACCAACTTATCTGCCTGTGCTGCTCCCTTCAGTGATATATGTGTAAGTACACCAAGATGCCTCTGATCAACTGTACTTCCTAGGTTCCTACCATCTATTGTATATTCCCTGGCCTTGTTAATCATCCCAAAATGCATCACCTCACGCTTCCAGGATCAAATTCCATTTGCCACTGCCCTGCTCATCTCACTAGCCAGCCTGTACCCTGTAATCAAAGCCTTTCCTCCTCACTATTTACGACACCAACAATTTTCGTGTCATCTGCGAGCTGAAACATCTTTTCACTGAAATTCAAGGTTGGGAATTTTCGGCTCGCCAGGGCTCAGCATGCCAGCATTTCCACTTAGAGGGGTTGCTCTTTCAAAGTCAATATGTCAGGACCGCCTTGAATGTCGTGATAATGAATGCAAGCTTAGGTAATTCAGTCTCAAGACAAGCCATTATTTTGCATCTCGGCTCATCAGACATGTGTGTCCTGCTGGAGACGTTGGAATGTGAAAAGGTGTTTCAGATGCAAATTGCAGTGGCCATCTTGGCTGCTAGTTTTTTAAAGATTAACTGCAGGATTTTTGACAATAAAAGTTAAATACAAATTTCCAACCAATTAATTAAGATTCTTCATTGGAATATCGTGTTTCCTTGACACAAATAACATCTACATTATATCGTCCATCTAGATTTCTGCCTCAGCCCATCTGACGTATAAACCCTTATCCGTGCCTTTGTTAAAGCATACTTCATTATTCCAATTCTATCCTGGTCACCCTGCCAGTTATAAAGCCCCATAACCCACAGCCCATTCAGAACTCTGCGGCCTGTACCCTAACTCACAGCAAATCCCAATCACCCATCACCCCTGTGCTCACTGATCTGCATTGGCTCCCAGTCTGGCAGCACGTTAATTTTAAAATTTAAATTCTTGTGTTTGAATCCCTTCCTGGTCTCATACACCAATTAGTCCCATTCTCCTGTGCATTCCCATATTCTTGCAAAGCTAATGCTTTTGAGTCTTTTGCCAATTCACCCTTTAAAGTGAGTTGCTTTCCCTCTCCATCTCCGCTGGCTTTGGTTTTCACTCTGCGGGCCCACTGATGCCATTGTTAAAGAAACATGGATCCATAAAATGATGTGAATCACACAGACGGCCACTTCTAGTGTGGTCAACACAGTGCCCCATGCTGAACATGGCTCTAATGTGGTCAGCACAGTGCCCCATGCTGGACAGGTCTCTAGTGTCGTCTGCACAGTGCCCCATGCTAGACAGGACTCCGGTGTAGTCAGCACAGTGCCCCATACTGGACAGGGCTCTAGTGTGGTCAGCACAGTGTCCCATGCTGGACAAGGCACCAGTGTGGTCAGCACAGTATCCCATGCTTCAGGGCACCAGTGTGGTCAGCACAGTGCCCCATACTGGGCAGGGCTCTAGTGTCCTCTGCATGGTGCCCCATGGTGGACAGGACTCTAGTGCGGTCAGTACAGTGTCCCATGCTGTACAGGTCTCTAGTGTGGTCAGTTCATTGCCCCATGCTAGACAGGGCTCTAGTGTCGTCTGCACAGTGCCCCATGCTGGACAGAGCTCGAGTGTGGTAATTACATTGCCCCATACTGGACAGGGCTATAGTGTCGTCTGCATAGTGCCCCATGCTGGGCAGAACTCTAGTGTGGTCAGGACAGTGCCCCATAATGGGCAGAGCTCTAGCGTGGTCAGCACACTGCGACATGGTTGACAGGGCTCTAGCGTGCTCAATACAGTGCCACATACTGGACAGGGCTCTAGTGTGGTTAGCGCAGTGACCCAGGCGGGGCAGGGTTCTAGCGTGGTCAATACAGTACCCCATACTGGACAGGGCTCGAGTGTCATCTGCACAGCGCCCCATGCTGGACAGGGCTGTACTGTGGTCAGCACAGTGCTCCATATTGGACAGGGCTCTGCTGTCGTCTGCACAGTGCCCCAGACGGGACAGGGCTGCAGTTTGGTCAACACAATGCCCCATGCTGTGCAGGGCTCTAGTGAGGTCAGCACACTGCCCCATGCCGGGCAGAGCTCTAGTGTCGTCTGCACAGTGCCCCATGCTGGACAGGGCACGAGTGTGGTTAGCACAGTGCCGCATGCTGGACAGGGCTCTAGTGTGGTCCGTACATTGCCCCATACTGGACAGGGTTCTATTGTGGTCAGCACAGTGCCCCATACTGGACAGGGCTCTAGTATGGTCAGCACAGTGCCCCATGCTGGGCAGGGCTCTAGTATGGTCAGTACATTGCCCCATGCTGGACAGGGCTCTAGTGTGGTCCGTACATTGCCCCATACTGGACAGGGTTCTATTGTGGTCAGCACAGTGCCCCATACTGGACAGGGCTCTAGTATGGTCAGCACAGTGCCCCATGCTGGGCAGGGCTCTAGTATGGTCAGTACATTGCCCCATGCTGGGCAGGGCTCTAGTGTGGTCAGCACAGTTCTCCATGTTAGACAGGGCACCTGTGTGGTCAGCACAGTGCCCCCATGCTGGACAGGGCACTTGTATGGTCAGCACAGTGCCCCATGCTGGTCAGGGCTCCAGTGTGGTCAGCACAGTGCCCCATGCTGGACAGGGCTCTATTGTGGTCAGCACAGTGCCCCATGCTGAACAGGGCTCTAGTGTGGTCAGCACAGTGCCTCAGGCTGGGCATGGCTGTAGCCCTGGTGTGCCATGTATGCGCTGTGAGGGTGAGGATTTGTTTGAAGTGACATCAATCAGCCATTCCGGCAGCTTTGAAGGACGTCTTTGAAACTTGGTCTGTGCATGTCCACTGTCTACCTGTGTTAGTCATGTCAGATGAACATACATTCAGCAGCACGAGGAAGCCTCTTTAGTGTTATTTAAATGGAGCATTCATCCAACTTACAGCTGAGGGGCTTTTGACTTACCTCTGCTATTGTAAAGTTAGTGGAGGTGGTGTGGATGGTTTACTGGAGGTTGAGATGTGTGCTGTTGCAGATGTTCAGGGAGGACAGAGGATTTGGTGACCCAACTCTGGCCGAGGTATAGGGACTGCAGCTACAGTGGCTCTGAGTCCGTAACATGACAAACAAATGGAACAGAGGCGGCAGAGAGGGCAAGCTCTGCAAAGGGACTGGAAGAGGGGGCTCTGCCCTACCCACCCCGGGTTCTCCAAAAGCACTTTTCCGGCCTACACCTAACCCAGGAGCAGTGTGTAAGGTGACTCTGATTCAGAAAGGAGGTGGTCACAGAACTTAGTCACCGCCTGTAACACAACCTGGAGCCTACACCAGGGTCAGGACGGAGCTGTCCGTGGCTGCCAAGATCACAATTTCATTGAACTTCTATGTATCTGGTTATGTCCAGGCAGGAGCGGGTTACATATCCCACAGAGAGCCACAGAGAGTGATGAAGTCATTTACAACACAGAAGGAGGCCATTCGGACCCTCCATGCCAGCTCTCTGTGGAACAATCCAGTCATTCCCACTCTCCCGCTCAATCCCCGTATCCCTACAAGTTCATTTCCTTCAGGTGCCCAAATATTTCCTTTTGAAATCATTGATTGTCTCGGCTTCCTCCACCCTCATGGGCAGTGAGTTCCAGCTCATTACCATCCACTGTGTAAAAGTTCTTCCTCATATTCCCCCTGCATCTCTTACCCAGAACCTTCCATCTGTGTTCCCTGGTCCGTGTTTCATCAGTGAATGGGAACAGTTTTTCCTTGTCTATCTTATCTAAACCTGTCAAAATCATGAGGGGTCTGGACAGATTAGGTGGGGAGAAACTTTTCCCACTTGTCAAAGGAACAACAATGGATGGGCACAGATTTAATGTACTTGTTTAAAGAAAACAATGCGAACATGAGGAAAACATTTTTGTACAGTGAGTGGTTAGGATCTGGATTGCACTGTCTGAGAGTGCGATGGAGGCAGGTTCACTTCAGGCATTGGAAAGGGAATTATATAGTGACCTGAAAAGGAATAATGTACAGGGTTATGGGAAAAAGGCACTAAGTGAATTGCTCACTCAGTGAGCCGGTGCAGATATGATGGGCCGAATAGCCTCCTTCTGTGCTGCAATAAATATGTGATTTTCTGTGATTCTGTCACAATCTTGCACACTTCCAGTAAATATTCCCGCAATCTCCTTTTCTCCAGGGAGAACAATCCCAGTTTTTTCCAGACTAACCTTGTTGCGAAATCCCCCATCCCTGGAACCATTTTGGAAAATATCCACTGCACACTCTCAATGACCCTCACATCCTTCCGAAAGTGTGGTGAACAGAACTGGACACAATACCCCACTTTCAGCCGAACCAGAGCTGGAAACATTTTAAGCATAACTTCCCTGTTTTTATACTCCATGCCTATATTTATGAATCCCGCCGTCTCTTATCGCTCGCTGGTTTGTCAGTTGATGTATCTGCAGGGTGACGAAGGCCATCTATATCGGGGGACGTGAATTATACTGTCTGCTCCCTCAGCCGCCATGTCAAGGGGGAGAGGTACCAGAACTGAAATAACTCTCACTCCATTAATGTACAGTTGGTGTGTGAGCATGCCCAGGACATCATGTTGGGGAATGTCCACGATCCTGGCAGCAGCCACCATACCTTCATTCTGAAGCAACCAGCCGGTCCCAACGTCTTCAGGGCTTTATGGAAAATCAGGGCGGTGCAGTGGTTAGCACCGCAGCCTCACAGCTCCAGCGACCCGGGTTCAATTCTGGGTACTGCCTGTGTGGAGTTTGCAAGTTCTAGCTGTATCTGCGTGGGTTTTCTCTGGGTGCTCCGGTTTCCTCCCACATGCCAAAAGACTTGCAGGTTGGTAGGTATATTGGCCATTATAAATTGCCACTAGTATAGGAAGGTGGTAGGGAAATATAGGGACAGGTGGGGATGTACAGGTGGGAATATGGGATTAGTGTAGGATTAGGATAAATGGGTGGTTGATGGTCGGCACAGACTCGGAGGGACGAAGGGCCTGTTTCAGTGCTGTATCTCTAAACATAAACAGAATGTGGCTCCTCACAGTCAATCGATACCCCGCCCCCTCCCATATATGGCTCATGATTGTACGCCCCGAACCCCACCTCCCACTGCCAGTCAGCAGGAACATGGTGGAACAGACCATCGGTGTGATGAAGCAATGCTTCCAATGTCTGAACCGCTCGGGGCGTGTCCTCCAGTACACACTGGATCAGGTGCCCAAGTTTATGGTGTTCTGCTGCACCCTTCATATTATCACCATCATGAGGACACAGGCATTAGCACTAGGAATCCGGAGGCGACCTCAGGAGGAGGAGGAGGCAGGGAGGACATTTCCTGGATGCCTTCGATCCCGACTTGCCGAGTGCTCCGAGACAGTGCTGTCCAACTGGCTGCAGCATTTTGTATTCATTACTGCGACATGGGCGTCTCTGGCTTGGCCAGCATCCATTGCCCATCCCTAATTGTCCTTGAGAAGGTGATGGTAAGCTGCCTTCTGAACCACTGCAGTTCATGTGAGATAGGTTCAACCACAGCGCTGTTAGGAAGGGAGTTCCAGGATTTTGACTCAGCGACAGTGAAGGAACGGCGATGCAGTTCCCAGTCAGAATGGTGTGTGACTTGGAGGGGAACTTGCAGCTGGTGGAGTTTTCGCTGCCCTTGTCCTTCCGGGGGTTTCGAAGGTGCTGTCTGAGGAGCTTTGCTGAGTTGCTGCTGTTCATCTTGTAGATGGTACACACTGTTGTCACTGTGACTGGTGCTGGAGTCATAGAGTCATTTATGGTATAGATTGAGCACATGCTGTCTCTCTGCACAGTAATCCAGTCAATCCGATTCCCCCACTCAGTCCCCGTGTTTCAGCAAGTTTTTTTCCAAAGGAACAAAGAACAAAGAAAACTACAGCACAGGAACAGGCCCTTCGGCCCTCAAAGCCTGCGCCGATCCACATCCTCTATCTAAACATGTCGCCTATTTTCTACATTTTCTCACTTTGAACTCGTGACCCCTAGTAATGGAATCCCCCACTCTGGGAAAAAGCTTCTTGCTATCCACCCTGTCTATACCTCTCATCGTTTTGCACACCTCAATCAGGTCCCCCCTCAACCTCCGTCTTTCTAATGAAAATAATCCTAATCTACTCAACCTCTCTTCATAGCTAGCGCCCTCCATACCAGGCAACATCCTGGTGAACCTCCTCTGCATCCTCTCCAAAGCATCCACATCCTTTTGGTAATGTGGCGACCAGAACTACACGCAGTATTTCAAATGTGGCCGAACCAAAGTCCTATACAACTGTAACATGACCCGCCAACCCTTGTACGCAATACCCCGTCCGATGAAGGAAAGCATGCCGTATGCCTTCTTGGCCACTCTATTGACCTGCGTTGCCACCTTCAGGGAAAAATGGACCTGAACACCCAAATCTCTCTGTACATCAATTTTCCCCAGGACTTTTCCATTTACTGCATAATTCACTCTTGAATTGGATCTTCCAAAATGCATCACCTCGCATTTGCCCTGATTGAACTCCATCTGCCATTTCTCTGCCCAACTCTCCAATCTATCTGTATTCTGACAGTCCCCTTCACTATCTGCTACTCCACCAATCTCAGTGTCGTCTGCAAACTTGCTAATCAGACCACCTATACTTTCCTCCAAATCATTTATGTACATCACAAACAACAGTGGTCCCAGCACGGATCCCTGTGGAACACCAGGTCTCCATTTTGAGAAACTCCCTTCCACTGCTACTCTCTGTCTCCTGTTGCCCAGCCAGTTCTTTATCCATCTAGCTAGTACACCCTGGACCCCATGCGCCTTCACTTTCTCCATCAGCCTACCATGGGGAACCTTATCAAACGCCTTACTGCAGTCCATGTATACGACACCTACAGCCCTTCCCTCATCAATCAACTTTGTCACTTCCTCAAATAATTCTATTAAGTTGGTAAGACGTGACCTTCCCTGCACAAAACCATGTTGCCTATCACTGATAAGCCAGTTTTCTTCCAAATGGGAATAGATCCTATCCCTCAGTATCTTCTCCAGCAGCTTCCCTACCACTGACTTCAGGCTCACCGGTCTGTAATTACCTGGATTTTCCCTCCTACCCTTCTTAAACAAGGGGACAACATTAGCAATTCTCCAGTCCTCCGGGATCTCACCCGTGTTTAAGGATGCTGCAAAGATATCTGTTAAGGCCCCAACTATTTCCTCTCTCGCTTCCCTCAGTAACCTGGGATAGATCCCATCCGGACCTCGGGACTTCTCCACCTTAATGCCTTTTAGAATACCCAACACTTCCTCCCTCCTTATGCTGACTTGATCTAGAGTAATCAAACATCTGTCCGTAAACTCAATATCCGTCATTTCCCTCTCCTCAGTGAATACTGATGCAAAGTACTCGTTTAGAATCTCACCCATTTTCCCTGACTCCACGCAGAACTTTCCTCCTTTGTCCTTGAGTGGGCCGATCCTTTCTCTTGTTACCCTCTTACTCCTTATATATGAATAAAAGGCTTTGGGATTTTCCTTAACCCTGTTTGCTAAAGATATTTCATGACCCCTTTTAGCCCTCTTAATTCATCGTTTCAGATTGGTCCTACATTCCCGATATTCTTTCAAAGCTTCGTCTTTCTTCAGCCTCCTAGACCTTATGTATGCTTCCTTTTTCCTCTTAGCTAGTTTCACAATTTCACCTGTTATCCATGGTTCCCTAATCTTGCCATTTCTATCCCTCATTTTCACAGGAACATGTCTCTCCTGCACGCTGATCAACCTCTCTTTAAAAGACTCCCACATATCAAATCTGTATTTACCTTCAACAGCAGCTCCCAATCTACATTCCACAGCTTCTGCCGAATTTTGGTATAGTTGGCCTTCCCCCAATTTAGCACTCTTCCTTTAGGACCACTCTCGTCTTTGTCCATGAATATTCTAAAACTTACGGAATTGTGATCACTCATCCCAAAGTCGTCCCCTACTGAAACTTCAACCACCTGGACGGGCTCATTTCCCAACCCCAGGTCCAGTATGGCCCCTTCCCGAGTTAGACTATTTACAAACTGCTCTAGAAAACCCTCCTGGATGCTCCTTACAAATTCTGCTCCATCTGGACCTCTAACACTAAGTGAATCCCTGTCAATGTTGGGAAAATTAAAATCTCCTATCACCACCACCCTGTTGCTCCTACATCTTTCCATAATCTGCTTACATATTTGTACCCCTATCTCACGCTCGCTGTTGGGAGGCCTGTAGTACAGCCCCAACATTGTTACCGCACCCTTCCTATTTCTGAGTTCTGCCCATCTTGCATCACTGTTCGAGTCCTCCATAGTGCCCTCCTTCAGCACAGCTGTGATATCCTCTTTGACCAGTAATGCAACTCCTCCACCCCTTTTACCTCCCTCTCTATCCCGCCTGAAGCATCGATATCCTGGGATATTTAGTTTGCAATCATGCCCTTCCCTCAACCAAGTCTCAGTAATAGCAATAACATCATACTCCCAGGTAAAAATCGAAGCCCTAAGTTCATTTGCCTTACCTACTACACTTCTTGCATTTAAACAAATGCACCTCAGACTACCAGTCCCTTTGCGTTCATCATCTGCTCCCTGCCTACTGTTTCCCTTAGTCACGCTGACTTCATTATCTAGTTCCTTACAGTCTTTAGTTACTATCTCCTTACTGTGCACTGACCTCCTCATTTGGTTCCCATCCCCATGCAACATTAGTTTAAACCCTCCCCAAAAGCGTTAGCGAAAGCACCCCCAAGGACATTGGTTCCAGTCCGGCCCAGGTGTACACCGACCAATTTGTAATAGTCCCACCTCCCCCAGAACCGGTCCCAAAGTCCCAAAAATCTGAACCCCTCCCTCCTGCACCATCTCGCAAGCCACGCATTCATCCTGACTAATGTTTCATTTCTACTCTGACTATCACGTGGCACTGGTAGCAATCCTGAGATTACTGCCTCTGAGGTCCTAATTTTTAACTTGGGTCCGTACAACCTAAATTCTGCTTGTCGGACCTCATCCCGTGTTTTAACTAAATCCCAATGATATTTGTGCCTCTGTGCACATCCACAACTGGCTGTTCACCCTCCCCCTTCAGAATGTTCTGCAGCCGATCTGAGACATCCCTGACCCGTGCACCCTGGAGGCAACATACCATTCGGGAGTCTCGTTTTCGACCACAGCACCGCCTATCCACTCCCCTTTCAATCGAATCCCCGATGACTATAACCGTTCCACTCTTTTTCCCGCCCTTCCGAACAGCAGAGCCAGCCACGGTGCCATGAGCCTGGCTACTGCTGCCTTCCCCCGGTGAGCCATCTCCCTCAACAGTATCAAAAACGGTATACCTGTTTTGGAGGAAGATGACCGCAGGGGACACCTGCGCTGCCTTCCTGCTCTTTCTCTGCCTTTTGGTCACCCATTCCCTTTCTCCCTCAGCAATCCTAAACTGTGGTGTGACAAATTCGTTAAACGTGCTATCCACGACCTCCTCAAAATCGCGGATGCTCCAAAGTGAGCCAATCGGCAGCTCCAGAGCCATCATGCGGTCTAACAAGAGTTGCAGCTGGACACACGTCCCGCACGTGAAGAAGTCAGGGACATCAGCCGTGTCCCTGAGCTCCCACATTGAGCAAGAGGAGCAGAACACGGCCCAGAGATCTTCTCCCATTTTTAGTCGTAAACTTAACTTAGATAAATGAAAAAGGAACGAAAGGTTTTTACCAATTACACGGCAGAGAGAAAAAGAAAAATAGAAAAAGCCTTACCTTATATACACACCAGCGAGTTCTTTTTTTTTGTTTAAGGATGGAGGGCGGGTGGGAGACACTCCACGAGCCGTGTCTCGGGTTCAGAAACGGCCCAAATATAGGCGCTTTTCACTTACCCAGAAGCACCCTGGTCCGCAGAAAACAAAAGGAAATTGGGTTTAAGTTGAAACTGACCTTTCCAGCTGATCACTCGCTAGCACTCTCTGCTCCCGAATAAGCTGCTTCAATGAAAGGTAAGTTATTTTAAACGGCCCAAATATATGCGCTTTTTACATACCCAGAAGCCCCCTGGTCCGCCGAAAGCAAAAGGAAATTAAGTTTAAGTTGAAACTGACCTTCCCAGCTGATCACTCGCTCGCACTCTCTGCTCCCGAATAAGCCGCTGCAATGGAAGGTAATTTATTTTAAACGGCCCAAATATATAGGCTTTTTCCTTCCCCAGAAGCCCCCTGGTCCACCGAAAACGAAAGGAAATTAAATTTAAGTTGAAACTGACATTCCCAGCTGATTGGTCGCTCGCACTCTCTGCTCCCGAATAAGCTGCTGCAATGAAAGGTAGGTTATTTTAAACGGACCAAATAAATAGGCTTTTTACGTACCCAGAAGCCCCCTGGTCCGCCGAAAACAAAAGGAATTTAATTTAAGTTGTAACTGACATTCCCAGCTGATCGCTCTCTCACATTCTCAGCTCCCAAATTAGATGCTGCAATGAAAGGTTGGTTATTTTAAACGGCCCAAATCTATACCCTTTTTACTTACCCAGAAGCCGCCTGGTCCGCCGAATGCAAAAGCAAATTAAGTTTCAGTTGAAACTGACCTTCCCAGCCGATCACTCGCTCGGACTCTCTGCTCCCAAATAAGCTGCTGCAATGAAAGGTAAGTTATTTTTAACGGACCACATATATAGGCTTTTCACTTACCCAGAAGTCCCCTGGTCCACCGAAATCAAAATAAATTTAACTTTCAGTTGAAACTGACCTTCCCAGCTGAACGCTCGCTCGCACTCTCGGCACCCGAATAAGCAGCTGCAAGGAAAGGTAAGTTACTTTAAATGGCCCAAATATATAGGCTTTTTACTTACCCAGAAGCCCACTGGTCCGCGAAAACAAAAGGAAATTAAGTTTAAGTTGAAACTGACCTTCCCAGCTGATCGCTCGCTCGCACTCTCTGCTCCCGAATAAGCTGCTGCAATGAAAGGTAAGTTATTTTAAACGGCCCAAATACATACGCTTTTTACTTACCCAGAAGCCCTCTGGTCCGACGAAAACAAAAGGAAATATAGTTTAAGTTGAAACTGACCTTCCCAGCTGATCGCTCACTCGCACTCTCTGCTCCCGAATATGCTGCTGCAATGAAAGATACGTTATTATAAACGGCCCAAATATATAGGTTTTTCACTTACCCAGAAGCAACCTGGTCCGCCTGAAACAGAAGGAAATTGGGTTTAAGTTGAAACTGACCTTCCCAGCAGATCACTCGCTCGCACTATCTGCTCCCGAATAAGCTGCTGCAATGAAAGGTAAGTTATTTTAAACGGCCCAAATATATAGGCTTTTTACTTACCCAGAAGCCCCCTGGTCCGCCGAAAGCAAAAGGAAATTAAGTTTAATTTGAGGCTGACCTTCCCAGCCGATCACTCGCTCGCACTCTCTGCTCCCGAATAAGCTGCTGCAATGAAAGGTAAGATATTTTAAACGGCCCAAATAAATAGGCTTTTTACAGACCCAGTAGCCCCCTGGGCCGCCGAACACAAAAGGAATTTATGTTTAAGTTGAAACGGACCTTCCCAGCTGATCGCTCGCTCGCAGTCTCTGCTCCCGAATAAGCTGCTGCAATGAAAGGTAAGTTATTTTAAACGGACCCAATAAATAGGCTTTTTACGTACCCAGAAGCCCCCTGGTCCGCCGAAAACAAAAGGAATATAATTTAAGTTGTAACTGACATTCCCAGCTGATCACTCTCTCGCATTCTCTGCTCCGAAATAAGATGCTGCAAGGAAAGGTAAGTTACTTTAAACGGACCAAATATATAGGCTTTTTACTAACCCAGAAGCACGCTGGTCCGCCGAAAACAAAAGGAATTTAAGTTTAAGTTGAATCTGTCCTTAAGAGCTGATCGCTCGCTCGCACTCTCTGCTCCCGAATAAGCTGCTGCAATGAAAGTAAAGGTATTTTAAACGGCCCAAATACATAGGCTTTTGACTTTCCCAGAAGCCCCCTGGTCGGCCGAAAACAAAAGGAATTTAAATTTAAGTTGAAACTGACCTTCCCAGCTGATCACTCGCTCGCACTCTCTGCTCCCGAATAAGTTGCTGCAATGAAAGGTTAGGTTATTTTAAACGGCTCAAATATATAGGCTTTTTACTTACCCAGAAGCCCCCTGGTCCGCCGAAAGCAAAAGGAAGTTAAGTTTAAGTTGAAACTGACCTTCCCAGCTGATAACTCGCTCGCACTCTCTGCTCCCGTATAAGCTGCTGCAATGAAAGGTAAGTTATTTTAAACGGCCCAAATATATACGCTTTTTACTTACCCAGAAGCCGCCTGGTCCGCCGAAAACAGAAGAAAATTAACTTTAAGTTGAAACTGACCTTCCCAGCTGATCAGTCTCTCGTACTCTCTGCTCCCGAATCAGCTGCTGCAATGAAAGGTAAGTTATTTCAAACGGTCAAAATATATATGCTCTTTACTTACCCAGAAGCCCCTTGGTAAGCCGAAAACAAAAGGAAATGAAGTTTAAGTTGAAACTGACCTTCCCAGCTGATCACTCGCTCGCATTCTCTGCTCCCGAATAAGCTGCTGCAATGAAAGGCAAGTTCTTTTAAACGGCCCAAATACATACGCTTTTTACTGACCCAGAAGCCCCTTGGTCCGACGAAAACAAAAGGAAATATAGTTTAAGTTGAAACAGACATTCCCAGCTGATCGCTCACTCGCACTCTCTGCTCCCGAATAAGCTGCTGCAATGAAAGATACGTTAATATAAACGGCCCAAATATATAGGCTTTTCACTTAGCCAGAAGCAACCTGGTCCCCCTAAAACAGAAGGAAATTAAGTTTAAGATGAAACTGACCTTCCCAGCTGAACACTCGCTCGCACTATCTGCTCCCGAATAAGCTGCTGCAATGAAAGGTAAGTTATTTTAAACGGCCCAAATATATAGGCTTTTTACTTACCCAGAAGCCCCCTGGTCTGCCGAAAGCAAAAGGAAATTAAGTTTAAGTTGAGGCTGACCTTCCCAGCCGATCACTCGCTCGCACTCTCTGCTCCCGAATAAGCTGCTGCAAGGAAAGGTAAGATATTTTAAACGGCCCAAATAAATAGGCTTTTTACAGACCCAGTAGCCCCCTGGGCCGCCGAACACAAAAGGAATTTATGTTTAAGTTGAAACTGACCTTCCGAGCTGATCGCTCGCTCGCACTCTCAGCTCCCGAATAAGCTGCTGCAATGAAAGGTAACTTATTTTAAACGGGCCAAATAAATAGGCTTTTTACGGACCCAGAAGCCCCCTGGTCCGCCGAAAACAAAAGAAAATTAAGTTTAAGTTGAAACTGACATTCCCAGCTGATCGCTCGCTCGCACTCTCTGCACCCGAATAAGCTGCTGCAATGAAAGGTAAGTTATTTTACACGGACCAAATAAATAGGCTTTTTACGTACCCAGAAGCCCCCTGGTCCGCCGAAAACAAAAGGAATTTAATTTAAGTTGTAACTGACATTCCCAGCTGATCGCTCTCTCGCATTTTCTGCTCCTAAATAAGATGCTGCAAGGAAAGGTAAGTTACTTTAAACGGACCAAATATATAGGCATTTTACTTACCCAGAAGCACCCTGGTCCGCCGAAAACAAAAGAAAATTAAGTTTAAGTTGAAACTGACCTTCCCAGCTGATCGCTCGCTCGCACTCTCTGCACCCGAATAAGCTGCTGCAATGAAAGGTAAGTTATTTTAAATGGATAAAATAAATAGGCTTTTTACGTACCCAGAAGCTCCCTGGTCCGCCGAAAACAAAAGGAATTTAATTTAAGTTGTAACTGACATTCCCAGCTGATCGCTCTCTCTCATTCTCTGCTCCGAAATAAGATGCTGCAAGGAAAGGTAAGTTACTTTAAACGGACCAAATATATAGGCATTTTACTTACACAGAAGCACGCTGGTCCGCCGAAAACAAAAGGAATTTAAGTTTAAGTTGAATCTGTCCTTAAGAGCTGATCGCTCGCTCGCACTCTCTGCTCCCGAATAAGCTGCTGCAATGAAAGGTAAGTTATTTTAAACGGCCCAAATATATACGCTTTTTACTTACCCAGAAGCCGCCTGGTCTGCCGAAAACAGAAGAAAATTAACTTTAAGTTGAAACTGACCTTCCCAGCTGATCAGTCTCTCGTACTCTCTGCTCCCGAATCAGCTGCTGCAATGAAAGGTAAGTTATTTCAAACGGTCAAAATACATACGCTTTTTACTGACCCAGAAGCCCCTTGGTAAGCCGAAAACAAAAGGAAATTAAGTTTAAGTTGAAACTGACCTTCCCAGCTGATCACTCGCTCGCATTCTATGCTCCCGAATAAGCTGCTGCAATGAAAGGCAAGTTCTTTTAAACGGCCTAAATACATACGCTTTTTACTGACCCAGAAGCCCCTTGGTCCGACGAAAACAAAAAGAAATATAGTTTAAGTTGAAACAGACATTCCCAGCTGATCGCTCACTCGCACTCTCTGCTCCCGAATAAGCTGCTGCAATGAAAGATACGTTAATATAAACGGCCCAAATATATAGGCTTTTCACTTAGCAAGAAGCAACCTGGTCCCCCTAAAACAGAAGGAAATTAAGTTTAAGATGAAACTGACCTTCCCAGCTGAACACTCGCTCGCACTATCTGCTCCCGAATAAGCTGCTGCAATGAAAGGTAAGTTATTTTAAACGGCCCAAATATATAGGCTTTTTACTTACCCAGAAGCCCCCTGGTCTGCCGAAAGCAAAAGGAAATTAAGTTTAAGTTGAGGCTGACCTTCCCAGCCGATCACTCGCTCGCACTCTCTGCTCCCGAATAAGCTGCTGCAAGGAAAGGTAAGATATTTTAAACGGCCCAAATAAATAGGCTTTTTACAGACCCAGTAGCCCCCTGGGCCGCCGAACACAAAAGGAATTTATGTTTAAGTTGAAACTGACCTTCCGAGCTGATCGCTCGCTCGCACTCTCAGCTCCCGAATAAGCTGCTGCAATGAAAGGTAAGTTATTTTAAACGGACCAAATAAATAGGCTTTTTACGGACCCAGAAGCCCCCTGGTCCGCCGAAAACAAAAGAAAATTAAGTTTAAGTTGAAACTGACATTCCCAGCTGATCGCTCGCTCGCACTCTCCGCACCCGAATAAGCTGCTGCAATGAAAGGTAAGTTATTTTACACGGACCAAATAAATAGGCTTTTTACGTACCCAGAAGCCCCCTGGTCCGCCGAAAACAAAAGGAATTTAATTTAAGTTGTAACTGACATTCCCAGCTGATCGCTCTCTCGCATTTTCTGCTCCTAAATAAGATGCTGCAAGGAAAGGTAAGTTACTTTAAACGGACCAAATATATAGGCATTTTACTTACCCAGAAGCACCCTGGTCCGCCGAAAACAAAAGAAAATTAAGTTTAAGTTGAAACTGACCTTCCCAGCTGATCGCTCGCTCGCACTCTCTGCACCCGAATAAGCTGCTGCAATGAATGGTAAGTTATTTTAAACGGATAAAATAAATAGGCTTTTTACGTACCCAGAAGCTCCCTGGTCCGCCGAAAACAAAAGGAATTTAATTTAAGTTGTAACTGACATTCCCAGCTGATCGCTCTCTCTCATTCTCTGCTCCGAAATAAGATGCTGCAAGGAAAGGTAAGTTACTTTAAACGGACCAAATATATAGGCATTTTACTTACACAGAAGCACGCTGGTCCGCCGAAAACAAAAGGAATTTAAGTTTAAGTTGAATCTGTCCTTAAGAGCTGATCGCTCGCTCGCACTCTCTGCTCCCGAATAAGCTGCTGCAATGAAAGTAAAGGTATTTTAAACGGCCCAACTACATAGGCTTTTTACTTCCCCAGAAGCCCCCTGGTCGGCCGAAAACAAAAGGAATTTAAATTTAAGTTGAAACTGACCTTCCCAGCTGATCACTCGCTCGCACTCTCTGCTCCCGAATAAGTTGCTGCAATGAAAGGTAGGTTATTTTAAACGGCTCAAATATACAGGCGTTTTACTTCCCCAGAAGCCACCTGGTCCGCCGAAAAGAAAAGGATATTAAGTTTAAGTTGAAACTGACCTTCCAAGCTGATCGCCCGCTCGCACTCTCTGCTCCCGAATAAGCTGCTGCAATGAAAGGTAAGTTATTTTAAGCGGGCCAAATCTATACCCTTTTTACTCACCCAGAAGCCCCCGGGTCCGCCGAATGCAAAAGGAAATTAAGTCTAAGTTGAAACTGACCTTCCCAGCCGATCACTCGCTCACACTCTCTGCTCCCGAATAAGCTGCTGCAATGAAAGGTAAGTTATTTTTAACGGACCACATATATAGGCTTTTCACTTACCCAGAAGTCCCCTGGTCCGCCGAAAGCAAAATAAATTTAACTTTAAGTTGAAACTGACCTTCCCAGCTGCACGATCGCTCGCACTCTCGGCACCCGAATAAGCAGCTGCAAAGAAAGGTAAGTTACTTTAAACGGCCCAAATACATCGGCTTTTTACTTCCCCAGAAGCCCCCTGGTCGGCCGAAAACAAAAGGAATTTAAATTTAAGTTGAAACTGACCTTCTGAGCTGATCGCTCGCTCGCATTTTCTGCTCCCGAATAAGCTGCTGCAAAGAAAGGTACGTTATTATAAGCGGCCCAAATATATAGGCCTTTTACTTACCCAGAAGCCCACTGGTCCGCGAAAACAAAAGGAAATTAAGTTTAAGTTGAAACTGACCTTCCCAGCTGATCGCTCGCTCGCACTCTCTGCTCCCGAATAAGCTGCTGCAATGAAAGGTAAGTTATTTCTAATGGCGCAAATATATAGGCGTCTAACGTACCCAGAAGACCCATGGTCCGCCGAAAGCAAAAGGAATGTAACTTTAAGTTGAAACTGACCTTCCCAGCTGATCGCTCGCTCACAATCTCTGCTCCCGAATAAGCTGCTGCAATGAAAGGTAAGTTATTTTAAACGGCCCAAATAAATACGCTTTTTACTTACCAGGAAGCCTCCTGGTCCGCCGAAAGCAAAAGGAAATTAAGTTTAAGTTGAAACTGACCTTCCCAGCTGATCGCTCGCTCACAATCTCTGCTCCCGAATAAGCTGCTGCAATGAAAGGCAAGTTATTTTAAACGGCCCAAATGTATAGGCCTTTTACTTACCCAGAAACCCCCTGGTCCGCCGAAAACAAAAGGAAATTAAGTTAAGTTGAAACTGACCTTCCCAGCTGATCACTCGCTCGCACTATCTGCTCCCGAATAAGCTGCTGCAATGAAAGGTAAGTTATTTTAAACGGCCCAAATATATAGGCTTTTTGCTTACCCAGAAGCCCCCTGGTCTGCCGAAAGCAAAAGGAAATTAAGTTTAAGTTGAGGCTGACCTTCCCAGCCGATCACTCGCTCGCACTCTCTGCTCCCGAATAAGCTGCTGCAATGAAAGGTAAGTTATTTTAAACGGCCCAAATAAATACGCTTTTTACTTACCAGGAAGCCTCCTGGTCCGCCGAAAACAAAAGGAATTTATGTTAAAGTTGAAACTGACCTTCCGAGCTGATCGCTCGCTCGCACTCTCTGCTCCCGAATAAGCTGCTGCAAGGAAAGGTAAGTTACTTTAAACGACCCAAATATATAGGCATTTACTTACCCAGAAGCCCCCTGGTCCGCCGAAAACAAATGGAATTTAATTTAAGTTGAAACTGACCTTCCCAGCTGATCGCTCGCTCACACTCTCTGCTCCCGAATAAGCTGCTGCAAGGAAAGCTAAGTTATTTTAAACGGCCCAAATATATAGGCTTTTTACTTACCCGGAAGACCGCTGGTCCGCCGCAAACTAAAGGAATTTAAGTTTAAGTTGAAATTGACTTTCTGAGCTGATCGCTCGCTCGCATTTTCTGCTCCCGAATAAGCTGCTGCAAAGAAAGGTACGTTATTATAGCGGCCCAAATATATAGGCTTTTTACTTCCCCAGAAGCCCCCTGGTCCGCCGAAAACAAAAGGTAATTAAGTTTAAGTTGAAACTGACCTTCCCAGCTGATCGCTCACTCGCACTCTCTGCTCCCGAATAAGCTGCTGCAATGAAAGATACGTTATTATAAACGGCCCAAATATATAGGCTTTTCACTTACCCAGAAGCCCCCTGGTCCGTCGAAAGCAAAAGGAAATTAAGTTTAAGTTGAGGCTGACCTTCCCAGCCGATCACTCGCTCGCACTCTCTGCTCCCGAATAAGATGCTGCAAGGAAAGGTAAGATATTTTAAACGGTCCAAATAATAGGCTTTTTACATACCCAGAAGCCCCCTGGGCCGCCGAAAACAAAAGGAATTTATGTTTAAGTTTAAACCGACCTTCCGAGCTGATCGCTCACTCGCACTCTCTGCTCCCGAATAAGCGGCTGCAAGGAAAGGTAAGTTACTTTAAACGACCCAAATATATAGGAATTTGCTTACCCAGAAGCCCCCTGGTCCGCCGAAAGCAAAAGGAATTTAATTTAAGTTGAAACTGACCTTCCCAGCTGATCGCTCGCTCGCACTCTCTGCTCCCGAATAAGCTGCTGCAAGGAAAGGTAAGTTACTTTAAACGGCCCAAATATATAGGCTTTTTACTTACCCAGAAGCCCGCTGGTCCGCCGAAAACAAAAGGAATTTAAGTTTAAGTTGAAACTGACCTTCTGAGCTGATCGCTCGCTCTCATTCTCTGCTCCCGAATAAGCTGCTGCAATGAAAGGTAAGTCATTTTTAACGACCCAAGTAAACAGGCATTTTACTGACCCACAAGCCCCCTGGTCCGCCGAAAACAAAAGGAATTTAAGTTTAAGTTGAAACTGACCTTCCGGGCTGATCGCTCACTCGCACTCTCTGCTCCCGAATAAGCTACTGCAATGGAAGTTACGTTATTATAAACGGCCCAAATATATAGGCTTTTTACTTCCCCAGAAGCCCCCTGGTCCGCCGAAAACAAAAGGTAATTACGTTTAAGTTGAAACTGACCTTCCCAGCTGATCGCTCGCTCGCACTCTCTGCTCCCGAATAAGCTGCTGCAATGAAAGGTAAGTTATATTAAAAGGCCCAAATATATACGCTTTTTACTAACCCAGAAGCCCCCTGGTTCGCTGAAAGCAAAAGGAAATTATGTTTAAGTTGAAACTGACCTTCCCAGCTGATCACTCGTTCGCACTCTCTGCTCCCGAATAAGCTGCTGCAATGAAAGTTAAGTTATTTTTAACGGCCCAAGTAAATAGGCATTTTACTTGCCCAGAAGCCCCCTGGTCCGCCGAAAACAAAAGGAATTTAAGTTTAAGTTGAAATTGACCTTCTGCGCTGATCGCTCGCTCGCATTCTCTGCTCCCGAATCAGCTGCTGGAATGAAAGGTACGTTATTATAAGCGGCCCAAATATATAGGCTTTTTACTTCCCCAGAAGCCCCCTGGTCCGCCGAAAACAAAAGGTAATAAAGTTTAAGTTGAAACTGACCTTCCCAGCTGATCGCTCGCTCGCTCTCTCTGCTCCCGAATATGATGCTGCAAGGAGAGGTAAGATATTTTAAACGGTCCAAATAAATAGGCTTTTTACATACCCAGAAGCCCCCTGGGCCGCAGAAAACAAAAGGAATTTATGTTTAAGTAGAAACCGACCTTCCCAGCTGATCGCTCACTCGCACTCTCTGCTCCCGAATAAGCTGCTGCAAGGAAAGGTAAGTTACTTTAAACGACCCAAATATATAGGCATTTACTTAACCAGTAGCCCCCTGGTCCGCCGAAAACAAAAGGAATTTAATTTAAGTTGAAACTGACCTTCCCAGCTGATCGCGCGCTTGCACTCTCTGCTCCCGAATGAGCTGCTGCAATGAAAGGTAAGTTATATTAAAAGGCCCAAATATATACGCTTTTTACTAACCCAGAAGCCTCCTGGATCGCTGAAAGCAAAAGGAAATTAAGTTTAAGTTGAAACTGACCTTCCCAGCTGATCACTCGGTCGCACTCTCTGCTCCCGAATAAGCTGCTGCAATGAAAGTTAAGTTATTTTTAACGGCCCAAGTAAATAGGCATTTTACTTGCCCAGAAGCCCCCTGGTCCGCCGAAAACAAAAGGAATTTAAGTTTAAGTTGAAATTGACCTTCTGCGCTGATCGCTCGCTCGCATTCTCTGCTCCCGAATCAGCTGCTGGAATGAAAGGTACGTTATTATAAGCGGCCCAAATATATAGGCTTTTTACTTCCCCAGAAGCCCCCTGGTCCGCCGAAAACAAAAGGTAATAAAGTTTAAGTTGAAACTGACCTTCCCAGCTGATCGCTCGCTCGCTCTCTCTGCTCCCGAATATGATGCTGCAAGGAGAGGTAAGATATTTTAAACGGTCCAAATAAATAGGCTTTTTACATACCCAGAAGCCCCCTGGGCCGCCGAAAACAAAAGGAATTTATGTTTAAGTAGAAACCGACCTTCCCAGCTGATCGCTCACTCGCACTCTCTGCTCCCGAATAAGCTGCTGCAAGGAAAGGTAAGTTACTTTAAACGACCCAAATATATAGGCATTTATTTAACCAGTAGCCCCCTGGTCCGCCGAAAACAAAAGGAATTTAATTTAAGTTGAAACTGACCTTCCCAGCTGATCGCGCGCTTGCACTCTCTGCTCCCGAATGAGCTGCTGCAATGAAAGGTAAGTTACTTTAAACGGCCCAAATATATAGGGTTTTTACTTACCCGGAAGCCTGCTGGTCCGCCGAAAACAAAAGGAATTTAAGTTTAAGTTGAAACTGACCTTCCCAGCTGATCGCTCGCTCGCACTCTCTGCTCCCGAATAAGCTGCTGCAATGAAAGGTACGTTATATTAAAAGGCCCAAATTTATACGCTTTTTACATACCCAGAAGCCCCCTGGTCCGCTGAAAGCAAAAGGAAATTAAGTTTAAGTTGAAACAGACCTTCCCAGCTGATCACTCGCTTGCACACTCTGCTCCCGAATAAGCTGCTGCAATGAAAGTTAAGTTATTTTTAACGGCCCAAGTAAATAGGCATTTTACTTGCCCAGAAGCCCCCTGGTCCGCCGAAAACAAAAGGAATTTAAGTTTAAGTTGAAATTGACCTTCTGAGCTGATCGCTCGCTCGCATTCTCTGCTCCCGAATAAGCTGCTGGAATGAAGGGTACGTTATTATAAGCGGCCCAAATATATAGGCTTTTTACTTCCCCAGAAGCCCCCTGGTCAGCCGAAAACAAAAGGTAATAAAGTTTAAGTTGAAACTGACCTTCCCAGCTGATCGCTCGCTCGCTCTCTCTGCTCCCGAATATGATGCTGCAAGGAGAGGTAAGATATTTTAAACGGTCCAAATAAATAGGCTTTTTACATACCCAGAAGCCCCCTGGGCCGCCGAAAACAAAAGGAATTTATGTTTAAGTAGAAACCGACCTTCCCAGCTGATCGCTCACTCGCACTCTCTGCTCCCGAATAAGCTGCTGCATGGAAAGGTAAGTTACTTTAAACGACCCAAATATATAGGCATTTACTTAACCAGTAGCCCCCTGGTCCGCCGAAAACAAAAGGAATTTAATTTAAGTTGAAACTGACCTTCCCAGCTGATCGCGCGCTTGCACTCTCTGCTCCCGAATGAGCTGCTGCAAGGAAAGGTAAGTTACTTTAAACGGCCCAAATATATAGGGTTTTTACTTACCCGGAAGCCTGCTGGTCCGCCGAAAACAAAAGGAATTTAAGTTTAAGTTGAAACTGACCTTCCCAGCTGATCGCTCGCTCGCACTCTCTGCTCCCGAATAAGCTGCTGCAATGAAAGGTACGTTATATTAAAAGGCCCAAATTTATACGCTTTTTACATACCCAGAAGCCCCCTGGTCCGCTGAAAGCAAAAGGAAATTAAGTTTAAGTTGAAACAGACCTTCCCAGCTGATCACTCGCTTGCACACTCCGCTCCCGAATAAGCTGCTGCAATGAAAGTTAAGTTATTTTTAACGGCCCAAGTAAATAGGCATTTTACTTGCCCAGAAGCCCCCTGGTCCGCCGAAAACAAAAGGAATTTAAATTTAAGTTGAGGCTGACATTCCCAGCTGATCACTCGATCGCACTCTCTGCTCCCGAATAAGCTGCTGCAATGAAAGGTAAGTTATTTCAAGCGTCCCAAATATATAGGCTTTTTACTTACCCAGAAGCCCCCTGGCCCGCCGAAAACAAAAGGAAATTAAGTTTACGTTGAAACTGACTTTCCCAGCTGATCGCTCGATCGCACTCTCTGCTCCCGAATAAGCTGCTGTAATGAAAGGTAAGTTACTTTAAACGGCCCAAATATCTAGGCTTTTTACTTACCCAGAAGCCCGCTGGTCCGCGGGAACAAAAGAAAATTAGGTTTAAGTTGAAACTGACCTTCCCAGCTAATCACTCGATCGCACTCTCTGCTCCCGAATAAGGTGCTGCAATGAAAGGTAAGTTATTTCAAGCGGCCCAAATATATAAGCTTTTTACTTACCCAGAAGCCCCCTGGTCTCCCGAAAACAAAAGGAAATTAAGTTTAAGTTGAAGCTGACCTTCCCAGCTGATCACTCGCTGGCACTTTCTGCTCCCGAATAAGCTGCTGCAATGAAAGGTAAGTTATTTTCAACGCCCAAATATATAGGCTTTTCACTTACCCAGAAGCCCCCTGGTCCGCCAAATACAAAAGGAAATTATGTTTAAGTAGAAACCGACCTTCCCAGCTGATCGCTCGCTCGCACTCTCTGCTCCCGAATAAGCTGCTGCAATGGAAGGTACATTATTATAAACCGCCCAAATATATAGGCTTTTTACTTACCCAGAAGCCCCTTGGTGAGCCGAAAACAAATGGAAAGTAAGTTTAAGTTGAAACTGACCTTCCCAGCAGATCACTCGCTCGAACACTCTGCTCCCGAATAAGCTGCTGCAATGAAAGGTAAGTTATTTCAAACGGCCCAAATATACAGTGTTTTTACTTACCCAGAAGCCCCGTGGTCCGCGGAAAACAAAAGGAAATTAAGTTTAAGTTGATGCTGACCTTCCCAGCTGATCACACCCTTGCACCCTCTGCTCCCGAATAAGCTGCTGCAATGAAAGGTAAGTTACTATAAACGGGCCAAATATATAGGCTTTTTACTTACCCAGAAGCCCCCTGGCCCGCCGAAAACAAAAGGAAATTAAGTTTAAGTTGAAACTGACCTTCCCAGCTGATCACCCGATCGCACTCTCTGCTCCCGAATAAGCTGCTGCAATGGAAGGTACGTTATTATAAACGGCCCACGGAAATAGGCATTTTACTTACACAGAAGCCCACTGGTCCGCCGAAAACAAAAGGAAATTATGTTTAAGTTGAAACTGACCTTCCCAGCTGATCACTCGATCGCACTCCCTGCTCCCAAATAAGCTGCTGCAATGAAAGGTAAGTTATTTCAAGCGGCCCAAATATATATGCTTTTTATTTACCCAGAAGCCCCCTGGCCCGCCGAAAACAAAAGGAAATTAAGTTTACGTTGAAGCTGACCTTCCCAGCTGATCACTCGCTCGCACTCTCTGCTCCCGAATAAGCTGCTGCAATGAATGGTAAGTTACTATAAACGGCCCAAATATATAGGCTTTTTACTTACCCAGAAGCACCCTGGCCCGCCGAAAACAAAAGGAAATTAAGTTTACGTTGAAGCTGACCTTCCCAGCTGATCACTCGCTCGCACTCTCTGCTCCTGAATAAGCTGCTGCAATGAAAGGTAAGTTACTTTAAACTGCACAAATATATAGGCTTTTTACTTACCCAGAAGCCCGCTGGTCCGCCGAAAACAAAAGGAAATTAAGTTTAAGTTGAAACTGACCCTCCCAGCTGATCACTCGCTCGCACTCTCTGCTCCCGAATAAGCTGCTGCAATTAAAGTTAAGTTAATTCAAACGGCCCAAAAATACAGCCTTTTTACTTACCCAGAAGCCCCCAGGTCCGGGGAAACGAAAGGAAATTAAGTTTAAGTTGAAGCTGACCTCCCAGCTGATCACTCGCTCGGACTCTCTGCTCCCGAATAAGCTGCTGCAATGAAAGGTAAGTGACTTTAAACGGCGCAAATATATAGGCTTTTTACTTACCCGGAAGCCCGCTGGTCCGCCGAAAACAAAAGGAAATTAGGTTTAGGTTGAAACTGACCTTCCCAGCTGATCGCTCAATCGCACTCTCTGCTCCCGAATAAGCTGCTGCAATGAAAGGTAAGTTATTTCAAGCGGCCCAGATATATAGGCTTCTTACTTACCCAGAAGCCCCCTGGTCCGCCGAAAACAAAAGGAAATTAAGTTTCAGTTGATTCTGACCTTCCCAGCTGATCACTCGCTCGCACTCTCTGCTCCCGAATAAGCTGCTGCAATGAAAGGTAAGTTACTTTAAACGGCCCAAATATATAGGCTTTTTACTTACCCTGAAGCCCGCTGGTCCGCGAGAACAAAAGGAAATTAGGTATAAGTTGAAACTGTCCTTCCCAGCTAATCACTCGATCGCAATCTCTGCTCCCGAATAAGGTGCTGCAATGAAAGGTAAGTTATTTAAAGCGGCCCAAATATATAAGCTATTTACTTACCCAGAATCCCCCTGGTCCGCCGAAAACAAAAGGAAATTAAGTTTGAGTTGAAGCTGACCTTCCCAGCTGATCACTCGCTCAAACTTTCTGCTCCCGAATAAGCTGCTGCAATGAAAGGTAAGTTATTTTCAACGCCCAAATATATAGGCTTTTCACTTACCCAGAAGCACCCTGGTCCGCCGAAAACAAAAGGAAATTAAGTTTAAGTTGAAACTGACCTTCCCAGCTGATCACTCGCTCGCACTCTCTGCTCCCGAACAAGTTGCTGCACAGAAAGGTATTTATTTTAAACGGACCAAATCTATTGGCTTTTTACATAATCAGAAGTCCCCTGGTCCACCGAAAACAAAAGGAATTTAAATTTAAGTTGTAACTGACCTTCCCAGCTGATCATTTGCTCGCACTCTCTGCTCCCGAATAAGCTGCTGCAGTGAAAGCTAAGTTATTTTAAACGGCCCAAGTATACAGGCTTTTTACTTACCCAGAAGCCCCCTGGTCAGCCGAAAGCAAAAGGAAATTACGTTTAAGTTGAAACTGACCTTCCCAGCTGATCGCTCGCTCGCACTCTCTGCTCCCGAATAAGCTGCTGCAATGGAAGGTACGTTATTATAAACGGCCCAAATATATAGGCTTTTTACTTACCCAGAAGCCCCTTGGTGACACGAAAACAAATGGAAAGTAAGTTTAAGTTGAAACTGACCTTCCCAGCTGATCACTCGCTCGCACTCTCTGCTCCCGAATAAGCTGCTGCAATGAAAGGTAAGTTATTTCAAACGGCCCAAATATACCACCTTTTTACTTACCCAGAAGCCCCCTGGTCCGTGGAAAACGAAAGGAAATTAAGTTTAAGTTGATGCTGACCTTCCCAGCTGATCACACCCTCGCACCCTCTGCTCCCGAATAAGCTGCTGCAATGAAAGGTAAGTTACTTTAAACGGCCCAAATATATAGGCTTTTTACTTACCCGGAAGCGCGCTTGTCCGCCGAAAACAAAAGGAAATTAAGTTTAAGTTGAAGCTGACCTTCCCAGCTGATCACTCGCTCGCATTCTCTGCTCCTGAATAAGCTGCTGCAATGAAAGGTAAGTTATTTTAAACGGCCCAAGGAATTAGGCACTTTACTTACACAGAAGCCCCCTGGTCCGCCGAAAACAAAAGGAAATTAAGTTTAAGTTGAAACTGACCTTCCCAGCTGATCACTCGATCGCACTCTCTGCTCCCGAATAAGCTGCTGCAATGAAAGGTAATTTATTTCAAGCGGCCCAAATATATAGGCTTTTTACTTACCCAGAAGCCCCCTGGCCCGCCGAAAACAAAAGGAAATTAAGTTTACGTTGAAGCTGACCTTCCCAGCTGATCACTCGCTCGCACTCTCTGCTCCCGAACAAGTTGCTGCACTGAAAGGTATTTATTTTAAACGGACCAAATCTATTGGCTTTTTACATAATCAGAAGTCCCCTGGTTCACCGAAAACAAAAGGAATTTAAATTTAAGTTGTAACTGACCTTCCCAGCTGATCATTTGCTCGCACTCTCTGCTCCCGAATAAGCTGCTGCAGTGAAAGCTAAGTTATTTTAAACTGCCCAAGTATACAGGCTTTTTACTTACCCAGAAGCCCCCTCGTCAGCCGAAAGCAAAAGGAAATTAAGTTTAAGTTGAAACTAACCTTCCCAGCTGATCGCTCGCTCGCACTCTCTGCTCCCGAATAAGCTGCTGCAATGGAAGGTACGTTATTATAAACGGCCCAAATATATAGGCTTTTTACTTACCCAGAAGCCCCTTGGTGACACGAAAACAAATGGAAAGTAAGTTTAAGTTGAAACTGACCTTCCCAGCTGATCACTCGCTCGCACTCTCTGCTCCCGAATAAGCTGCTGCAATGAAAGGTAAGTTATTTCAAACGGCCCAAATATACCACCTTTTTACTTACCCAGAAGCCCCCTGGTCCGTGGAAAACGAAAGGAAATTAAGTTTAAGTTGATGCTGACCTTCCCAGCTGATCACACCCTCGCACCCTCTGCTCCCGAATAAGCTGCTGCAATGAAAGGTAAGTTACTTTAAACGGCCCAAATATATAGGCTTTTTACTTACCCGGTAGCGCGCTTGTCCACCGAAAACAAAAGGAAATTAAGTTTAAGTTGAAGCTGACCTTCCCAGCTGATCACTCGCTCGCACTCTCTGCTCCCGAATAAGCTGCTGCAATGAAAGGTAAGTTATTTTAAACGGCCCAAGGGATTAGGCACTTTACTTACACAGAAGCCCCCTGGTCCGCCGAAAACAAAAGGAAATTAAGTTTAAGTTGAAACTGACCTTCCCAGCTGATCACTCCATCGCAGTCTCTGCTCCCGAATAAGCTGCTGCAATGAAAGGTAATTTATTTCAAGCGGCCCAAATATATAGGCTTTTTACTTACCCAGAAGCCCCCTGGTGACACGAAAACAAATGGAAAGTAAGTTTAAGTTGAAACTGACCTTCCCAGCTGATCACTCGCTCGCACTCTCTGCTCCCGAATAAGCTGCTGCAATGAATGGTAAGTTACTATAAACGGCCCAAATATATAGGCTTTTTACTTACCCAGAAGCACCCTGGCCCGCCGAAAACAAAAGGAAATTAAGTTTACGTTGAAGCTGACCTTCCCAGCTGATCACTCGCTCGCACTCTCTGCTCCTGAATAAGCTGCTGCAATGAAAGGTAAGTTACTTTAAACTGCACAAATATATAGGCTTTTTACTTACCCAGAAGCCCGCTGGTCCGCCGAAAACAAAAGGAAATTAAGTTTAAGTTGAAACTGACCCTCCCTGCTGATCACTCGCTCGCACTCTCTGCTCCCGAATAAGCTGCTGCAATTAAAGTTAAGTTAATTCAAACGGCCCAAAAATACAGCCTTTTTACTTACCCAGAAGCCCCCAGGTCCGGGGAAACGAAAGGAAATTAAGTTTATGTTGATGCTGACATTCCCAGCTGATCATTCACTCGCCCTCTCTGCTCCCGAACAAGTTGCTGCACTGAAAGTTAAGTTATTTTAAACGGCCCAAATGTATAGGCTTTTTACTTAACCAGAAGCCCCCTGGTCCACCGAAAACAAAAGGAATTTAAATTTAAGTTGTAACTGACCTTCCCAGCAGATCACACACTCGCACTCTCTGATCCCGAATAAGCTGCTGCAATGAAAGGTAAGTTATTTTAAACGGCCCAAGGAAATAGGCATTTTACTTACCCAGAAGCCCCCTGGACCGCCGAAAACAAAAGGAAATTAAGTTTAAGTTGAAGCTGACCTTCCCAGCTGATCACTCGCTCGCACACTCTGCTCTCGAATAAGCCTCTGCAATGAAAGTTAAGTTATTTCAAATGGGCCAAATATACAGCCATTTCACTTACCCAGAAACTCCCTTGTCCGCGCAAAACGAAAGGAAATTAAGTTTAAGTTGAAGCTGACCTCCCAGCTGATCACTCGCTCGCACTCTCTGCTCCCGAACAAGTTGCTGCACTGAAAGGTATTTATTTTAAACGGACCAAATCTATTGGCTTTTTACATAATCAGAAGTCCCCTGGTTCACCGAAAACAAAAGGAATTTAAATTTAAGTTGTAACTGACCTTCCCAGCTGATCATTTGCTCGCACTCTCTGCTCCCGAATAAGCTGCTGCAGTGAAAGCTAAGTTATTTTAAACTGCCCAAGTATACAGGCTTTTTACTTACCCAGAAGCCCCCTCGTCAGCCGAAAGCAAAAGGAAATTAAGTTTAAGTTGAAACTAACCTTCCCAGCTGATCGCTCGCTCGCACTCTCTGCTCCCGAATAAGCTGCTGCAATGGAAGGTACGTTATTATAAACGGCCCAAATATACAGGCTTTTTACTTACCCAGAAGCCCCCTGGTCAGCCGAAAGCAAAAGGAAATTACGTTTAAGTTGAAACTGACCTTCCCAGCTGATCGCTCGCTCGCACTCTCTGCTCCCGAATAAGCTGCTGCAATGGAAGGTACGTTATTATAAACGGCCCAAATATATAGGCTTTTTACTTACCCAGAAGCCCCTTGGTGACACGAAAACAAATGGAAAGTAAGTTTAAGTTGAAACTGACCTTCCCAGCTGATCACTCGCTCGCACTCTCTGCTCCCGAATAAGCTGCTGCAATGAAAGGTAAGTTATTTCAAACGGCCCAAATATACCACCTTTTTACTTACCCAGAAGCCCCCTGGTCCGTGGAAAACGAAAGGAAATTAAGTTTAAGTTGATGCTGACCTTCCCAGCTGATCACACCCTCGCACCCTCTGCTCCCGAATAAGCTGCTGCAATGAAAGGTAAGTTACTTTAAACGGCCCAAATATATAGGCTTTTTACTTACCCGGAAGCGCGCTTGTCCGCCGAAAACAAAAGGAAATTAAGTTTAAGTTGAAGCTGACCTTCCCAGCTGATCACTCGCTCGCATTCTCTGCTCCTGAATAAGCTGCTGCAATGAAAGGTAAGTTATTTTAAACGGCCCAAGGAATTAGGCACTTTACTTACACAGAAGCCCCCTGGTCCGCCGAAAACAAAAGGAAATTAAGTTTAAGTTGAAACTGACCTTCCCAGCTGATCACTCGATCGCACTCTCTGCTCCCGAATAAGCTGCTGCAATGAAAGGTAATTTATTTCAAGCGGCCCAAATATATAGGCTTTTTACTTACCCAGAAGCCCCCTGGCCCGCCGAAAACAAAAGGAAATTAAGTTTACGTTGAAGCTGACCTTCCCAGCTGATCACTCGCTCGCACTCTCTGCTCCCGAACAAGTTGCTGCACTGAAAGGTATTTATTTTAAACGGACCAAATCTATTGGCTTTTTACATAATCAGAAGTCCCCTGGTTCACCGAAAACAAAAGGAATTTAAATTTAAGTTGTAACTGACCTTCCCAGCTGATCATTTGCTCGCACTCTCTGCTCCCGAATAAGCTGCTGCAGTGAAAGCTAAGTTATTTTAAACTGCCCAAGTATACAGGCTTTTTACTTACCCAGAAGCCCCCTCGTCAGCCGAAAGCAAAAGGAAATTAAGTTTAAGTTGAAACTAACCTTCCCAGCTGATCGCTCGCTCGCACTCTCTGCTCCCGAATAAGCTGCTGCAATGGAAGGTACGTTATTATAAACGGCCCAAATATATAGGCTTTTTACTTACCCAGAAGCCCCTTGGTGACACGAAAACAAATGGAAAGTAAGTTTAAGTTGAAACTGACCTTCCCAGCTGATCACTCGCTCGCACTCTCTGCTCCCGAATAAGCTGCTGCAATGAAAGGTAAGTTATTTCAAACGGCCCAAATATACCACCTTTTTACTTACCCAGAAGCCCCCTGGTCCGTGGAAAACGAAAGGAAATTAAGTTTAAGTTGATGCTGACATTCCCAGCTGATCACACCCTCGCACCCTCTGCTCCCGAATAAGCTGCTGCAATGAAAGGTAAGTTACTTTAAACGGCCCAAATATATAGGCTTTTTACTTACCCGGTAGCGCGCTTGTCCACCGAAAACAAAAGGAAATTAAGTTTAAGTTGAAGCTGACCTTCCCAGCTGATCACTCGCTCGCACTCTCTGCTCCCGAATAAGCTGCTGCAATGAAAGGTAAGTTATTTTAAACGGCCCAAGGGATTAGGCACTTTACTTACACAGAAGCCCCCTGGTCCGCCGAAAACAAAAGGAAATTAAGTTTAAGTTGAAACTGACCTTCCCAGCTGATCACTCCATCGCAGTCTCTGCTCCCGAATAAGCTGCTGCAATGAAAGGTAATTTATTTCAAGCGGCCCAAATATATAGGCTTTTTACTTACCCAGAAGCCCCCTGGTGACACGAAAACAAATGGAAAGTAAGTTTAAGTTGTAACTGACCTTCCCAGCTGATCATTTGCTCGCACTCTCTGCTCCCGAATAAGCTGCTGCAGTGAAAGCTAAGTTATTTTAAACTGCCCAAGTATACAGGCTTTTTACTTACCCAGAAGCCCCCTCGTCAGCCGAAAGCAAAAGGAAATTAAGTTTAAGTTGAAACTAACCTTCCCAGCTGATCGCTCGCTCGCACTCTCTGCTCCCGAATAAGCTGCTGCAATGGTAGGTACGTTATTATAAACGGCCCAAATATATAGGCTTTTTACTTACCCAGAAGCCCCTTGGTGACACGAAAACAAATGGAAAGTAAGTTTAAGTTGAAACTGACCTTCCCAGCTGATCACTCGCTCGCACTCTCTGCTCCCGAATAAGCTGCTGCAATGAAAGGTAAGTTATTTCAAACGGCCCAAATATACCACCTTTTTACTTACCCAGAAGCCCCCTGGTCCGTGGAAAACGAAAGGAAATTAAGTTTAAGTTGATGCTGACATTCCCAGCTGATCACACCCTCGCACCCTCTGCTCCCGAATAAGCTGCTGCAATGAAAGGTAAGTTACTTTAAACGGCCCAAATATATAGGCTTTTTACTTACCCGGTAGCGCGCTTGTCCACCGAAAACAAAAGGAAATTAAGTTTAAGTTGAAGCTGACCTTCCCAGCTGATCACTCGCTCGCACTCTCTGCTCCCGAATAAGCTGCTGCAATGAAAGGTAAGTTATTTTAAACGGCCCAAGGGATTAGGCACTTTACTTACACAGAAGCCCCCTGGTCCGCCGAAAACAAAAGGAAATTAAGTTTAAGTTGAAACTGACCTTCCCAGCTGATCACTCCATCGCAGTCTCTGCTCCCGAATAAGCTGCTGCAATGAAAGGTAATTTATTTCAAGCGGCCCAAATATATAGGCTTTTTACTTACCCAGAAGCCCCCTGGTGACACGAAAACAAATGGAAAGTAAGTTTAAGTTGAAACTGACCTTCCCAGCTGATCACTCGCTCGCACTCTCTGCTCCCGAATAAGCTGCTGCAATGAATGGTAAGTTACTATAAACGGCCCAAATATATAGGCTTTTTACTTACCCAGAAGCACCCTGGCCCGCCGAAAACAAAAGGAAATTAAGTTTACGTTGAAGCTGACCTTCCCAGCTGATCACTCGCTCGCACTCTCTGCTCCTGAATAAGCTGCTGCAATGAAAGGTAAGTTACTTTAAACTGCACAAATATATAGGCTTTTTACTTACCCAGAAGCCCGCTGGTCCGCCGAAAACAAAAGGAAATTAAGTTTAAGTTGAAACTGACCCTCCCTGCTGATCACTCGCTCGCACTCTCTGCTCCCGAATAAGCTGCTGCAATTAAAGTTAAGTTAATTCAAACGGCCCAAAAATACAGCCTTTTTACTTACCCAGAAGCCCCCAGGTCCGGGGAAACGAAAGGAAATTAAGTTTAAGTTGATGCTGACATTCCCAGCTGATCATTCACTCGCCCTCTCTGCTCCCGAACAAGTTGCTGCACTGAAAGTTAAGTTATTTTAAACGGCCCAAATGTATAGGCTTTTTACTTAACCAGAAGCCCCCTGGTCCACCGAAAACAAAAGGAATTTAAATTTAAGTTGTAACTGACCTTCCCAGCAGATCACACGCTCGCACTCTCTGATCCCGAATAAGCTGCTGCAATGAAAGGTAAGTTATTTTAAACGGCCCAAGGAAATAGGCATTTTACTTACCCAGAAGCCCCCTGGTCCGCCGAAAACAAAAGGAAATTAAGTTTAAGTTGAAGCTGACCTTCCCAGCTGATCACTCGCTCGCACACTCTGCTCTCGAATAAGCCTCTGCAATGAAAGTTAAGTTATTTCAAATGGGCCAAATATACAGCCATTTCACTTACCCAGAAACTCCCTTGTCCGCGCAAAACGAAAGGAAATTAAGTTTAAGTTGAAGCTGACCTCCCAGCTGATCACTCGCTCGGACTCTCTGCTCCCGAATAAGCTGCTGCAATGAAAGGTAAGTGACTTTAAACGGCGCAAATATATAGGCTTTTTACTTACCCGGAAGCCCGCTGGTCCGCCGAAAACAAAAGGAAATTAGGTTTAGGTTGAAACTGACCTTCCCAGCTGATCGCTCAATCGCACTCTCTGCTCCCGAATAAGCTGCTGCAATGAAAGGTAAGTTATTTCAAGCGGCCCAGATATATAGGCTTCTTACTTACCCAGAAGCCCCCTGGTCCGCCGAAAACAAAAGGAAATTAAGTTTCAGTTGATTCTGACCTTCCCAGCTGATCACTCGCTCGCACTCTCTGCTCCCGAATAAGCTGCTGCAATGAAAGGTAAGTTACTTTAAACGGCCCAAATATATAGGCTTTTTACTTACCCTGAAGCCCGCTGGTCCGCGAGAACAAAAGGAAATTAGGTATAAGTTGAAACTGTCCTTCCCAGCTAATCACTCGATCGCAATCTCTGCTCCCGAATAAGGTGCTGCAATGAAAGGTAAGTTATTTAAAGCGGCCCAAATATATAAGCTATTTACTTACCCAGAAGCCCCCTGGTCCGCCGAAAACAAAAGGAAATTAAGTTTGAGTTGAAGCTGACCTTCCCAGCTGATCACTCGCTCAAACTTTCTGCTCCCGAATAAGCTGCTGCAATGAAAGGTAAGTTATTTTCAACGCCCAAATATATAGGCTTTTCACTTACCCAGAAGCACCCTGGTCCGCCGAAAACAAAAGGAAATTAAGTTTAAGTTGAAACTGACCTTCCCAGCTGATCACTCGCTCGCACTCTCTGCTCCCGAACAAGTTGCTGCACAGAAAGGTATTTATTTTAAACGGACCAAATCTATTGGCTTTTTACATAATCAGAAGTCCCCTGGTCCACCGAAAACAAAAGGAATTTAAATTTAAGTTGTAACTGACCTTCCCAGCTGATCATTTGCTCGCACTCTCTGCTCCCGAATAAGCTGCTGCAGTGAAAGCTAAGTTATTTTAAACGGCCCAAGTATACAGGCTTTTTACTTACCCAGAAGCCCCCTGGTCAGCCGAAAGCAAAAGGAAATTACGTTTAAGTTGAAACTGACCTTCCCAGCTGATCGCTCGCTCGCACTCTCTGCTCCCGAATAAGCTGCTGCAATGGAAGGTACGTTATTATAAACGGCCCAAATATATAGGCTTTTTACTTACCCAGAAGCCCCTTGGTGACACGAAAACAAATGGAAAGTAAGTTTAAGTTGAAACTGACCTTCCCAGCTGATCACTCGCTCGCACTCTCTGCTCCCGAATAAGCTGCTGCAATGAAAGGTAAGTTATTTCAAACGGCCCAAATATATAGGCTTCTTACTTACCCAGAAGCCCCCTGGTCCGTGGAAAACGAAAGGAAATTAAGTTTAAGTTGATGCTGACCTTCCCAGCTGATCACACCCTCGCACCCTCTGCTCCCGAATAAGCTGCTGCAATGAAAGGTAAGTTACTTTAAACGGCCCAAATATATAGGCTTTTTACTTACCCGGAAGCGCGCTTGTCCGCCGAAAACAAAAGGAAATTAAGTTTAAGTTGAAGCTGACCTTCCCAGCTGATCACTCGCTCGCACTCTCTGCTCCCGAACAAGTTGCTGCACAGAAAGGTATTTATTTTAAACGGACCAAATCTATTGGCTTTTTACATAATCAGAAGTCCCCTGGTCCACCGAAAACAAAAGGAATTTAAATTTAAGTTGTAACTGACCTTCCCAGCTGATCATTTGCTCGCACTCTCTGCTCCCGAATAAGCTGCTGCAGTGAAAGCTAAGTTATTTTAAACTGCCCAAGTATACAGGCTTTTTACTTACCCAGAAGCCCCCTGGTCAGCCGAAAGCAAAAGGAAATTACGTTTAAGTTGAAACTGACCTTCCCAGCTGATCGCTCGCTCGCACTCTCTGCTCCCGAATAAGCTGCTGCAATGGAAGGTACGTTATTATAAACGGCCCAAATATATAGGCTTTTTACTTACCCAGAAGCCCCTTGGTGACACGAAAACAAATGGAAAGTAAGTTTAAGTTGAAACTGACCTTCCCAGCTGATCACTCGCTCGCACTCTCTGCTCCCGAATAAGCTGCTGCAATGAAAGGTAAGTTATTTCAAACGGCCCAAATATATAGGCTTCTTACTTACCCAGAAGCCCCATGGTCCGTGAAAAACGAAAGGAAATTAAGTTTAAGTTGATGCTGACCTTCCCAGCTGATCACACCCTCGCACCCTCTGCTCCCGAATAAGCTGCTGCAATGAAAGGTAAGTTACTTTAAACGATCCAAATATATAGGCTTTTTACTTACCCGGAAGCGCGCTTGTCCGCCGAAAACAAAAGGAAATTAAGTTTAAGTTGAAGCTGACCTTCCCAGCTGATCACTCGCTCGCATTCTCTGCTCCTGAATAAGCTGCTGCAATGAAAGGTAAGTTATTTTAAACGGCCCAAGGAATTAGGCACTTTACTTACACAGAAGCCCCCTGGTCCGCCGAAAACAAAAGGAAATTAAGTTTAAGTTGAAACTGACCTTCCCAGCTGATCACTCGATCGCACCCTCTGCTCCCAAATAAGCTGCTGCAATGAAAGGTAATTTATTTCAAGCGGCCCAAATATATAGGCTTTTTACTTACCCAGGAGCCCCCTGGCCCGCCGAAAACAAAAGGAAATTAAGTTTACGTTGAAGCTGACCTTCCCAGCTGATCACTCGCTCGCACTCTCTGCTCCCGAACAAGTTGCTGCACTGAAAGGTATTTATTTTAAACGGACCAAATCTATTGGCTTTTTACATAATCAGAAGTCCCCTGGTTCACCGAAAACAAAAGGAATTTAAATTTAAGTTGTAACTGACCTTCCCAGCTGATCATTTGCTCGCACTCTCTGCTCCCGAATAAGCTGCTGCAGTGAAAGCTAAGTTATTTTAAACGGCCCAAGTATACAGGCTTTTTACTTACCCAGAAGCCCCCTGGTCAGCCGAAAGCAAAAGGAAATTAAGTTTAAGTTGAAACTGACCTTCCCAGCTGATCGCTCGCTCGCACTCTCTGCTCCCGAATAAGCTGCTGCAATGGAAGGTACGTTATTATAAACGGCCCAAATATATAGGCTTTTTACTTACCCAGAAGCCCCTTGGTGACACGAAAACAAATGGAAAGTAAGTTTAAGTTGAAACTGACCTTCCCAGCTGATCACTCGCTCGCACTCTCTGCTCCCGAATAAGCTGCTGCAATGAAAGGTAAGTTATTTCAAACGGCCCAAATATACCACATTTTTACTTACCCAGAAGCCCCCTGGTCCGTGGAAAACGAAAGGAAATTAAGTTTAAGTTGATGCTGACCTTCCCAGCTGATCACACCCTCGCACCCTCTGCTCCCGAATAAGCTGCTGCAATGAAAGGTAAGTTACATTAAACGGCCCAAATGTATAGGCTTTTTACTTAACCGGAAGCCCCCGGTCCACCGAAAACAAAAGGAATTTAAATTTAAGTTGCAACTGGCCTTCCCTGCCGATCACTCGCTCGTACTCTCCGCTCCTGAATAAGCAACTGCAATGAAAGGTAAGTTACTTTAAACGGCCCAAATATATAGGCTTTTTACTTACCCAGAAGCCCGCTGGTCCGCGAAAACAAAAAGAAATTAGGTTTAAGTTGAAACTGAACTTCCCAGCTGATCACTCGCTCGCACTCTCTGCTCCCAAATAAGCTGCTGCAATGAAAGGTAAGTTATTTTAAACGGCCCAAGTGTATAGGCTTTTTACTTACCCAGAAGCCCCCTGGTCCGCCGAAAGCAAAAGGAAATTAAGTTTAAGTTGAAACTGACCTTCCCAGCTGATCACTCGCTCGCACTCTCTGCTCCCGAATAAGCTGCTGCAATGAAAGGTAAGTTATTTTAAACGGCGCAAATATAAAGGCTTTTCACTTACCCAGAAGACCCCTGGCCCCCCGAAAGCAAAAGGAAATTAAGTTTAAGTTGAAACTGCCCTTCCCAGCTGATCAATCGCTCACACTCTCGGCTCCCGAATAAGCTGCTGCAATGAAAGTTAAGTTATTTCAAGCCGCCCAAATATATAGGCTTTTTACTTACCCAGAAGCCCCCTGGTCCGCTGAAAACAAAAGGAAATTAAGTTAAAGTTGAAGCTGACCTTCCCAGCTGATCACTCGCTTGCACTCTCTGATCCCGAATAAGCTGCTGCAATGAAAGGTAAGTTATTTTAAACGGCCCAAATATATAGGCTTTTCACTTAACCAGAAGCACCCTGGTCCGCTGAAAACAAAAGGAAATTAAGTTTAAGTTGAAACTGACCTTCCGAGCTGATCACTCGCTCGCACTCTCTGCTCCCGAACAAGTTGCTGCACTGAAAGGTAAGTTATTTTAAACGGCCCAAATGTATAGGCTTTTTACTTAACCAGAAGCCCCCGGTCCACCGAAAACAAAAGGAATTTAAATTTAAGTTGTAACTGTCCTTCCCAGCTGATCGCTCGCTCGCACTCTCTTCTCCCGAATAAGCTGCTGCAATGAAAGGTAAGTTATTTTAAATGGCCCAATATATAGGCTTTTTACTTAACCAGAAGCCCCCTGGTCCGCCGAAAGCAAAAGGAAATTAAATTTAAGTTGAAACTGACATTCCCAGCTGATCACTTGCTCGCACTCTCTGCTACCGAACAAGTTGCTGCACTGAAAGGTAAGTTATTTTAAACGGTCCAAATGTACAGGCATTTTACTTAACCAGAAGCCCCCGGTCCACCGAAAACAAAAGGAATTTAAATTTAAGTTGTAACTGACCTTCCCAGCTGATCGCTCGCTCACACTCTCTGCTCCCGAATAAGCTGCTGCAATGAAAGGTACGTTATTTTAAACGGCCCAAGGAAATAGGCATTTTGCTTACCCAGAAGCCCCCTGGTCCGCGAAAACTAAAGGAAATTAATTTTAAGTTGAAACTGACATTCCCAGCTGATCGCTCGCATGCACTCTCTGCTCCCGAATAAGCTGCTGCAATGGAAGGTACGTTATTATAAACGGCCCAAATATTTAGGCTTTTTAGTTACACAGAAGCCCCTTGGTAAGCCGAAAACAAAAGGAAATTAAGTTTAAGTTGAAACTGACCTTCCCAGCTGATCACTCGCTTGCATTCTCTGCTCCCGAATGAGCTGCTGCAATGAAAGGTAAGTTATTTCAAACGGCCCAAATATACCGCCTTTTTACTTACCCAGAAGCCCCCTGGTCCGCGGAAAACGAAAGGAAATTAAGATTAAGTTGAAGCTGACCTTCCCTGCTGATCACTCGCTCGTACTCTCCGCTCCTGAATAAGCAACTGCAATGAAAGGTAAGTTACTTTAAACGGCCCAAATATATAGGATTTTTACTTACCCAGAAGCCCGCTGGTCCGCGAAAACAAAAGAAAATTAGGTTTAAGTTGAAACTGAACTTCCCAGCTGATCACTCGCTCGCACTCTCTGCTCCCGTATAAGCTGCTGCAATGAAAGGTAAGTTATTTTAAACGGCCCAAGTGTATAGGCTTTTTACTTACCCAGAAGCCCCCTGGTCCGCCGAAAGCAAAAGGAAATTAAGTTTAAGTTGAAACTGACCTTCCCAGCTGATCACTCGCTCGCACTCTCTGCTCCCGAATAAGCTGCTGCAATGAAAGGTAAGTTATTTTAAACGGCGCAAATATAAAGGCTTTTTACTTACCCAGAAGACCCCTGGCCCCCCGAAAGCAAAAGGAAATTAAGTTTAAGTTGAAACTGACCTTCCCAGCTGATCAATCGCTCGCACTCTCGGCTCCCGAATAAGCTGCTGCAATGAAAGGTAAGTTATTTTAAATGGCGCAAATATATAGGCTTTTTACTTACCCAGAAGCCCCCCGGTCCGTTAAACACAAAAGGAAATTAAGTTTAAGTTGAAACTGACCTTCCCAGCCGATCTCTCCCTTGCTCTCTCTGCTCCCGAATAAGATGCTGCAAGGAAAGGTAAGTTATTTTAAAGGGCCCACATAAATAGGCTTCTTACTTACCCAGAAGCCCCCTGGTCCGCCAAAAGCAAAAGGAAATAAAGTTTAAGTTGAAACTGACCTTCGCAGCTGATCATTCGCTCGCACTCTCTGCTCCCAAATAAGCTGCTGCAATGAAAGGTAACTTATTTTAAAAGGCCCAAATATATACGCTTTTTACTTACCCAGAAGCCCCCTGGTTCGCCGAACACAAAATGAAATTAAGTTTAAGTTGAAACTGACCTTCCCAGCCGATCTCTCCCTTGCTCTCTCTGCTCCCGAATAAGATGCTGCAAGGAAAGATAAGCTATTTTAAAAGGCCCAAATAAATAGGCTTTTTACTTACCCAGAAGCCCCCTGGTCCGCCGAAAAAAAAGGAAATTAAGTTTAAGTTGAAACTGACCTTCCCAGCTGATCGATCGCTCGCACGTTCTGCTCCTTAATAAGCTGCTGCAGTGAAAGGTAAGTTATTTTAAACGGCTCAAATAAATAGGCTTTGTACGTCCCCAGAATCCCCCTGTTCCACCGAAAACAAAAGGAAATTAAGTTGAAGTTGAAACTGACGTTCCCAGCTGATCGCTCACTCACACTCTCTGCTCCTGAATAAGCTTCTGCAATGAAAGGTAAATTATTTTAAACGGCCCAAATAAATACGCTTTTTACTTACCCAGAAGCCCCCTGGTCCGCCGAAAGCAAAAGGAAATTAAGTTTAAGTTGAAACTGACATTCGCAGCTGATCACTCGCTCGCACTCTCTGTTCCCAAATAAGCTGCTGCAATGAAAGGTAACTTATTTTAAAAGGCCCAAATATATACGCTTTTTACTTACCCAGAAGCCCCCTGGTCCGCCGAACACAGAATGCAATTAAGTTTAAGTTGAAACTGACCTTCCCAGCCGATCTCTCCCTTGCTCTCTCTGCTCCCGAATAAGATGCTGCAAGGAAAGATAAGTTATTTTAAAAGGCCCAAATAAATAGGCTTTTTACCTCCCCAGAAGCCCCCTGGTCCGCCGAAAACAAAAGGAATTTAAGTTTAAGTTGAAACTTACCTTCCCAGCTGATCGATCGCTCGCAATCTCTGCTCCCAAATAAGCTGCCGCAATGAAAGGCAAGTTATTTTAAACGGCCCAAGTGTATAGGCGTTTTACTTACCCAGAGGCCCCCTGGTCCACTGAAAACAAAAGGAAATTAAGTTTAAGTTGAAACTGACCTTCCCAGCTGATATCTCGCTCGCACTTTCTGCTCCTTAATAAGCTGCTGCAAGGAAAGGTAAGTTATTTTAAACGGCCCAAATATATAGGCTTTTTACTTACCCAGAAGCCCCCTGTTCCATCGAAAACAAAATGAATTTAAGCTTCAGTTGAAACTGACCTTCCCAGCTGATCACTCGCTCGCACTCTGCTCCTGAATAAGCTGCTGCAATGAGAGGTAAGTTATTTTAAATGGCCCAAGTATATAGGCTTTTTACTTACGCAGAAGCCCACTGGTCCGCCGAACACAAAATGAAATTAAGTTTAAGTTGAAACTGACCTTCCCAGCCGATCTCTCCCTTGCTCTCTCTGCTCCCGAATAAGATGCTGCAAGGAAAGATAAGTTATTTTAAAAGGCCCAAATAAATAGGCTATTTACTTACCCAGAAGTCCCCTGGTCCGACGAAAACAAAAGGAAATTAAGTTTAAGTTGAAACTGACCTTCCCAGCTGATAGCACGCTCGCAATCTCTGCTCCCGAATAAGCTGCCACATTTAAAGGCAAGTTATTTAAAACGGCCCAAATATTTAGTCGTTGTACTTAACCAGAAGCCCCCTGGTCCACCGAAAACAAAAGGAATTTAAAATTAAGTTGAAACTGACCTTCCCAGCTGATCACTCGCTCGCACTCTCTGCTCCCGAAAAAGCTGCCACAATTAAAGGCAAGTTATTTTAAACGGCCCAAGTGTATAGGCGTTTTACTTACCCAGAAGCCCCCTGTTCCACCGAAAACAGAAGGAAATTAAGTTTAAGTTGAAACTGACCTTCCCAGCTGATCGCTCGCTCGCACGTTCTGCTCCTTAATAAGCTGCTGCAATGAAAGGTAAGTTATTTTAAACGGCTCAAATATATAGGCTTTTTACTTACCCAGAAGCCCCCTGTTCCACCGAAAACAAAAGTAAATTAAGTTGAAGTTCAAACTGACGTTCCCAGCTGATCGCTCGCTCACACTCTCTGCTCCCGAATAACCTGCTGCAATGCAAGGTAAATTATTTTAAACGGCCCAGATAAATACGCTTCTTTACTTACCCAGAAGCCCCCTGGTCCGCCGAAAGCAAAAGGAAATTTAGTTTAAGTTGAAACTGACCTTCGCAGCTGATCACTCGCTCGCACTCTCTGCTCCCAAATAAGCTGCTGCAATGAAAGGTATCTTATTTCAAAAGGCCCAAATATATACGCTTTTTACTTACCCAGAAGCCCCCTGGTCCGCCGAACACAAAATGAAATTAAGTTTAAGTTGAAACTGACCTACCCAGCCGATCCCTCCCTTGCTCTCTCTGCTCCCGAATAAGATGCTGCAAGGAAAAATAAGTTATTTTAAAAGGCCCAAATAAATAGGCTTTTTACTTACCCAGAAGCCTCCTGGTCCGCAGAAAACAAAAGGAATTTAATTTTAAGTTGAAACTTACCTTCCCAGCTGATCGATCGCTGGCAATCTCTGCTCCCAAATAAGCTGCCGCAATGAAAGGCAAGTTATTTTAAACGGCCCAAGTGTATAGGCGTTTTACTTACCCAGAAGCCCCCAGTTCCACCGAAAACAGAAGGAAATTAAGTTTAAGTTGAAACTGACCTTCCCAGCTGATCGCTCGCTCGCACGTTCTGCTCCTTAATAAGCTGCTGCAATGAAAGGTAAGTTATTTTAAACGGCTCAAATATATAGGCTTTTTACTTACCCAGAAGCCCCCTGTTCCACCGAAAACAAAAGTAAATTAAGTTGAAGTTCAAACTGACGTTCCCAGCTGATCGCTCGCTCACACTCTCTGCTCCCGAATAACCTGCTGCAATGCAAGGTAAATTATTTTAAACGGCCCAGATAAATACGCTTTTTTACTTAACCAGAAGCCCCCTGGTCCGCCGAAAGCAAAAGGAAATTTAGTTTAAGTTGAAACTGACCTTCGCAGCTGATCACTCGCTCGCACTCTCTGCTCCCAAATAAGCTGCTGCAATGAAAGGTATCTTATTTCAAAAGGCCCAAATATATACGCTTTTTACTTACCCAGAAGCCCCCTGGTCCGCCGAACACAAAATGAAATTAAGTTTAAGTTGAAACTGACCTACCCAGCCGATCCCTCCCTTGCTCTCTCTGCTCCCGAATAAGATGCTGCAAGGAAAAATAAGTTATTTTAAAAGGCCCAAATAAATAGGCTTTTTACTTACCCAGAAGCCTCCTGGTCCGCAGAAAACAAAAGGAATTTAATTTTAAGTTGAAACTTACCTTCCCAGCTGATCGATCGCTGGCAATCTCTGCTCCCAAATAAGCTGCCGCAATGAAAGGCAAGTTATTTTAAACGGCCCAAGTGTATAGGCGTTTTACTTACCCAGAAGCCCCCTGGTCCGCCTAAAAAAAAAGGAAATTAAGTTTAAGTTGAAACTGACCTTCCCAGCTGATAGCACGCTCGCAATCTCTGCTCCCGAATAAGCTGCCACAATTAAAGGCAAGTTATTTTAAACGGCCCAAATATATAGTCGTTGTACTTAACCAGAAGCCCCCTGGTCCACCGAAAACAAAAGGAATTTAAACTTAAGTTGAAACTGACCTTCCCAGCTGATCACTCGCTCGCACTCTCTGCTCCCGAATAAGCTGCCACAATTAAAGGCAAGTTATTTTAAACGGCCCAAGTGTATAGGCGTTTTACTTACCCAGAAGCCCCCTGTTCCACCGAAAACAGAAGGAAATTAAGTTTAAGTTGAAACTGACCTTCCCAGCTGATCGCTCGCTCGCACGTTCTGCTCCTGAATAAGCTGCTGCAATGAAAGGTAAGTTATTTTAAACGGCTCAAATATATAGGCTTTTTACTTACCCAGAAGCCCCCTGTTCCACCGAAAACAAAATAAATTAAGTTGAAGTTCAAACTGACGTTCCCAGCTAATCGCTCGCTCACACTCTCTGCTCCCGAATAAACTGCTGCAATGCAAGGTAAATTATTTTAAACGGCCCAGATAAATACGCTTTTTACTTACCCAGAAGCCCCCTGGTCCGCCGAAAGCAAAAGGAAATTTAGTTTAAGTTGAAACTGACCTTCGCAGCTGTTCACTCGCTCGCACTCTCTGCTCCCAAATAAGCTGCTGCAATGAAAGGTAACTTATTTTAAAAGGCCCAAATATATACGCTTTTTACTTACCCAGAGGCCCCCTGGTCCGCCGAACACAAAATGAAATTAAGTTTAAGCTGAAACTGACCTTCCCAGCCGATCTCTCCCTTGCTCTCTCTGCTCCCGAATGAGATGCTGCAAGGAAAAATAGGTTATTTTAAAAGGCCCAAATAAATAGGCTTTTTACTTACCCAGAAGCCTCCTGGTCCGCAGAAAACAAAAGGAATTTAATTTTAAGTTGAAACTTACCTTCCCAGCTGATCGATCGCTGGCAATCTCTGCTCCCAAATAAGCTGCCGCAATGAAAGGCAAGTTATTTTAAACGGCCCAAGTGTATAGTCGTTTTACTTACCCAGAAGCCCCCTGGTCCGCCGAAAACAAAAGGAAATTAAGTTTAAGTTGAAACTGACCTTCCCAGCTGATTACTCGCTCGCACTCTCTGCTCCCGAATAAGCTGCCACAATTAAAGGCAAGTTATTTTAAGCGGCCCAAGTGTATAGGCGTTTTACTTACCCAGAAGCCCCCTGTTCCACCGAAAACAGAAGGAAATTAAGTTTAAGTTGAAACTGACCTTCCCAGCTGATCGCTCGCTCGCACGTTCTGCTCCTTAATAAGCTGCTGCAATGAAAGGTAAGTTATTTTAAACGGCTCAAATATATTGGCTTTTCACTTACTCAGAAGCCCCCTGTTCCACCGAAAACAAAAGGAAATTAAGTTGAAGTTGAAACTGACGTTCCAAGCTGATCGCTCGCTCACACACTCTGCTCCCAAATAAGCTGCTGCAATGAAAGGTAACTTATTTTAAAAGGCCCAAATAAATACGCTTTTTACTTCCCCAGAAGCCCCCTGGTCCGCCGAAAGCAAAAGGAAATTAAGTTTAAGTTGAAACAGACCTTCGCAGCTGATCACTCGCTCGCACTATCTGCCCCCAAATAAGCTGCTGCAATGAAAGGTAACTTATTTTAAAAGGCCCAAATATATACGCTTTTTACTTACCCAGAAGCCCCCTGGTCCGCCGAACACAAAATGAAATTAAGTTTAAGTTGAAACTGACCTTCCCAGCCGATCTCTCCCTTGCTCTCTCTGCTCCCGAATAAGATGCTGCAAGGAAAGATAAGTTATTTTAAAAGGCCAAAATAAATAGGCTTTTTACTTACCCAGAAGCCCCCTGGTCCACCGAAAACAAAAGGAATTTAAGTTTAAGTTGAAACTTACCTTCCCAGCTGATCCATCGCTCGCAATCTCTGCTCCCAAATAAGCTGCCGCAATGAAAGGCAAGTTATTTTAAACGGCCCAAGTGTATAGGCGTTTTACTAACCCAGAAGCCCCCTGGTCCACCGAAAACAAAAGGAAATTAAGTTTAAGTTGAAACTGACCTTCCCAGCTGATATCTCGCTCGCACTTTCTGCTCCTTAATAAGCTGCAGCAAGGAAAGGTAAATTATTTTAAACGGCCCAAATATATAGGCTTTTTACTTACCCAGAAGGCCCCTGTTCCACCGAAAACAAAATGAATTTAAGCTTCAGTTGAAACTGACCTTCCCAGCTGATCACTCGCTCGCACTCTCTGCTCCTGAATAAGCTGCTGCAATGAGAGATAAGTTATTTTAAATGGCCCAAGTATATAGGCTTTTTACTTACCCAGAAGCCCCCTGGTCCGCCGAAAAACTAAAGGAAATTAAGTTTAAGTTGAAACTGACCTTCCCAGCTATTCGCTCGCTTGCACTCTCTGCTCCCAAATAAGCTGCTGCAATGAAAGGTAAGTTAATTTAAACGGCTCAAATATATAGACTTTTTACTTACCTTGAAGCCCCTTCGTCCACCGAAAACAACAGGAAGTTAAGTTTAAGTTGAAACTGACTTTCCCAGCTGTTCGCTCGCTCACACTCTCTGCTCCCGAATAAGCTGCTGTTCTTCTGGAAATCATTGATCGTCTCTACTTCCACCAGCATTGTGGGCAGTCAGTTCCATTTCAGTACCACTGTCTGGGTAAATCAAAAAAAATGTCTTCCTGATATTCCCCTTACATTTCTTGCCAAATCCTTCAATCTGTTTCTCTTGTCCTTGTACTATTCGGTGATTGGGGCAGTTTGCCTTGTCTAACGTATCTAAGCCTGTCATCATCTAGTACTCTTCCATTAAATTTCCCCTCAATCTCCTTTTTCGAAGGGAACAGATGCACATTTTCAAAAGTAACCTTGTAATTAACCTCCCCTCCCCCATCCCATAACCATTCTGGTAAACCTCCTCTGTACCCTCTCAAGGGCAGTCACACCCTTCCCAATGTATGGTGACCAGAACTGGATGCTATATTCCACTTGAAGCCGAAGCACAGTTCTATAAATGTTCAGCATAACTTCCCTGCTTTTGTACTCAATGCCTCTGATTTAAACCCAAATCTCATATGCCTTGCAGACCATTCTCAATATGTCCTGTTGCCTTCACTGATCAATCCAGCCGCTGGTTTCTCTGCTCCTGCACACTCTTGAGAACTCTCCCTCTATTCTTACTGCCAAAATTCATCACCTCACACTCCCCTCTATTAAATTCCATCTGCCAGTTGGCTGCCCATTCTGATTGCCTGTCTGTGTCCTGTTGCAGATGGTTCATATCATCCTGATTCTTTGCCCTCCTCCAAATTTTGTGTCATCGGAATATTTAGGGACTCCATTCATGGGACCATGGCCGCCCTGCTTTACATCCCACCCCAATCCCTCATCCCAAACCTTCTGATTTCTTTTTTGTTCTTTCATGAGTTTGTGTGTCACTGTCAAGGTCAGCATTTGCTGCCCAACCTGATTTGCCCTTGAACTGAGGGGCTTGCCACGCCATTTCAGAGGGCAGTTAAACGTCATCCACAGTGCTGTGGATATTCCACGCTCTCTCTGTCACAAACATGCACACCCTTTCAGACACACACATACAGATGCTCATTATTTCAGTCAAATACACACATGCACAAACACTCTCTATCTCTCTCGCAAACACGCGCTCTCCCTCAGACGCACACACGCACACGCACACGCTCTCTCAGACACACGCACACGCGCATTCTCTTTGAAAACACACACACAGACACTGGCTCACACATGCACACACTCTATCTCACACACACAATCACACGCATGCACATTCTCTCTCTCTCTCACACACACATGCGCACACATGGGCTCTCTTTCACATTGACGCACACACGCACACACATACACACACTCACACGCATATACACACGCGCACACCCGCTCTCTCACCCACACACAGACGCTGTCTCTCTCTCTGTTTCTCTCACACACACACACACACACACACACACACACACACACACACACACACACACACTCTCTATCTCTCAGACACACACACATATGCTCTCTCTCTCTCACTCACACACACCCACACGCTGTTACTCTCCCACACACACACTCTCGGTCTCTCGCGCACCACACATACACTCTGTCTTTATTAAACCAACATGCGAGCACACCCCCGTCTGTCAGGCACACACACACACGCTCTCTCTCTCTTTCTGACACACACACACTGTCACACACTCTCACAGACCCGCTTTCCCTCACACACACACACACAAACACACACAGACATGCAGATACAGCTCTCTCTCTGGACCACACACACACACGCTCTTTAACTCTCTCTCGCACACACACACTTACTCACATACACACACACACATTCTATTTCAAACACACACTCTCTCTCTCTCTCTCTCTCAAACACACACACTCACTCACACACGCACACGATCTCTGTCACACACACTGTCTCTCTCTCTCACTCACCCACACGCGCTCAATCTCTCAAACACACACACACACACGCACGCACACTCTCTCTCACAGACACACACACATTCACAGACATACACACAAACGCGCTGTCTCTCTCTCACACACACACAGTCTCTCTCACACGGACACACACACTCTCTCAGCCACACACACACTGTCTCTCTCACACAAACTCACACACTCTCTGTCACACACACACTCCCTTTCAGACACACACACGGTCTCTGCCTCTCTCTCACACACACACACGCACACACACTCTCTCTCCGAGATGCACTCACGCACACACACACATATTCTCTCACTCTCTCTCTCTCAGACGCACACACACACACTCTCGCACACATGTGCATGCTCTCTGTCGAACGCACACACACGCATAAGCACACACTCTCTCTCACACACACTCACACACACGTGCGCTCTCTCTCTCACACACACAGACAATCTCTATCTGACACACCCGCGCACACAGGTCACTCCTCAGCCAGACATAAAAACTCACACGCACACACATTCTCTCGCTCTCTCGCTCTAACACACACACAGACACGCGCAGACACACATCATGCCACAGGCATTGACACAGAGTTTCTCAGTCAGTTTAACATTTATCTTTCCATACAAATCCACAATGCTGCAGATGCTGGAAATCTGAAATAATAACTGAAAATACTGGAAATACTCAGCGGGGCTGACAGCATTTGTTGACAGAGAAAAGAGTTTAATATTTCAAGTAGGTGACCCTTCATCAGCACTTCGCGCAATTAGAGATGGAACAGTTTTTAAACCAGACGGGGAAACGAAAGAGGGCGAGGATTATGATCAACATGCAGTATGACAATTTCAATATCATCCTTTTATTATTTAATCTCTCCTGTCTTCCACCGTATCACAGACCTTCCCATTTGTTCATTCACGTTCAATCATTTCAAAACATCACTGGATACAGAAACACATTTATACATCTCATTAAGTTCTTAATCAAACTGGTAACTTTGCTCCAGCCTGATGTATAACTCCTCTGTTTATTTCCCTTCCTCACAGTTAACTTGCTGACGATTGGGATCCTGTCTCGGGGAAAGTGCGGTCTCTCCAAATGTGTCACACGCTACCTGGTGGCCATGTCAGTGGCGGATCTGCTGGTCATTATCCTGGACCTGATATTGAGACACATTCCCATTGTTTATTGGGAACAGTTTCGGTTCCTGTGGTCCATCCCCGTGTGTAATATCCACGCCGTCCTGCTTTATACAGTCACAGACTGTTCTGTCTGGTTCACAGTCACTTTCACCATTGATCGTTTTGTGGCCATTTGTTGCCAGAAGCTGAAAAGTAAATATTGCAGTGAGAAAACGGCAGGTGTTGTTGTGGGAACAGTGAGTGTGCTGAGCTGCTTAAAGAACATCTTCTGGTATTTTATGTTAACAGGTCAGTATTGGCTGGGGAACAATCCCTGGTTTTGTGATGTAACAGAGGATGTTTATGTCTCTCGTGTCTGGGGAACAATCGAGTTCCTCCACAACATTCTGACCCCGGGGCTCCCATTTGTGGTGATTCTGATGCTCAACGCGCTCACTGTCAGACACATTTTAGTGAGCAGCAGAGTGCGCAGGAGACTCCGAGCTCACAGCAGTGGGAAGTGTCGCAGAGACCCCGAGATGGAGAGTCGAAGGAAATCTATCATTTTACTTTTAGTTATCTCGGGGAATTTCATCCTGTTGTGGGTAATGTTAATGGCGTATTCGATATGGTGGCGGATGTGGAGGTTGGGGTATCGGTCAGTTTATCTCGCTCGGTTTCTGCAGGAATTGGGCTTCATACTGCAGCTCCTGAGTTGCTGCACAAACACTGCAATTTACACCGTGACCCAGACTCAGTTCAGAGAGCAGTTGAAGAATGTACTTAAATATCCCTTTACTCCAATTGTTAAATTCATTCAATGATCAGAGGAGGTGGAGTGGCCTGTCACCATGGGCACAAAATGGGGCGGGGCCTGCCACCATGGAGACAGAGCGGGGGCGGGGACTGTCAACGTGGAGACTGAGCGTGGGTGGGTCCTGTTTCCCCGGTGGAGAATTGGGGGCGGAGTCTCTTTCCCCGGTGACGGGGAGTAGGGGCGGTGCTTGCTACACCGGTGAAGGGAAATGCGGGCGGGAACAGTTTCCAGGGTGACGGGGTGTTGGGGCGGCGTCTGTTTTCAGAGTGATGGGGAGTGGGGGCGGGGTTTGTTTCCCCGGTGACGGGGTGTGCAGGCGGAGCCAGTTTCCTGGGTAACAGAGAGTGGGGGCGGTGTCTGGCTCCAGGGAGATGGGGGCGAGGGAGAGTGGGGGCAGGGTCTGTCCCCAGGGTGACAGAGGAGTGGAGGCGTGATCTTCTCCACGGTAATGGAGGAGTGGGAGCGGTGCCTGCTTCCGGGGTGCCGAGGAATGTGGGCGGGGCCTGTTTCCGTGACGTGGAGTGTGCGTAGGGTTTGTTTAGGGAGACGGGGATTACTGGCGGGGCCTGTTTCCAGGGTAACGGGGACGAGGGAAGGGGTCTGTTTTCAGGGTGGCAGGGATTGGGGGCGTTGTCTGTTTCCAGAGTAACGGGGAGGGGGGCCGGTCTGCTTCCCCACTGATGGGGAGTGGGGGCGGAGTCAGTATACAGGAAGAAGGAGAGTGGGGGTTTAGTCAGTTTCCAGGGTGTCAGGGCCTGGGGGCGGGGTCTGTCTCCAGGGTGAGGGAGGGCTGAGGGCAGTGTCTGGCTGCAGAGTATGGAGGGGTGGAGGGCGGTGCCTGCTTCCCAGTGAGTGGGAGAGGGGGCGGGCTTTGTTTCTAAGGTGACGAGGGAGTGGGGGCGGGTTCCGTCCACAGTGTGATGGGGAAAGGTGCTGGGCCTGTTGCTCCGGTGAGGGAGAGTGGGTGTGGGAGCTGCTTCCAGGGTGATGGAGAGTTGGGGCGGGGCCTGTTTCTAGGGTGATGGAGATGTGGGCGGGTCTGTTTCCGTGACGGGCAGTGTAGGCGGAGTCTGTTTACAGGCGAATGAATTATGGGGGGTGGGGTCTGACTCCAGGGTGATGGGGCAGTGCGACGTGGTCTCTTTCCAGGGTGACAGGAGTGGGGGCTGGCCCTGTTTCCAGGATGACGTTGAGAGCGGGCGGGGCCTGTTTCTCGGGTGATGAGGAGTGGTGGCGGAGTCTGTTTCCAGAGTGATGGGGAGTGGGAGTGGGTTCAGATCCTTTCCGAATCCTGTATAATCTTTATAATTCCTTACAAATAAAAAAAGTCTTGTTAATTACTTATCACCTTTTATAATGATGTATAAATATTTGCAGACCTTCATAGCCTTAATAAACTATTTACAATTCTTCATAACACTTTGTAAATCTTTACAATCCTTTATGATTCTGTATGATTCATTATCATTTATTAGTCTTTATTCTCAAAAATAACCAGTTACATTCACTGCCCTGGACAGAAAACATTGAAAATGGTCACGGTCGATTGCTCTCATTTCAAACAGACCACAGTGCATTTCATTTAGAATGGCCGCATAACATGTTGTTTGAAACGGCTGCAGTGCAGGTGACACCAAACAGGCACACGGAATGTCATTTAAAATGCACGCTGCACATGTCGCTTAAAATGGCCACAGTGCAGGTGACATCAAACAGCCACTTAGAATGCCATTTAAAATGGCCACAGCAAATGTCGCTTAAAATGGCCGCAGTGCAGAAGTCATCAAATAGACTCACAGAATGTCATTAAAATTGGCCGCAGCAAATGTCGATTAAAATGGCCGCAGTGCAAGAGAAATCGAACAGCCACAACGGAATTACATTTAAAATGGCCACAGCAAAAGTCGCTTAAAATGGTCACGGTGTAAGAGACACCAAACAGCCACACGGATTGTTATTTAAAATGGACGCAGCACATGTCGCTTAAAATGGCCGCAGTGCAGGTGACATCAAACAGCAACACAGAATTTCATTTAAAATGGTCCCTGTGCAAGGGACAGTCGGAACCCTCCTTTTGTTAAAATCAGCTGAAGTGGTACTGAGTCCCACTCACACGACAGGAAAGGGCCCACACAATCCAGGCTTGTATTAATACCAGCTGGAGTGGTACTGAGCCACATTCACTCACCAGGAAATACCCAATTCAATCCAGGACTATATTTATACCAGCTGGAGTGGTACTGAACTCCACTCACTCACCACGAAAGAGCCAATTCAATCCAGGCCTCTATTAATACCAGCTGGAGTGATACTGAGTCGCACTCACACACCAGCAAAAGCAAATTCCATCCAGGTTTCTATTCATGGGTGGCACAATGGCGCAGTGACTAGCACTGCAGCCTCACAGCTCCAGCAACCCGGGTTCAGTTCTGGGTGCTGCCTATGCGGAGTTTGCAAGTTCTCCTTGTGACCAAGTGGGTTTTCGCCGGATGCTCCGGTCTTCTCCCACAGCCAAAGACTTGCAGATTGACAGGTAACTTGTCCATGATAAACTGCCCCTAGTATAGGTCGGTGGGAGGGGAATTGTGGGGTTGTGGGAGGAATATGGGAGTAATATAGGATTGGTAGAAATGGGTGGTTGATGGTCGGCTGTTGGTCGGTTTCAGTGATGTATGTCGAAACAAAAATAAATAAAATAATACAAGCAGGAGTGGACCCGAGTCCCAATCACACAGCAGTAAAGAGCCAATATGATCCTGGAGTCTATGAATACCAGCTGGAGTATTTGTGTGTCCCACGCACACAAGAGGAAAGAGCCAATTTAATCCAGGCATCGACTAATAAGAGCTGGAGAGATACTGATTTTCACTCAAACACTTGCAAAGAACTAATCCCATCCTGGCCTCCAGTAACACCTGCTCGAGTGGTGCTGAACGCCGCTCACACGGCAGAAAAGAGTCAATTAAATCCAGGGGTCCAACAATAACAGCTGGAGTGGTACTGAACCCCACTCACACCAGGAAACAGCACATTCAATCCAGGCATCTATTACTACCAGCTGGAGTGGTACTGAGTCCCACTCACTCACCAGGAAAGAGCCAATAAAATCCAGGCCTTTATTAATACCAGATGCAGTGGTACTGAAACTCACTCACACACCAGGAAACTGCCAGTTCTATCCAGGCCTCTATTAATACCAGCTGGAGTGTTAGTGAGTCCCACTCACGAACCAAGAGAGAGCCAAAGCAATCCACGCCTCCATAGATAACAACTGGTTTGTTAGTGTGTCCCACTCACATACCAGGAAAGAACTAATTCAATCCAAACTTCTAGTAATACCAGCTGGAGAGGGACTGAGTCTCACTCATACACCAGGAAAGAGCCAGTTCAATCCAGGCTGCTATTAATACGAGATGGAGTGGGACTGAACCCCAGCCACCCACCAGGCAAGAGCCAATACAATCCAGGCTTCTATTAATACCAGCTGGAATGTTACTGAGACCCATTCACACACCAGGAAAGAAAAATTCAATCCAGGCCTCGACAAATAACATTTGGAGTGTTACTGAGTCCCACGCATACACCAGGCAGGAACCAATTCAATCTAGCCCTCTACTAATACCAGCTGGAGTGGCACTGAGCCCCACTGACACACCAGGAATTAGCACATTCAATCCAGGCATCTATTACTACCAGCTGGAATGGTACTGAACTCCACTCACTCACCACGAAAGAGCCAATTCAATCCAGGCCTCTATTAATACCAGCTGGAGTGATACCAGACCTATATTAATAACAGCTGGAGTGGCACTGAGTAGAACTCATTCACCAGGAAAGAGCCAATTCAATCCAGACCTCTATTAATATCAGCTGGAGTGGCACTGAATCCCATTCGTACACCAGGAAAGAGACAATTCAACCCAGACCTATATCAATACCAGCTGGAGTGGCACGGAGTCCCACTCAGACAACCGGAAAGAGCCAATTCAATCCAGGCCTCTATTAGTACAAGCTGGAGTGGTACTGAGCCCAACTCATATGCCAGGAAACAGCCAATTCAATCCAGACCTCCATCAATAACAGCTGGAGTGGCACTGAGCCCCACTCAGACAGCAGGAAAAAGCCACTTCAATCCAGTCATCTATTAATACCAGCTGCAGTGGTGCTGACCCCCACTCACAAACCAGCAAAGAGCCAATCAATCCAGACCTCCCTTAATACCAGCTGGACTGGTACTGAGTCCCACTCACACACCAGGAAACAGCCAATTAAATCCAGACCTCTATTCGTAACAGCTGAGGTGGTACTGAGTCCCACTCACACACCAGGAAAGACACAATTCAATCCAGACCAATATTCATAACAGCTGAAGTGGTACTGAGCACCACTCATACGCCAGTAAAGAGCCAATTCAAACCAGACCGATATCAATACCAGGTGGAGTGGGACTGAGTCCCACTCATACACCAGGAAAGAGCCAATTCTATCCAGACCACTATTAATACCAGCTGGAGAGGTATTGAGCACCACTCATACGCCAGGAAACAGCCAGTTCAATCCAGAACTCTATGAATAACAGCTGGGGTGGCACTGAGCCCCACTCATACAGCAGGAATAAGCCAATTCAATCCAGGCATCTATTAATACCAGCTGGAGCGGTTCTGAGCCCCACTCACAAACCAGGATAGAAGAAATTCAATCCAGATCTCTATTAATAACTGCTGGAGTGGCACTGAGTGCCGCTCACAGACCAGGAAAGTGCCAATTCAATCCAGTACTCTATTAATACCAGCTGGAGTGGTACTGAATCCCACTCACACTCCAGGGAAGAGACAGTTCATTCCTGACCTCTATTAGTACCAGCTGGAGTGGTACTGAATCCCACTCACACACCAGAAAAGAGCCAATTCTATCCAGACCCCTATTAATACAAGCTGGAGAGGTACTGAGTCCAATTCACACACCAGGAAAGAGCCAATTCAATCCAGGCTTGTATTAATAACAGCTGGAGTGGCATTGAGTCCTACTCACACACCAGGAAAGAGCCAAGTCAATCCAGACCTCTATCAATACCAACTGGAGAGGTACTGAGTCCCACACAAACACCAGGAAAGAGCCAATTCAATCCAGACTTCGATTAATACCAGCTGGAGTGGCACTGAGCCCCACTCACAGACAAAGAACGAGCCAATTCAATCCAGACTTCTATCTATACAAGCTGGAATGGTACTGAGACCCATTCACACACCAGGAGAGAGCCAATTCAATCCAGATCCCTATTAATTCCAGTTGGACTGGTACTGAGACCCACTCACACACCAGGAAAGAGTCAATTCAATTCAGACCTCTATTAATACCTGCTGCAGTGGGACTGTGCCCCACTCACAAACGAGGAAAGAGCCAATTCAATCCAGGCCTCTATTAATACCAGCTGGAGTGGCACTGAGCCGCACCGACAAACCAGGAAGGCGCCAATTCAATCCAGAGCAATATTAATACCAGCTGGAGTGGCACTGAGTCCCACTGACACACCAACAAAGAGCCAATCAATCCAGACATCCATTAATACCAGCTGGAGTGGCACTGAGTCACACGCATATAGCGTGAAAGAGCCAATTCAATCCAGACTTCTATCCATACAAGTTGGAATGATACTTGGACCCATTCACACACCAGGAGAGAGCCAATTCAATCAAGGTCTCTATTAATACCAGTTGGAGTGGTACTGAGACCCACTCACACACCAGGAAAGAGCCAATTCAATCCAGATCTCTATTAATACCTGCTGCAGTGTGACTGTGTCTCACTCACACACCAGGAAAGAGCCAATTGCATCCAGGCATTCATTTATACCAGCTGGAGTGGGACTGAGTCTCACTCACACATCAGGAAAGAGCCAATTCAATCCAGACCTCAATTAATACCAGCTGCAGTGGCACTGAGTCCCACTCACAAACGAGGAAAGAGCCAATTCAATCCAGGCCTCTATTAATACCAGCTGGAGTGGCACTGAGCCCCACCGACAAACCAGGAAGGCGCCAATTCAATCCAGACCACTATTAATACCAGCTGGAGTGGCACGGAGCCCCACTGACACACCAACAAAGAGCCAATCAATCCAGACCTCTATTAATACCAGCTGGAGTGGCACTGAGTCCCAGACACACACCAAGAAAGAGCCGTTCAATCCGGACCTCTATTAATACCAGCTAGAGAGGTATTGAGACCAAGTACCACAGCAGGAAATAGCAAATCACACCATACCTCTATTAATTCCAGCTGGAATGGTACTGAGCCCCACTCAAACACCAGGAAAGAGCCAATCAATCCAGACCTCTTTTAATACAAGCTGGAGTGGTAGTGAGCCCCACGAACACAACAGGAAATAGCCAATCAAACCACACCTCTATTAATACCAACTGGAGTGGTACTGAGCCCCACTCAAAAACCAGGAAAAAGCCAATTCATTCCGGACGTCTATTAATACCAGCTAGAGTGGCAGTGAATCCCACTCAGACACCAGGAAAGAGCCAATTCAATCCAGGCTTCTATTAATACCAGCTGAAGTGGTACTGAGTCCCACTCACAAACCAGGAAAGAGCCAATTCAATCCACACCTCGATTAATACCAGCTGGATTGGCAGTGAGCCACACTCACACACCAGGTTACAGCCAATTCAAATCTTCTTTGGCCTCCTTATCTCGAGAGACCATGGATAAGCGCCTGGAGGTGGTCAGTGGTTTGTGAAGCAGCGCCTGGAGTGGCTATGATGGCCAATTCTAGAGTGACGGGCTCTTCCACAGGTGCTGCAGAGAAATTTGTTTGTCGGGGCTGTTGCACAGTTGGCTCTCCCCTTCCGCCTCTGTCTTTTTTCCTGCCAACAAATCTGTCTCTTCGACTCGCCACACTTCAGCCCCGTCTTTATGGCTGCCCGCCAGCTTTGGCGAACGCTGGCAACTGAATCCCACGACTTGCGATCAATGTCACTGGATTTCATGTCGCGTTTGCAGACGTCTTGAAAGCGGAGACATGGACGACCAGTGGGTCTGATACCAGTGGCGAGCTCGCTGGACAATGTGTCTTTGGGGATCCTGCCATCTTCCATGCGGCTCACATGGCCAAGCCATCTCAAGCGCCGCTGACTCAGTAGTGTGTATAAGCTGGTGATGTTGGTCGCCTCGAGGACTTCTGTGTTGGAGATGCGGTCCTTCCACCTGATGCCAAGTATTCTCCGGAGGCAGAGAAGATGGAATGAATTGAGACGTCACTCTTGCCTGACATACGTTGTCCAGGCCTCGCTGCCATAGAGCAAGGTACTGAGGACACAGGCTTGATACACTCGGACTTTTGTGTTCCGTGTCGGTGCACCATTTTCCCACACTCACTTGGCCAGTCTGGACATAGCAGTGGAAGCCTTTCCCATGCACTTGTTGATTTCTGCATCGAGAGACAGGTTACTGGTGATAGTTGAGCCCAGGTAGGTGAACTCTTGAACCACTTCCAGAGTGTCGTCGCCATTATTGATAGATCGAGCATTTCTGACGTCCTGACGATTGATGTTTTTTTTCTTGAGGCTGATGGTTAGGCCAAATTCATTGCACGCAGCCGCAAACGTGTCGATGAGACTCTGCAGGCACTCTTCAGTGTGAGATGTTAAAGCAGCATCGTCAGCAAAGAGGAGTTCCCTGATGAGGACTTACCATACTCTGGACTTCGCTCTTAGACGGGCAAGGTTGAACAACCTGCCCCCTGATCTTGTGTGGAGGAAAATTCCTTCTTCAGAGGATTTGAACGCATGTGAATGCAGCAGGGAGAAGAAAATCCCAAAAAGTGTGGGTGCGAGAACACAGCACTGTTTCACGCCACTCAGGATTGGAAATGGGTCTGATGAGGAGCCACCATGTTGAATTGTGCCTTTCATATTGTCATGGAATGAGATGATGATACTTAGTAGCTTTGGTGGGCATCCAATCTTTTCTAGTAGTCTGAAGAGACCACGTCTGCTGACGAGGTCAAAGGCTTTGGTGAGATCAATGAAAGCAATGTCGAGGGGCATCAGTTGTTCACGGCATTTCCCCTGTATCTGACGAAGGGAGAACAGCATATCAACAGACGATCTCTCTGCACGAAAGCCACAATGTGCCTCAGGGTAGATGCGCTCGGCCAGCTTCTGGAGCCTGTTCAGAGCAACTCGAGCAAAGACTTTCCCCATTATGCTGAGCAGGGAGATTCCACGGTAGTTGTTGCAGTCACCGCGGTCACCTTTGTTATTATAGAGGGTGATGATATTGGCATTGTGCATGTCTTGGGTTACTGCGCCCTCATCCCAGCACAGGCAAAGCAGTTCATGTAGTGATGAAAGTATAGCAGGCTTGGCACTCGTGATTATTTCAGGGGTAACGCTGTTCTTCCCAGGGGCTTTTCCACTGGCTAGAGAATCAATGGCGTCACTGAGTTCCGATTTGGTTGGCTGTATGTCCAGCTCATCCATGGCTGGTAGAGGCTGGGCTGCATTGAGGGCAGTCTCAGTGACAGCATTCTCCCTGGAGTACACTTCTCGGTAGTGCTCAACCCAGCGGTCCATTTGTTTGCGTTGGTCAGTGATTATGTCCCCTGATTTAGATTTGAGGGGGGCGATCTTGTTGATGGTTGGCCCAAGAGCTGTCTTAATGCCATCGTACATTCCTCTGATGTTTCCGGTGTCTGCAGCCAGCTGGATATGACTGCATAGGTGTTGCCAGTAGTTGTTTGCGCAGCGCCTGGCTGTTCTTTGTGAAGTGCTTCTGGTTGCTTTAAGTGCTGCGGATGTTAAATCGCTGGGGGCTTTCTTGTAGTTCAACAGAGCAATGCGCTTTGCGGCTTTGACAGGTTCCAGCTCTTCATTATGAGATTGAAACCAGTCTGCGTGGATGAGCTTTCCGAACGTCAATGGTGGGCACTGAGGAAATGGCTTATTACCTGCACCCGCACATCCCCCTTCCCCTCCCCTCACCTTTCCCCCTTCCCCATCCCCGTCCCCTTCCCTGCTCCACCCTCTTAGCTCACCCCCACATAACCCCGTCCCAGTCCCCACCCTCGCACCATCTTACCCCCGCACACATTTCCCCTGCACCCTCCACACCCTCACAGTCTCCTTCCCAGCTCCCCCTCGCATCCCCCTCCCTCCACCCCTCCTCCTCGCATCCCCTCCTCCCACCGGCATCATCCTACACCTGTGTCGGGGCCCTAACAACCCCACTGCCTTGTGGGCGTCTCGGGAGAGACCAAAGCTAAGGGAGTAACCCTTCACAGATAATCCAAAGCGGAACCCCGTAGGCGGTCATGTGTCAACTTTGGCATGTTTCCAGCAGTTCCTGCAGCCATACCGGTGCCACACGTCGTGCTCTGCACTCCTTTGGACCCCACCAGAAAGGCCGAGAGGGGGATTTTGACGAATGGGCAACTCTCAACCTCCATAAATTCGCCCAGGCATGCGCCATGGAGAGGTCACTCCATAGTTGCCTCACAGCGACTGAAGTAACACGGAAGGCAGCAGTTACGGATTATAAGTCCAGATAAATTGGCGTAGAAACTGGGCGCCACGGGTTGCCTTTGTCAGTGGGAGAGGTCACTGCACCTCACTGGACAGCTACCGCCCGACTCAAACCGGGCAGCCCCCGGTCAATAAGGTTCTGTCCCTCAACAGTCTACCTGCTTCAATGGGTGCTTGGAGCTCAGGGTCATTGCCCGAAAGGTGGACTGATACACCGCACCAAACAACACGAAAAAAGGAAAGAAGGTACCAGCCCTTCGCTTTGCAAGCTGGAACGTCAGAACTATGTGTCCTGGCCTGTCGGAAGACCTTACACATATCAACGATTCTTGGAAGACCGCCATCATTAACAACGAGCTCAGTAGATTCAATGTGGACATTGCTGCATTTCAGGAGACTCGCCTCCCTGCGAGTGGATCTCTCGCAGAGCAAGACTACACCTTCTTCTGGCAGGGCAGGGATCCTGAAGAACCAAGACAGCATGCAGTGGGCTTCGCCATCAGAAACTCCTTGCTCAGCATGATGGAGCCTCCCTCAAATGGCTCGGAACGCAAACTGTCTATCCGACTGCTCACCACCTCTGGTCCAGTACACCTACTCAGCATCTATGCTCCAACACTCTGCTCCCCACTTGAAGCTTCAGATCAGTTCTGCGAGGAACTCCATAACATCATTAGCACCATCCCCAACACCGAACACCTATTCCTGCTGGGGGACTTTAATGCCAGGGTTGGGGCCGACCATGACTCATGGCCCTCCTGCCTTGTGCGATATGGCGTTGGAAGGATGAATGAGGACGGGCAGAGACTGCTTGAGTTGTGTACCTATCATAACCTCTGCATCACCAACTCGTTCTTTCACACTAAACCCGGTCATCAGGTTTCTTGGAGGCACCCAAGATCGCGTCGTTGGCACCAGCTGGACCTCATTGTCACAAGGCGAGCCGCCTTAAACAGTGTTCAAATCACACGCAGCTTCCACAGTGCGGACTGCGACACCGACCACTCCCTGGTGTGCAGCAAGGTTAGACTCAGACCAAAGAAGTTGCATCATTCCAAGCAAAAGGGCCACCCGCGCATCAACACGAGCAGAATTTCTCACCCACAACTGCTACAAAAAGTTCTAAATTCACTTGTAACAGCCCTTCAAAACACTCCCACAGGGGATGCTGAGACCAAGTGGGCCCACATCAGAGATGCCATCTACGAGTCAGCTTTGACCACCAACGGCAAAAGTGCGAAGAGAAATGCAGACTGGTTTCAATTCAATCCAGACCTCGGTTAATACCAGTTGGAGTGGTACTGAGACCCAGTCACACACCAGGAAAGAGCCAATTCAATCCAGGCTTCCACTAATACCAGATGGAGTGGTACTGAGTCCCGCTAACAAACCAGGAAATAGACAGTTCTTTCCAGGCTTCTATTAACACCAGCTGGAGTGGTACTGAGTCCCTTGCACACACCAGAAAAGCGCCAATTCATCCAGGCCTCTATTAATAACAGTTGGAGTGGCTCGGAAATACACTCACACACTGGGAAAGAGCCAACTCATACCAGGCCATTACGAATACCAGCTGGAGTGGTACTGAGTCCCACTAACACAGCAGGCAAGTGACAATTCAATCCAGGCCTCTTCTAACAACAGCTGGACTGATACTGTGTCACACACACACACCAGGAAATAGCCAATTAAATACAGACCTCTATTAATACCGGCTGGAGCTGCACTGAGTCCTACGCACACATCAGGGAAGAGGCAATTTAATCCAGGCTCGATTAACAGAAGCTATATTGGCACTGAGTCCTATTCACACACCAGGGAAGACACAATTCAATCCAAGCCTATATTAACACCAGAAGGAGAAGTACTGTGTCACACTCACACACAAGGAGAGAGCCAATTCAATCCAGACATCTATTAATACCAGCTGGAGTGGCACTCAGCCCCACCCACACATCAGGAAAGAGCCAATTCAATACAGGCTTCTATTAATAACAGCTGGAATTGTACCGAGTCCCACTCACACAACAGGAAAGAGCCAATTCAATCCAGGCCATTACTAATACCAGCTGGAGTGGTACTGAGTCACACTCTAACGCCACGAGCAAAACAATTCAGCCCAGACCTCTATTAATACCAGCTGGAGTGGCACTGATCCCCATTCATACAGCAGGAAAGTGCCAATCCCATCCATACCTCTTTCAATACCAGCTGGAGTGGCACTGAGCCCCACTCAGATGGCATGAAAGAGCCAATTCAATCCAGACTTCTATCAATACAAGCCGGAATGGTACTGAGACCCATTCACACACCAGGAGAGAGTCAATTCAATCCAGATCTCTATTAATACCAGTTGGAGTGGGACTGTGCCCCACTCACTCACCAGGAAAGAGTCAATTCACTCCAGGCCTCCAGTAACATCAGCTGGAGTGGTACTGAGTCCCACTCACAAATAAGAAAGAGCCAAATCAATCCAGTTCTCCATTAACACCAGCTGGAGTGGCACTGATTCTCACTCACACACCAGGAAAAAGCTAATTCAATCCAGGGCTCTATTAATACCAGCTGCAGTGGGACTGAGTCCCACTCACACACCAGGAAAGAGCCAATTCAATTCTGGCCTATATTAATACCAGCTGGAGTGGGTCTGAGCCCCAGTCACACACCAGGAAAGACCCAATTCAATCCAGGCTTCTATCAATACCAGCTGGAGAGGGACTGAGTCTCACTCACACACCAGGACAGAGCCAGTTCAATCCAGGCTTCTATTAATACCAGCTGGTATGTTACTGAGACCCATTCAAACACCAGGATAGAAGAAATTCAATCCAGATCTCTATTAATAACAGCTGGAGTGGCACTGAGTCCCACTCACATACCGGAAAAGTGCCGATTCAATCCAGGCCTCCATTAATAAAATTTGGAGTGTTACTGACTCCCACTCACACACCAAGAAAGTGCCAATTCAATGCAGGACTCTTTTAATACTAGCTGGAGAGGTACTGAATCCCACTCACACACCAGGGAAGAGACAGTTCGTTCCTGGCCTCTAATAATACCAGCTGGAGCGTTACTGAGTCCCACGCACACACAAGAAAAGAGCCAATTCAATCCAGATCTCCAATAGTACCAGCTGGAGAGGTACTCAGTCCCACTCACACACCAGGAAAGAGCCAATTCAATCCAGACCTCTATTAATACCAGCTGGAGTTGTATTGAGTGCCACTCACACAACAGGAAAGAGCCAATTCAATCCAGGCCTCTATTAATAACAGCTGGAATTGTACCGAGTCCCACTCACACAACAGGAAAGAGCCAATTCAATCCAGGCCATTACTAATACCAGCTGGAGTGGTACTGAGTCACACTCTAACGCCACGAGCAAAACAATTCAGCCCAGACCTCTATCAATAACAGCTGGAGTGGCACTGAGCCCCATTCATACAGCAGGAAAGTGCCAATTCTATCCAGACCTCTTTCAATACCAGTTGGAGTGGTACTGTGCCCCACTCACACACCAGGAAAGAGTCAATTCAATCCAGTCCTCGATTTATACCTGCTGCAGTGGGCTGAGTCGCACTCACACACCAGGAAAGAGCCAATTCCATCCAGGCATCCATTTATACCAGCTGGAGTGGGACTGAGTCCCAGACACACACACCATAAAGAGCCAAGTAAATCCAGACCTCTATCAATACCAACTGGCGAGGTACTGAGCCCCACTCACACACCAGGAAAGAGCCAATTCAATCCAGACTTCTATTAATAACAGCTGGAGTGGCACTGAGACCCACTCACACACCAGGAACGGGCCAATTCAGTCTAGACCTCTATTAATACCAATTTGAGTGGTGATGAGCCCCACTCACACACTAGAAATGAGCCAATTCAGTCCAGACCTCTATTAATACCAGCGAGAGCGGTACAGAATCTCAGTCACTCACCAGGAAGGAGCCAATTCAATCCAGACCTCTATTAATACCAGCTGGAGTGGAACTGAGCCCCACTCACACAACAGGAAAGAGCCAATTCAATCCAGGCTGTTACTAATACCAGCTGGAGTGGTACTGAGTCACACTCTAACGCCACGAGCAAAACAATTCAGCCCAGACCTCTATCAATAACAGCTGGAGTGGCACTGAGCCCCATTCATACAGCAGGAAAGTGCCAATTCTATCCAGACCTCTTTCAATACCAGCTGGAGTGGCACTGAGCCCCACTCAGATGGCATGAAAGAGCCAATTCAATCCAGACTTCTATCAATACAAGCCGGAATGGTACTGAGACCCATTCACACACCAGGAGAGAGTCAATTCAATCCAGATCTCTATTAATACCAGTTGGAGTGGTACTGTGCCCCACTCACTCACCAGGAAAGAGTCAATTCACTCCAGGCCTCCAGTAACATCAGCTGGAGTGGTACTGAGTCCCACTCACAAATAAGAAAGAGCCAAATCAATCCAGTTCTCCATTAACACCAGCTGGAGTGGCACTGATTCTCACTCACACACCAGGAAAAAGCTAATTCAATCCAGGGCTCTATTAATACCAGCTGCAGTGGGACTGAGTCCCACTCACACACCAGGAAAGAGCCAATTCAATTCTGGCCTATATTAATACCAGCTGGAGTGGGTCTGAGCCCCAGTCACACACCAGGAAAGACCCAATTCAATCCAGGCTTCTATCAATACCAGCTGGAGAGGGACTGAGTCTCACTCACATAGCAAGGAAGAGCCAATTCAATCCAGGCTTCCATTAATAAGAGCTGGAGTGGGACTGAGACCCACTCACACACCAGGACAGAGCCAGTTCAATCCAGGCTTCTATTAATACCAGCTGGTATGTTACTGAGACCCATTCAAACACCAGGATAGAAGAAATTCAATCCAGATCTCTATTAATAACAGCTGGAGTGGCACTGAGTCCCACTCACATACCGGAAAAGTGCCGATTCAATCCAGGCCTCCATTAATAAAATTTGGAGTGTTACTGACTCCCACTCACACACCAAGAAAGTGCCAATTCAATGCAGGACTCTTTTAATACTAGCTGGAGAGGTACTGAATCCCACTCACACACCAGGGAAGAGACGGTTCGTTCCTGGCCTCTAATAATACCAGCTGGAGCGTTACTGAGTCCCACGCACACACAAGAAAAGAGCCAATTCAATCCAGATCTCCAATAGTACCAGCTGGAGAGGTACTCAGTCCCACTCACACACCAGGAAAGAGCTAAATCAATCCAGACCTCTATTAATACCAGCTGGAGTTGTACTGAGTCCCACTCACACAACAGGAAAGAGCCAATTCAATCCAGGCCTCTATTAATAACAGCTGGAATTGTACCGAGTCCCACTCACACAACAGGAAAGAGCCAATTCAATCCAGGCCATTACTAATACCAGCTGGAGTGGTACTGAGTCACACTCTAACGCCACGAGCAAAACAATTCAGCCCAGACCTCTATCAATAACAGCTGGAGTGGCACTGAGCCCCATTCATACAGCAGGAAAGTGCCAATTCTATCCAGACCTCTTTCAATACCAGCTGGAGTGGCACTGAGCCCCACTCAGATGGCATGAAAGAGCCAATTCAATCCAGACTTCTATCAATACAAGCCGGAATGGTACTGAGACCCATTCACACACCAGGAGAGAGTCAATTCAATCCAGATCTCTATTAATACCAGTTGGAGTGGTACTGTGCCCCACTCACACACCAGGAAAGAGTCAATTCAATCCAGACCTCGATTTATACCTGCTGCAGTGGGCTGAGTCGCACTCACACACCAGGAAAGAGCCAATTCCATCCAGGCATCCATTTATACCAGCTGGAGTGGGACTGAGTCCCAGACACACACACCATAAAGAGCCAAGTAAATCCAGACCTCTATCAATACCAACTGGCGAGGTACTGAGCCCCACTCACACACCAGGAAAGAGCCAATTCAATCCAGACTTCTATTAATAACAGCTGGAGTGGCACTGAGACCCACTCACACACCAGGAACGGGCCAATTCAGTCTAGACCTCTATTAATACCAATTTGAGTGGTGATGAGCCCCACTCACACACTAGGAATGAGCCAATTCAGTCCAGACCTCTATTAATACCAGCGAGAGCGGTACAGAATCTCAGTCACTCACCAGGAAGGAGCCAATTCAATCCAGACATCTATTAATACCAGCTGGAGTGGGACTGAGTCCCAGACACACACACCATAAAGAGCCAAGTAAATCCAGACCTCTATCAATACCAACTGGCGAGGTACTGAGTCCCACTCACACACCAGGAAAGAGCCAATTCAATCCAGACTTCTATTAATAACTGCTGGAGTGGCACTGAGACCCACTCACACACCAGCAACGGGCCAATTCAGTCTGGACCTCTATTAATACCAATTGGAGTGGTGATGAGCCCCACTCACACACTAGGAATGAGCCAATTCAGTCCAGACCTCTTTTAATACCAGCGAGAGCGGTACAGAATCGCAGTCACTCACCAGGAAGGAGCCAATTCAATACAGACCTCTATTAATACCAGCTGGAGTTGTACTGAGTGCCACTCACACACCAGGAAAGAGCCAATTCAATTCAGGCTTCTATTAATAACAGCTGGAATTGCACAGAGTCCCACTCACACAACAGGAAAGAGCCAATTCAATCCAGGCCATTACTAATACCAGCTGTAGTGATACTGAATCCCACCCAGACACCAGGGAAGAGCTAAATCAATCCAGGCCTCTATTAATACCAGCTGGAGTTGTACTGAGTGCCACTCACACAACAGGAAAGAGCCAATTCAATACAGGCTTCTATTAATAACAGCTGGAATTGTACCGAGTCCCACTCACACAACAGGAAAGAGCCAATTCAATGCAGGCCATTACTAATACCAGCTGGAGTGGTACTGAGTCACACTCCAACGCCACGAACGAAACAATTCAGCCCAGACCTCTGTCAATAACAGCTGGAGTGGCACGAAGCCCCACTCATACAGCAGGAAAGTGCCAATTCTATCCAGACCTCTTTCAATACCAGCTGGAGTGGCACTGAGCCCCACTCATATGGCATGAAAGAGCCAATTCAATCCAGACTTCTATTAAGACAAGCCGGAATGGTACTGACACCCATTCACACACCAGGAGAGAGCCAATTCAATCCAGATCTATATTAATACCAGTTGGAGTGGTACTGAGACCCTTTCACACACCAGGAGACAGATAATTCAATCCAGGTCTCTATTCATACCAGTTGGAGTGGGACTGAGCCCCACTCACACACCAGGAAAGAGCCAATTCAATCCAGACCTCGATTAATACCTGCTGCAGTGGGACTGAGTCTCACACACACACCAGGAAAGAACCAATTCTATCCAGGCATCCATTTATACCAGCTGGAGTGGGACTGAGTCTCAATCAAACATCAGGAAAGAGCCAATTCAATCCAGACCTCAATTAATACCAGCTGGTGTGGCACTGCAAACCATTCACAAACGTTGAAAGAGCCAATTCAATCCAGACCTCGATTAATACCTGCTGCAGTGGGACTGAGTCTCACGCACACACCAGGAAAGAGCCAATTCTATCCAGGCATCCATTTATAGCAGCTGGAGTAGGACTGAGTCTCAATAACACATCAGGAAAGAACCAATTCAATCCAGACCTCAATTAATACCAGCTGGTGTGGCACTGCAAACCATTCACAAACGTTGAAAGAGCCATTTCAATCCAGGCCTCTATTAATACCAGCAGGAGTGGCACTGAGCCCCTCTGACAAACCAGGAAAGAGCCAATCAATCCAGACCTCTATTAATACCACCTGGAGTGGCATTGAGTCCCAGACACAAACACCATAAAGAGCCAAGTAAATCCAGACCTCTATCAATACCAACTGGAGAGGTACTGAGTCCCACTCACACACCAGAAAAGAGCCAATTCAATCCAGACTTCTATTAATACCAATTGGAGTGGCAATGAGCCCCACGCACACACTGGGACTGAGCCAATTCAGTCCAGACCTCTATTAATACCAGCGAGAGCGGTACAGAATCGCAGTCTCTCACCAGGAAGGAGCCAATTCAATCCAGACCTCCATTAATACCAGCTGGAGTTGTACTGAGTGCCACTCACACACCAGGAAAGAGCCAATTCAATTCAGGCTTCTATTAATAACAGCTGGAATTGTACCGAGTCCCACGCACACAACAGGAAAGAGCCAATTCAATCCAGGCCATTACTAATACCAGCTGTAGTGATACTGAATCCCACCCAGACACCAGGGAAGAGCCAAATCAATCCAGGCCTCTATTAATACCATCTGGAGTGGCACTGAGCCCCACTCATACAGCAGGAAAGTGCCATTTCTATCGAGACCTCTTTCAATACCAGCTGGAGTGGCACTGAGCCCCACTCAGATGGCAGGAAAGTGCCAATTCAATCCAGACTTCTATCAATACAAGCTGGAATGGTACTGTGACCCATTCACACACCAGGAGAGAGCCAATTCAGTCCAGGTCTCTATTAATACCAGTTGGAGTGGTACTGAGACCCATTCACACACCAGGAGAGAGACAATTCAATCCAGGTCTCTATTAATACAAGTTGGATTGGTACTGAGCCCCACTCACACAGCAGGAAAGAGCCAATTCTTTCCAGGCATCCATTCATACCAGCTGGAGTGGGACTGAGTCTCAATCACACATCAGGAAAGAGCCAATTCAATCCAGACCTCAATTAATACCAGCTGGAGTGTCGCTGAGTCCCACTCACAAACGAGGAAAGAGCCAATTCAATCCTGGCCTCTAATAATACAAGCTGGAGTGGCACTGAGCCCCACTGACAACCCAAGAAAGAGCCAATTCAATCCAGACCACTATTAATACCAGCTGGAGTGGCACTGAGTCCCACTGACTCACCAAGAAAGAGGCAATCAATCCAGACCTCTATTAATACCAGCTGGAGTGGCACTGAGTCCCAGACACACACCAAGAAAGAGCCATTCAATCCAGACCTCTATTAATACCAGCTAGAGTGGTACTGTGACCCACGAACACAACAGGAAATAGCCAATCAAACCAGACCCCTATTAAGATCAGCAGGAGTGGTACTGAGCCCCACTCACGTACCAGGAAAGAGACAATTCAATCCAGTCTTCTATTAATTCCAGCTGGAGTGGTATTCAGCCCCACTCAAACACCAGGAAAGAGCCAATCAATCCAGACCGCTATTAATACAAGCTGGAGTGGTACTGAGCCCCATTAACACAACAGGAAATAGCTAATAAAACCGCACTTCTATTAATACCAACTGGAGTGGTACTGAGCCCCGCTCAAAAACCAGGAAAGAGCCAATTCAATCAGGACGTCTATTAATACCAGCCAGAGTGGCAGTGAATACGACGCACACACCAGGTAAGAGCTAACTCAATCCAGGCTTCTAATAATACCAGCTGGAGCGGTACTAAGTCACACTCACAAACCAGGAAAGAGCCATTCCAATCCACACCTCGATTAATACCAGCTGGATTGGTAGTGGGTCCCACTCAGACATCAGGGAAGAGACAATTCAATTCAGGCCTCCATCAATACCAGCTGGAGTGGTACGGAGACCCACTCACACACCAGGGAAGAGACAATTTAATCCAGGCCTCCATCAATACCAGCTGGAGCTGTATTGTGTCCTAGTCACACATCAGGGCAGAGGCAATTCAATCCAGGCCTCTATTAATACCAGCTGCAGTGGACTGAATTCCACTCACACTCCCGGAAAGAGCCAATTCAATTCTGGCCTCTATTAATACCAGCTGGAGTGGTACTGAGCCACACAAACGCACCAGGAAAGAGCCAATTCAATGCAGACTTCTATTAATAAACGCTGGAGTGGTACTGAGCCCCACTCACACACCAGGAAAGCGCCAATTCCATGCAGACCCACATTACTAACAGCTGGAGTGGTACTCAGCCCCACTCAAAGACCAGGAAAGAGTCAATTCAATGCAGGCCTCTATTAATACCAGCTGGAGTGGTACTGAGCCCTACTCACACACCAGGAAAGAGCCAATTCAATGCAGACCTCTATGATTACCTGCTGGAGTGGCACTGAGTCCCACCCATACATCAGGAAGGAGCCCAATCTATCCAGACCTCAATTAACTCCAGCTGCAGTGGACTTAACGCCCACTCACACACCAGGAAAGAGCCAGTTCAATACAGGCCTCCATCAATACCAGCTGGAGTGGTACTGAGTCCCACTCACACAACAGGGAAGATACAATTCAATCCAGGCGTCTATGAATACCAACTGGAGCTGTATTGAGACCGACTCACACATCAGGGAACAGGCAATTTACTCCAGGCCTCCATTAACAAAAGCTGGGTTGGCACTGAGTCCTATTCACACACCAGGGAAGACACAATTCAATCCAAACCTTCATTAACACCAGCTGGAGAGGGACTGTGTCCTACTCACACGCAAGGAGTGAGCCATTTCTATCCCGACATCTATTAATACCAGCTGGAGTGGCACTGATTCCCACTCACACACCAGGAAAGAGCCAATTCAATCCAGTTCTCTATGAACACCAGCTGGAGTGTCACTGAATCTCACTCACACACCAGGAAAAAGCTAATTCAATACAGGCATCTAATAATACCAGCTGGAGTGGTACTGAGCCCCACTCACGCACCAGGAAAGAGCTAATTTAATGCAGACCTCGATTAATAAACGCTGGAGTGGTACTGAGCCCCACTTACACACCAGGAAAGCGCCAATTCAATGCAGACCTCCATTAATACCAGCTGGAGTGGTACTGAGCCCCACCCATACATCAGGAAGGAGCCCAATCTATCCAGACCTCTATTAACTCCAGCTGCAGTGGACGTAACGGCCACTCACACACCAGGAAAGAGCCAATTCAATCAGCGCATCTATTAATACCAGCTGGAGTGAAATTAAGTCCCACTCACACAACAGGAAAGAGCCCATTCAATCCATGCTTATATTAATACCAGCTGGAGTGGGACTGAGTCCCTCTCACACACCAGGAAAGAGCCAATTCTATTCAGGTCTCTATTAATACCAGCTGGAGTGGTAGTGAGTCTCATTCAAACAACAGCGAAGATGCAATTCAATCCAGGCCTCTATTAATACCAGCTGGAGTGGTACTGAGACCCACTCAAACACCAGGAAGGAGCCAATTCAATCCAGGCTTCTATTCATGCCAGCTGGAGTGAAATCAACTCCCACTCACACACAAGGAAAGAGCCAATTCAATCTCGGCATCTATTAAAACCAGCAGGAGTAGGACTGAGTCCCACTCACACACCAGAAAGAGCCAATTCAACCCAGACCTCTATTAATGCCAGCTGGAGTGAGAATGAGTCTCACTCACACACCAGTATAGAGCCAATTCAATCTAGGCCTCTATTAATACCAGCAGTAGTTGAACTGAGTCCCACTCACACACCAGGAAAGAACCAATTCAATCCAGGACTCTATTAATACCAGCTGGAGTGGTACTGAGCCCCACTCACGCAACAGGAAAGAGCCAATTCTATCCAGCTCTCTATTAATACCAGCTGTCATGGTACTGAGTACCACTCACACAACAAGAAATCCCCAGTTCAATCCAGGCCTGTATAAATACCAGCTGGAGTGGTACTGAGTGATACTCACGCACCAGGAAAGAGCCAAATCAATCCAGACCTTTATTAATACCAACTGGAGATGTACTGTGTCCTACTCACACACCAAGAGAGAGCCAATTCAATGCAGACATATATTAATACCAGCAGGTGAACCACTGAGCCCCACTGACACATCAGGAAAGAGCCAATTCACTCCAGGCCTCTCGTAACATCAGCTGGAGTGGTACTGAGTCCCACGCACACACCAGGAAAGAGCCAATTCAATCCAGTTCTCTGTTAATACCAGCTGGAGTGGGACTGAGTCCCACTCACACTGCAGGAAAGAGACAATTCAATACAGGCCTCTATTAATACCAGCTGGAGTGGTACTAAGTCCCAATCACACACCAGGAAACAGCTAATTCAATCCAGGCCTCTATTAATACCAGCTGGAGAGGCACTGAGGCCCACTCACACAACAGGAAAGAGCCAATTCAATCCAGCCCTCTAGTGACATTCACTGGAGAGGTACTGAGTCCCACTATCACACCGGAAAGAGCCAAATCAATCGAGACGACTATTAATAGCAGCTGGAGTGGCACTGAGCCCCAATCAAACATCAGGAAAGAGCCATTTGAATCCAGTCCAATATAAAAATCAGCTGGAGTGTCACTGAGTCTCACTCACAAACCAGGAAAGAGACAAATCAATCCAGTCCTGTATTAATACCAACAGGAGAGGTACTGTGTCCGACTCACACACCAGGAGAGAGCCAATTCAATCCAGACCTCTATTAATACCAGCTTGAGAGGCACTGAGCCCCACTCACACATCAGGAAAGTGCCAATTAACTCCAGGCCTCCAGTAACATCAGCTGGAGTGGTAATGAGTCCCACTCACATACCAGGAAGGAGCCAAATCAATCCAGTCCTTTATTAATACCAACTGGAGAGGTACTGTGCCCGACTCACACACCAGGAAAGAGCCAATTCTATCCAGTTCTCTATAAATACCAGCTGGAGTGGCACTGATTCTCACTCACACACCAGGAAAAAGCTAATTCAATCCAGGCATCTATTAAGACCAGCCTGAGTGGTACTGAGCACCAACACACACACCAGGAAAGAGCCAATTCAATCCAGACCTCTATTAATACAAGCTGGAAAAGGACTGAGTCCAACTCACACAACAGGAAAGAGGCAATTCAACCGAGGCTTCTATTACTACCAGGTGGAGTGGTACTGAGCGCCACTCACACACCAGGAAAGAGCCAAATCAATCGAGACCAATATTAATGCCTGCTGGAGTCGTACTGAGCATCACACACACTCCAGGAAAGAGCCAATTTAAACGAGACCTCTATTAATACCAGCTGGAGTGGCACTGAGTCCCACCCAAATACTAGGAAAGAGTCAATTCAATACAGGCCCGTATTAATACCTGCTGGAGTGGTACTGAGTCTCACTCGCAAACCAGGAAAGAGCCAATTCAATCCAGACTTCTATTAATACCAGCTGGTGTGGTACTGAGTCCCACTCACACACCAGGAAAGAGCCAATTCAATCCAGGCCTCAAGAAATATCAGCTGCAGCGGTACTGAGCCCCACTCACACACCAGGAAAGAGATAATTCAATCCAGGCGTCTATTAATACCAGCTGGAGTGGGACTGAGCCCCACTCACACACCAGGAAAGAGACAGTTCAATTCAGGCCTCTATTAATACAAGCTGTAGTGGAATCAACACCCACTCACACACCAGGAAAGAGCCAATTCAATCCAGGCCTCTATCACTACCAGCTAGAGTGGCACTGAGCAGCACCCAAACACCAGGAATGAGTCAATTCAATGAAGGCATATATTAATATCAGCTGGAGTGGAATTAACTCCCACTCACACACCAAGAAAGAGACAATTCAATCCAGGCCTCTCTTAAAACCAGCCGGAGTAGGAGTGAGTCCCACTCATACACCACAAAGAGCCAATTGAATCCAGGCTTCTATTAATACCAACTGGAGTGGGACTGAGTACCACTCACACTCCAGGAAAGAGCCAATACATTCCAGGCTTCTATTAATACGAGCTGGAGTGGGATTGATTCTCACTCACAAACCAGGAAAGCGCCAAATCAATCTAGACCTGTATTAATACCAGCTGGAGTGGTACTGAGTCCCGCTCACAAACCAGGAAAGTGCCAAATAAATCCAGGCTTCTTTTAATACCAGCTGAAGTGCTACTGAGCACCAATCACACACTAGATAAAGCCAATGCAATCCAGAACTCTGCTAATACCATCGAGAGTGTCACGGATTCCCAATCACACACCAGGGAAGAGCCAAATTCAATCCAGGACACTTAATACCAGCTGGAGTGGTACTGAACATCACCCAAACATCAGGAAAGAGCCAATTCACTCCAGGCCTCTTTTAATACCAGCTGAAGTGGCACTGAGTCCCACGTGCACACCAGGAAAGAGGAATTCAATACAGACCTCTATTAATACCAGCTGGAGTGGTACTAAGTCCCACTCACAAACCGGGCAAGAGCCAATTTAATACAGACCTGTCAATGCTTCAGGCGGGATAGAGAGGGAGGTAAAAGGGGTGGAGGAGTTGAAGTACTGGTCAAAGAAGATATCACAGCTGTGCTGAAGGAAGGCACGATGGAGGACTCGATCTGTGAGGCAATATGGGCAGAACTCAGAAATAGGAAGGGTGCGGTAACAATGTACTACAGGCTGTACTACAGGCCTCCCAACAGCGAGCGTGAGATAGAGGTACAAATATGTAAACAGATTATGGAAAGCTGTCGGAGCAACAGGGTGGTGGTGATAGGTGATTTTAATTTTCCCAACATTGACTGGGATTCACTTAATGTTAGAGGTCTCGATGGAGCAGAATTTGTAAGGAGCATCCAGGAGGGTTTTCTAGAGCAGTATGTCAATAGTCCAACTGGGGAAGGGGCCATACTGGACCTGGTGTTGGGAAATGAGCCGGGCCAGGTGGCTGACGTTTCAGTAGGGGACTACTTTGGGAATAGTGATCACAATTCTGTAAGTTTTAGAATACTCATGGACAAAGACGAGAGTGGTCCGAAAGGAAGAGTGCTAAATTGGGTACGGCCAACTATACTAAAATTCGGCAGGAGCTGGGGAATGTAGATTGGGAGCAGCTGTTTGAAGGTAAATCCACTTTTGATATGTGGGACGCTTTTAAAGAGAGGTTGATCAGCGTGCAGGAGAGACATGTTCCTGTGAAAATGAGGGATAGAAATGGCAAGATTAGGGAACCATGGATAACAGGTGAAATTGTGAGACTAGCTAAAAGGAAAAAGGAAGCACACATCAGGTCTGGGCGGGTGAAGAAAGACGAAGCTTTGAAAGAATATCGGGCTTGTAGGCGCAATCTGAAGCGAGGAATTAAGAGGGCTAAAAGGGGTCATGAAATATCTTTAGCAAACAGGGTTAAGGAAAATCCCAAAGCCTTTTATTCATATATAAGGAGCAAGAGGGTAACAAGAGAAAGGATTGTCCCACTCAAGGACAAAGGAGGAAAGTTCTGCGTGGAGTCAGGGAAAATGGGTGAGATTCTAAACGAGTACTTTGCATCGGTATTCACCGAGGAGAGGGACATGACGGATGTTGAGGTTAGGGACAGATGTTTGATTACTCTAGGTCAAGTCGGCAGAAGGAGGGAGGAAGTGTTGGGTATTCTAAATGGCATTAAGGTGGACAGCTCCCCAGGTCCGGATGAGATCTATCCCAGGTTACTGTGGGAAGCGAGAGAGGAAATAGTTGGTGCCTTAACAGATATCTTTGCAACATCCTTAAGCACGGGTGAGGTCCCGGAGGACTGGAGAATTGCGAATGTTGTCCCCTTGCTTAAGAAGGCTAGCAGGGAAAATCCAGGTAATTATAGACCGGTGAGCCTGACGTCAGTGGTAGGGAAGCTGCTGGAGAAGATACTGAGGGATAGGATCTATTCCCATCTGGAAGAAAATGGGCTTAACAGTGATAGGCAACATGGTTTTGTGCAGGGAAGGTCATGTCTTACCAACTTAATAGAATTCTTTGAGGAAGTGACAAAGTTGATTGATGAGGGAAGGGCTGTAGATGTCATATACATGGACTTCAGTCAGGCGTTTGATAAGGTTCCCCATGGTAGGCTGATGGAGAAAGTGAAGGCGCATGGGGTCCAAGGTGTACTAGCTAGAAGGATAAAGAACTGGCTGAGCAACAGGAGACAGAGAGTAGCAGTGGAAGGGAGTTTCTCAAAATGGAGATGTGTGACCAGTGGTGTTCCACAGGGATCCGTGCTGGGACCACTGTTGTTTGTGATATACATAAATGATTTGGAGGAAAGTATCGGTGGTCTGATTAGCAAGTTTGCAGACGACACTAAGATTGGTGGAGTAGCAGATAGTGAAGGGGACTGTCAGAGAATACAGCAGAATATAGATAGACTGGAGAGTTGGGCAGAGAAATGGCAGATGGAGTTCAATCAGGGCAAATGCGAGGTGATGCATTTTGGAAGATCTAATTCAAGAGTGAACTATACAGTAAATGGAAAAGTGCTGGGGAAAATTGATGTACAGAGAGATTTGGGTGTTCAGGTCCATTGTTCCCTGACGGTGGCAACGCAGGTCAATAGAGTGGTCAAGAAGGCATACGGCATGCTTTCCTTCATCGGACGGGGTATTGAGTACAAGAGTTGGCAGGTCATGTTACTGTTGTATTGGACTTTTGTTCGGCCACATTTGGAATACTGCATGCAGTTCTGCTCGCCACATTACCAAAAGGATGTGGATGCTTTGGAGAGGGTGCAGAGGAGGTTCACCAGGATGTTGCCTGGTATGGAGGGCGCCAGCTATGAAGAGAGGTTGAGTAGATTAGGATTATTTTCATTAGAAAGACGGAGGTTGAGGGGGGACCTGATTGAGGTGAACAAAATCATGAGAGGTATAGACAGGGTGGATAGTAAGAAGCTTTTTCCCAGAGTGGGGGATTCAATTACAAGGGGACACGAGTTCAAAGTGAAAGGGGAAAGGTTTAGGGGGGATATGCATGGAAAGTTCTTTACGCAGAGGGTGGTGGGTGCATGGAATGCATTACCAGCGGAGGTGGTAGACGCGGGCACGATAGCGTCTTTTAAGATGTATCTAGACAGATACATGAATGGGCATGAATAAAAGAGATACAGACCCTCAGAAAATAGGCGACAGGTTTAGATAGAGGATTTGGATCGGCGTCGGCTTGGAGGGCCGAAGGGCCTGTTACTGTGCTGTAATTTTGTTTGTTCTTTGTTCTTTGTTCTTTAATCTCAGCTGCAGTGGAATCAACTCCCAGTCTCACACCAGGAAGGAGGTATTTCAATTCAGGCCTCCATTACTACCAGCTGGAGTGGTACTGTGTCGAATTTACAAACCAGGAAAGAACCAATTCAATCCAGGCCTCTATTAATACCAGCTGCAGTGGAATTCACTCCCACTCCATCACCAGGAAGGAGACTATTCAATTCAGGCCTCCATTACTACCAGCTGGAGGGGCACCAAGTCCCACCAAACACCCGGAAAGAGCCAATTCAATCCACGCTTCTATTAATACCACCTGGAGTGGAATTAACTCCCACTCACAAACCAGGAAATAGACAATTCAATCCAGGCCTCTATTAATACCAGCTGGAGTGGTACTGAGCCCCACTCTCACACAGGAAAGAGCCAATTCAATCCACGCATCTATTAATACCACCTGGAGCGGAATTAACTCCCACTCACAAACCAGGAAATAGACAATTCAATCCAGGCCTCTATTAATACCAGCTGGAGTGGTACTGAGTCCCACTCAGAAACCGGGCAAGAGCCAATTTAATACAGACCTGTATTAATACCAGCTGCATTGGAATCAACTCCCGCACGCACACCAGGAAGGAGCTATTTCAATTCAGGCCTCTATTACTACCAGCTGGAGTGGTACTGTGTCCCATTCACAAACCAGGAAAGAACCAATTCAATCCAGGCTTCTATTAATACCAGCTGCAGTGGAATTAACTCCCACTCAATCACCAGGAAGGAGACAATTCAATTCAGGCCTCTGTTACGACCAGCTGGCGGGGCACTGAATCCCACCAAACACCAGGAAAGAGCCAATTCAAACCAGGCTTCTATTAATACCACCTGGAGTGGAATTAACTCCGACTCACAAACCACGAAATAGACAAATGTATCCAGGCCTCTTTTAATACCAGCTGGAGTGGGACTGAGCCCCTCTCACACACCAGTAAAGAGCCAATTCAATCCAGACTTCTATTAATATCAGCTGGAGAGGGACTGCGTCTCACTCAGGCAACAGAAAGAGCCAATTCTATCCAGGCTTCGAGTAATACGAGCTGGCGTGGGACTGAGTCTCACGCAGACACCAGGAAAGATCCAATTCAATCCAGGCCTCTATTGATACCAGCTGGAGTGCTATCGAGTCTCACTCACGCACCAGGTAAGAGCCAATTCATCCAGTTCTCTATTAATACCAGCTGGTGTGGTACTGAGCCCCACTCACACCAGAAATGTGCCAATTCAATCCGGGCTTCTATTAATTCCAGCTGGAGTGCTACTGAGTCTCACTCACATACCGGGAAACAGCCAATTCAGTCCAGGCATCTATTAATACCAGCTGGAGTGGGACTGAGTCCCACGCACACCAACAGGAAAGAGCCAATTCAACCCAGGCGTCTATTGATACCAGCTGGAGTGCTATCGAGTCTCACTCACGCACCAGGTAAGAGCCAATTCATCCAGTTCTCTATTAATACCAGCTGGTGGGGTACTGAGTCCCAGTCACACCAGAAATGTGCCAATTCAATCCGGGCTTCTATTAATACCAGCTGGAGTGCGACTGAGTCTCACTTACATAACGGGAAACAGCCAATTCAGTCCAGGCATCTATTAATACCAGCTGGAGTGGGACTGAGTCCCACGCACACCAACAGGAAAGAGCCAATTCAACCCAGGCGTCTATTAATAACCGCTGGAGTGGTACTGAGCCCCACTCACACACCAGGAAAGAGCCAAATCAATCGAGACCAATATTACTACCAGCTAGAGTGTTCCTGAGCACCATGCACACACCAAGAAAGAGCCAATTCAATCCAGACTTCTATTAATACCAGCTGGAGTGGTACTGAGCCCCACTCACAAACCAGGAAAGAGCCAATTTTATCCAGACCTCTGTTAATACCAGCTGGATTAGAATTAACTCCCACTCACAAACCAGGAAATAGACAATTCAATACAGGCCTCTATTAAATACAGCTGGACTGGTACTGAGTCCCACTCACAAACCGGGCAAGAGCCAAATTAATAGAGACCTGTATTAATACCAGCTGCATTGGAATCAACTCCCACTCACACACCAGGAAGGAGCTATTTCAATTCAGGCCTCTATTACTACCAGCTGGAGTGGAATTGACTCCCACTCAATCACCAGGAAGGAGCCAATTCAATTCAGGCCTCTATTACGACCAGCTGAAGGGGCACTGAATCCCACCAAACACCAGGAAAGAGCCAATTCAAACCAGGCTTCTATTAATACCACCTGGAGTGGAATTAACTCCCACTCACAAACCAGGAAATAGACAAATCTATCCAGGCCTCTTTTAATACCAGCTGGAGTGGGACTGAGCCCCAATCGCTCACCAGAAAAGAGCCAATTCAATCAAGGACTCTATTAATACCAGCTGGAGCGATACTGAAGCCCACACACACACCAGGAAAGAGCCAATTCAATCCAGACTTCTATTAATACCAGCTGGAGTGGGACTGAGACTCACTCAGACACCAGGAAAGAGCCAATTCAATCCAGGCCGCTATTGATACCAGCTGGAGTGCTATCGATTCTCACTCACGCACCAGGTAAGAGCCAATTCATCCAGTTCTCTATTAATACTAGCTGGTGTGGTACTGAGTCCCACTCACACCAGAAATGTGCCAATTCAATCCGGGCTTCTATTAATACCAGCTGGAGTGCTGCTGAGTCTCACTCACATAACGGGAAACAGCCAATTCAGTCCAGGCATCTATTAATACCAGCTGGAGTGGGACTGAGTCCCACGCACACCAACAGGAAAGAGCCAATTCAACCCAGGCGTCTATTAATAACCGCTGGAGTGGTACTGAGCCCCACTCACACACCAGGAAAGAGCCAAATCAATCGAGACCAATATTACTACCAGCTAGAGTGTTCCTGAGCACCATGCACACACCAGGAAAGAGCCAATTCAATCCAGACTTCTATTAATACCAGCTGGAGTTGTACTGAGTCCCACTCACAAACCAGGAAAGAGCCAATTTTATCCAGACCTCTGTTAATACCAGCTGGAGTAGGATGAACTCCCAGTCACAAACCACTGAAGAGCCAGTTCAATTCAGGCCTCTGTTAATAACGGCTGGAGTGGGACTGAGTCTCACTCAGAGACCAGGAACGAGCCAAATCAATCCAGGCTTCTATTAATACCAGTGGAGTGGGACTGAGTCTCACTCAGAGACCAGGAAAGAGCCAGTTCTATCCAGTCCTCCATTGATACCAGCTGGAGTGGTACTGAGTCACACTCACTCAGCAGGAAAGAGCCAAATCAATCGAGACCACTATTATGACCAGCTGGAGTGCACTGATCGCCACTCAAACACCAGGAAAGAGCCAATTCAATCCAGGCCTCTATAAAATCAGCTGGAATGGTCCTGAGTCTCACTCACATACCAGAAAAGAGCCAAATAAATGCAGACCTGTACTAGGGGTCACGAGTACAAAGTGAAAGGGGAAAAGTTGAAGGGGGATATGCGTGGAAAGTTCTTTACACAGAGGGTGGTGGGTGCCTGGACGGCGTTGACAGCGGAGGTGGTAGAAACGGGCACGATAGAGTCTTTTCAGATGTTCCGAGACAGATACATGAATGGGCAGGAAGCAAAGAGATACAGACCCTTAGAAAATAGGCGACAGGTATAGATAGAGGAACTGGATCTGCGCAGGCTTGGAGGGGCGAACGGCCTGTTCCTGTGCTGTAATTTTCTTTGTTCGTTGTTTGATGTTCTAATACCAGCTGGAGTGGTACTGAGTCCCACTCGCACACCGGGAAAGAGCCAATTCAATACAGCCCTCTATTAATACCAGCTGGAGTGGTACTGAGTCTCACTCAGACACCAGCAAAGAGCCAATTCAATCCAGGCCTCTAATAATACTATCTGGAGTGGAAATAACTCCCACTCACATTCCAGGAAAGAGCCAATTCAATCCAGGCCTCTATTAATACCAACTGGAGTGGGACTGAGTCTCACTTACACTACAGGAAAGAGCCAATTCTATCCAGGCCTCTATTAATACCAGCTGGAGTCTCACGGAGTCCCACTCACACACCAGGAAACAACCAAATCAATCCATTTGTCTATTAATACCAGCTGGAGTGGTACTGAGCCGGACTCACACACCAGGAAGGATCCAATTCAATCCAGGCCTCTATTAATACCAGCTGGAGTGGTACTGAGCCGGACTCACACACCAGGAATGAGCCAATTCAATCCAGTTCTCTATTAATACCATCTGGAGTGGTACTGAGCCCCACTCACACACCAGGAAGAAGCCAATTCAATGCAGTCCTCTATTAATACCAGCTGTAGTGGAATCAACACTCACTCACACACCCGGAAAGAGACAATTCAATCCAGGCCTCTTTTAATACCAGCTGGAGTAGGAGTGAGTCCCACTCACACACCAGAAAGAGCCAACTGAATCCAGACATCTATGAATACCAACTGGAGTGGGACTGAGTACCACTCACACTCCAGGAAAGAGCCAGTTCAATCCAGACCTCTATTAATACCAGCTGGAGTGGTACTGAGTCCCACTCAAACACCAGGAAAGAGCCAATTCATTCCGGGCTTCTATTAATACCAGCTGGAGTGGTACTGAGTCCCACTCACAAACCAGGAAAGTGCCAAATAAATCCAGGCTTCTTTTAATACCAGCTGAAGTGGTACGGAGCACCACTTACACACTAGATAAAGCCAATGAAATCGAGAACTCTGCTAATACCATCTAGAGTGTCACGGATTCCCACTCACACACCAGGAAACAGCCAATTCAATCCAGTTCTCGATTAATGCCAGCGGAAATGGGACTGAGTCCCACTCACAAACCAGGAAAGAGCCAATTGAAATCAGGCTTCAATTATTACTAGCTGGAGTGGGACTGAGTACCACTCACACACCAGGGAAGAGCCAAATTCAATCCAGGACACTCAATACCAGCTGGAGTGGTACTGAACACCACCCACATATCAGGAAAGAGCCAATTCATTCCAGGCCTCTATTAATAGCAGCTGGAGTGGTACTGAGCCCCACTCGCACACCAGGAAAGAGCCAATACAATACAGACCTCTATTAATACCAGCAGGAGTGGTACTGAGTCCCACTCATAAACCGGGCAAGAGCCAATTTAATACAGACCTGTATTAATACCAGCTGCATTGGAATCAACTCCCACTCAAACACCTGGAAGGAGCTATTTCAATCCAGGCCTCTATTGATACCAGCTGGAGGGGCACTGAGTCGCACCAAACACCAGGAAAGAGACAATTCAAACCAGGCATCTATTAATACCACCTGGACTGGAATTAACACCCACGCACAATTCAGGAAATAGACAATTCTATCCAGGCCTCTTTTAAAACCAGCTGGAGTAGGACTGAGTACCACTCCCACACCAGAATATAGCCAATTCAATCAAGGACTCTATTAATACCAGCTGGAGTGATACTGAAGCCCACACACACAGCAGGAAAGAGCCAATTCTATCCGGGCTTCTATTCATACCAGCTGGAGTGGTACTGAATCCCACTCAGAAACCATGAAAGAGCCAATTTAATGCAGACCTCTATTAATACCAGCTTGAGTGGCACTGAGCCTCACTCACTCACCAGGAAAGAGCCAATTCAATCCAGACTTCTATTTATACCAGCTGGAATGCGACTGCGTCTCACTCAGACAGCAGCAAAGAGCCAATTCAATCCAGGCCTCTAATAATACTAGCTGGAGTGGAATTAACTACCACTCACACCAGGAAATTGCCAATTCAAACCAGACCTCTATTAGTCACAGCTGGAGTGGCACTGAGTCCCACACACACTCCAGGAAAGAGCCAATTCAATCCAAGTTTCTATTAATAACATCTGGAGTGGTACTGGGTCCCATTCACACAGCAGGAAGGAGCCAATTCAATCCAGGTCTTTATTAATACCAGCTGGTGTGGTACTGATTCACACTCACTCACCTGGAAAGAGCCAATTGAATGCAGGCATGTTAGAATTCCTTCTGGAGTTGAATTAACTCCCACTCACACACCAGGAAAGAGCCAATTCAATCCAGGCCTCTATTAATACCAGCTGGAGTGGAATTGACTCCCACTCACAAACCAGGAAATAGCCAATTCTATCCAGACCGCAATTAATACCAGCTGGAGTGGTACTGAGTCTCATTCGCACAACAGGAATGAGCCAATTCAATCAAGGCGTGTATTAATACCACCTGGAGTGAAAATAACTCCCACTCACACACCTGGAAAGAGCCAATTCAATCCAGGCCTGTGTTAACGCCAGCTGGAGTGGTACTGAGCCCCACACACGCACCAGGACCGAGCCAATTCAATCCTGACCAATATTAGTACCAGCTGGAGAGGCACGGAGTCCCGATCACACACCACAAAAGGGATATTTCAATCCAGTCCTTTATTAATACCAGCTGGAGTGGTACTCAACACCACTCGCACATCAGGAAAGAGCCAATTCAAACCAGACCTATATTAATACCAGCTGGAGTGGCACTGAGTCCCACACACACAGCAGGAAAGAGCCAATTCAATCCATACCTCTGCTAATACCAGCTGGAGTGGTACTGAGTCCTACTCGCACACCAGGTAGGAGCCAGTTCAATCCAGGTCTCTATTAATAACAACTGGAGTGTTACTGTGTCTCACTCACAAATCAGGAAAGAGCCAATTCAATCCAGGCCTCTATTAATACCAGCTGGAGTGATACTGAGTCCTACTCGCACACCAGGTAGGAGCCAGTTCAATCCAGGTCTCTATTAATAACAACTGGAGTGTTACTGTGTCTCACTCACACACCAGGAAAGAGCCAATTGAATCCAGGCCTCTTATAATTCCATCTGGAGTTGAATTAAATCCCACTCACACACCTGAAAGGAGCCAATTCAATCCAAGCTTCCATTAATACCTGTTGGAGTAACACTGAGTCCCACTCACACAACAGGAAAGAGCCAATGCAATCCAAGGCTCCTGAAATGACAGCTGGATTGATACTGAGCCCCAATCACACCAGGAAAGAGCCAAATCAATCCAGGCCTCTCTTAATACCAGCTGGATTGGAATTGACTCCCACTCACACACCAGGAAGGAGCCAATTCAATCCTGGCCTCTATTGATACCAGCTGGAGTATTACTGAGCTCCAGCACATACCAGGAAAGAGCTAATTCAATCCATACCTCTGTTAATATCTGCTGGAGTTGTACTGAATCCCATTCACAAACCAGGAAAGAGCCAATTCAATGCAGGGCTCTATTAATAACAGCTGGAAAGGTACTGAGCCCTACTCACACACCAGGAAAGAGCCAGTTCAATCCAGGCCTCTATTAATGCCAGCTGGAGCGACACTGAGTCACACTCACGCACCAGGAAGCAGACAATTCAATCCAGGTCTCTATTAGTACCAGGTGGTGTGGTACTGAGTCCCACTCACATAACCAGGAAGGAGCCAATTCAGCCCAGGGCTCTATTAAGACCAGCTGGAGAAGTACTGAGCACTACTCACACGCCAGGAATGAGCCAATTGTATCCAAACCTCTATTAATACCAGCTGGAGTGGAATTAACTCCCACTCACACACCAGGAAAGAGCCAATTCAATCCAGGCCTCTATTAATACCAGTTGGATTGGTATTAACACCCACTCACGCACCAGGAAGGAGCCAATTCAATCCTGGCCTCTATTGATACCAACTGGAGTGTTAATGAGCCCCACGCACCCACCAGGAAAGTGCCAATTCAATCCAGGCCTCTATTAATAACAGTTGGAGTGGTACAGAGTCCCACTCAGGCACCAGGAAGGAGCCTATTCAATCCATGCTTCTATTAATACCAGCTGGAGAGGCACTGAGCCCCAGTCACACACCAGGTAAGAGCCAATTCAATCCAAGTCTCCATTAATAACAGCTGGAGTGTTACTGAGTCCCACTCACACAACACGAAACAGACAATTCAATCCAGGCCTCTAGAAATACCAGCTGGAGATGTACCGAGCCCTACTCACACACCAGGAAAGAGCCAATTCAATCCAGGCCTCTATTAATACCAGCTGGAGTTATACAGCATCACACGCACATACCAGGAAAGAGCCAATTCAATCCAGGTCTCCACCAATACAAGCTGGTGTGGTACTGAGTCCCTCTCACACAACACGAAACAGACAATTCAATCCAGGCTGCTAGAAATACCAGCTGGAGTGGTACTGAGTCCCACTCACACACCACGAAAGTGCGAATTCAATACAGGCCTGTATTAATACCAGCTGGATTGGAATTAACTCCCACTCACAACCACGAAGGAGCCAATTCAATCCTGGCCTCTATTAATAACAGCAGGAGTGTTACTGAGCCCCACCCACAAACCAGGAAAGAGCCAATTCAATCCAGGCCTCTGCTGATACCAGCTGGAGTGTTACTGATTGCCACTCACGCAACAGGAAATAGCCAATTCAATACAGGACTCTATTATTACCAGCTGGAGAGACACTGAGAAAAACTCACACACCATGAAAGAGACATTTCAATGCAGTCCTTTATTAATGCCAGCTGTAGTGGTACTGAGCCCCACTCATGCACCAGGAAAGAGCCAGTTCAATCCAAGCCTCTATTACTACTTTTAGAGTGGTCCTGGGTCCCACTCAGACACGAGGAAAGAACTAACTGAATCCAGGCATCTATTAATTCCAGCTGCAGTGGAACGTAATCCCACTCACACACCAGGAACGAGGCAATTCCATCCGGGCCTGCACTAATACCAGCAGGAGTGATACTGAGTCCCACTCACACACCAGGAAACAGCCAATTCAATCGAGGCCTCTTCATACCACCTGGCGTGGTTCTGATCCTCACTCACACACCAGGAAAGAGACAATGCAATTCAAGTCTCTCTTAATACCAGCTGGTGTGGTACTGAGTCGCGCTCACACACCAGGAATGAGCCAATTGAATCCAGGCTTCCAGAAAGACCAGCTGGAGTGATACTGTGTCCCACTCACACACCAGGAAAGAGCCAATTCAATCCAAGCCTCCATAAGTTCCAGCTGGAGTGATACTGAGTCCCACTCATACTCCAAATAGAGCCAATTCAATCCTAGCCTCTATTACTAATTTGGCAGTGGTCCTGGGTCCCACTCAGACACGATGAAAGAACTAACTGAATCAAGGCATCTATTAATTCCAGCTGGAGTGGAACTTAATCCCACTCACACACCAGGAACCAGGCAATTCCATCCGGGCCTGCACTCATACCAGCAGGAGTGATACTGAGTCCCACTCACACACCATGAAACAGCCAATTCAATCCAGGCCTCTTAACACTACCTGGCGTGGTTCTGATCCTCACTCACACACCAGGAAAGAGCCAATTCAATCCAGGCCTCTATTAGTACCAGCTGGAGTTATACAGCATCACACGCACATACCAGGAAAGAGCCAATTCAATCCAGGTTTCCACTAATACCAGCTGGAGTGGTACTGAGTCCCTCTCACACAACACGAAACAGACAATTCAATCCAGGCCTCTAGAAATACCAGCTGGAGTGGTACTGAGTCCCACTCACACACCACGAAAGTGTGAATTCAATCCAGGCCTGTATTAATACCAGCTGGAGTGGTACTGAGTCCCACTCAAACACCTGGAAAGAGCTAATTCAATCCAGGCTCCATAAATACCAGCTGAGTGATACTGAGTCACACTCACACACCAGGAAAGAGCCAATTCAATCCAAGCCTCTATTACTAATTTGGCAGTGGTCCTGGGTCCCACTCAGACACGATGAAAGAACTAACTGAATCAAGGCATCTATTAATTCCAGCTGGAGAGGAACTTAATCCCACTCACACACCAGGAACCAGGCAATTCCATCCGGGCCTGCACTAATACCAGCAGGAGTGATACTGAGTCCCACTCACACACCATGAAACAGCCAATTCAATCCAGGCCTCTTAACACTACCTGGCGTGGTTCTGATCCGCACTCACACACCAGCAAAGAGACAATGCAATCCGGCTCTCTCTTAATTCCAGCTGGTGTGGTACTGAGTCACATTCACACACCAGGAATGAGCCAATTCAATCCAGGCCTCCATAAATAACAGCTGTTGTGATACTGAGTCCCACTCAATCACCAGGAAAGAGCCAATTCAAACCAAGACTCCAGAAACACCAGCTGGAGTGATACTGAGTCACACTCACATACAAGGATAGAGCCAATTCAATCCAGGCCTCTATTAATACCAGGTGGATTGGAATTAACTCCCACTCACACACCACGAAGGAGACAATTCAATCCAGGTCTCTATGAGGACCAACTGGAGTGGTACTGGATCCCACGTACTCAGCTGGAAAGAGCCAATTGAATCCAGGACTCCATAAATACCAGCTGAGTGATACTGACCCCAACTCATACAGCAGGAGAGAGCCAATTCAATCCAAGTCTCTATTAAAAACTGCTGGAGTGGCACTGAGTCACACTCACACACCAGGAATGAGCCAATTCAATCCAAGCCTCCATAAATACCAGCTGGAGTGATACTGAGTCCCACTCACAGACCGGGAAAGAGCGAATTCAATTCAGGCCTGTATTAATACCAGCTGCAGTGGTACTGAGCCCCACTCGTGCACCAGGACAGAGCCAATTCAATCCTGGCCACTATTAATACCAACTGGAGAGGAGCTGAGTCCCACTCACACACCACGAAAGGGACATTTCAATCCAGTCCTTTGTTAATACGAGCTGGAGTGGGACGGAACTCCACTCGCACATCAGGAAAGAGCCATATCAATCCATACCTCTGCTAATACCAGCTGGAGTTGCACTGAGTCCCACTGACACACCAGCTGGGAGCCAATTCAATCCAGTTCTGTATTAATACCAGCTGGAGTGTTACTGTGTCCCACTCACACATCAGGAAAGAGCCATTCAATCCATGGCTCTATTAATACCAGCTGGAGTTGTACTGAGCCCAACTCACACACCAGGAAAGAGCCAATTCAATCCAGGCCTCTATTAACACCATCTGGAGTGATACTGAGCCACACTCACACACCAGGAGAGAGCCAATACAATCCAGGTTCTCTATTAATAACAGCAGGAGTGGCAATGAGTCACACTCGCAAACCAGGAAGGGACCAATTCAATCCAGGTCTCTATTAATACCAGCTGTTGTGCTGCTGAGTCCCACTCACTCACCTGGAAAGAGCCAATTGAATCCAGGTCTCTTATAATTCCAGCTGGAGTTGAATTAACTCCCACTCACACACCAGGAAAGAGCCAATTCAATCCAAGCTTCCATTAATACCAGTTGGAGTGATACTGAGTCCCACTCACACACCAGTAAAGAGCCAATTGAATCCAGGCCTCTATTAATACCTGCTGGGTTGGAATTAACTCCCACTCACACAGCACGAAGGAGCCAATTCAATCCTCGCCTCAATTGATCCCGGCTGGAGTGTTACTGAGCCCCACTCACACTCCAGCAAAGAGTTAATTCAATCCAGTCCTTTATTAATACCAGCTGGAGTGATACTGAGCCCCACGCACACACAGGAAAGAGCCAATTCAATCCAGGTCTCCATTAACACCAGCTGGTGTGGTACTGAGTCAGTCACACACCAGGAAAGAGCCAATTCAACCAAGGTCTCTATTAATACCAGCTGGAGTGGTACTGAGCCCCACTCACACATCAGGAAAGAGGCAATTCAAATCAGACCTCTATTGACACCAAATGGAGTGGCACTGAGTGCCACAAACAAACAAGGAAAGAGCCAATTGTATACAGACCTCTATTAATACCAGCTGGAGTGCAATTAACTCGCACTCACACACCGGGAAATAGGCAATTCAATCCAGGCCTCTATTAATACCAGCTGGAGTGGTACTGAATCCAACTCACACACCACGAACGAGCCAATTCAATCCAGGCCTGTATTTATAGCATCTCGAGTGGTATTGATCCCCACTCACCCACCAGGAAAGAGCTAATTCAATCCAGGCCTCTACTAATACAAGCGGGAATCGTACTGAGTCCCACCCGTACTCCAGTAAGGAGCCGATTCTATCCAGGCCTCTATTAATTCCACCTGGAGCAGTTCTTAAACCCGAACGCACCAGGATAGAGCCAATTCAATCCAGGCCTCGGTTAATGCCAGCTGGAGTGGTACTGATCCCCACACACACAACAGGAAAGAGCCAATTCAATGCAGGCCTCTGTTAATACCAGCTGCAGTGGTACTGACTCCCACGCACACACCAGGAAAGTGCCAATTCAATCCAGGCCTCCATTAATACCAGCTGGAGTGGTAGCGAGTCCGAGTCAAACAACAGGAGCGAGCCAATTCAATCCAGGCCTGCATTAATACCAGCTGTCGTGGTACTGAGTCCACTCACAGATCAGGAAGGAGCCAAATCAATCGACACCTCTGTTAAAACCAGCTTGAGTGTTACTGAGTCCCCCTCACACACCAGGAAAGAGCCAATTCAATCCAGGCCTGCATTAATACCAGCTGGAATGGTACTTGGTCCAATCACAGACCAGGAAGGAGCCAATTCAATCCACGCCTCTATTAACACCAGCTGGAGTAGTACTGAGTCCCACTCACACACCAGGAACGATCCAATGCAATCCAGGCCTCTATTAATAACAGCTGCATTGGTACTGAATTCCATTCACACACCGGGAAAGAGCCAAATCAATCCAGGCCTGCATTAATACCAGCTGGAGTGGTACTCAGTCCAATTACAGACCAGGAAACTGCCAATTCAATCCAGGCCTCTATTAGGTCCAGCTGGAGTGCAATTAACTCCCACTCACACACCAGTAAAGAGCCATTTCAATCCGGGCCTCTATTAAGTCCAGCAGGAGTGGGATTAACTCCCACTGACACACCAGGAAAGAGCCAGTTCAATCCATGCCTCTGCTAATTCCAGCTGCAGTAGTAGTGAGTCCAGTCACACACCAGGAAAGAGCTAATTTAATCCAGGCCTCTACTAATACCAGCTGGAGTGGTACTGAGTCCCACTCACACACCAGTAAGGGGTCAATTCTATCCAGGCCTCTATTAGTTCTTGCTGGAGTGGTACTTAAACCCGAAAGCACCAGGAAAGAGACAATTCATTCCAGGCTTTTCTTAATACCCGCCGGACTGGTCCTCAACCCCACTCACGTCAGGAATGAGCTAATGGAATCCAGGCCTCTATTAAAACCAGCTGGAGTGAAACTGAGCCCCACTCAGGCACGTGAAATGAGCCAATTCAATCCAGGTCTCTATTAATACCAGCTGGATTGGTACTGAATCCCACTCAAACACCAGGAAGGAGCCAATTCAATCCAGGCCTCCATTAATGCCAGCTGGAGTGGTATTGAACGCCACTCACACACCAGGAAAGTGCCAATTCAGTCCAGGCCTCTATTGGGTCCCTTTGGAGTGCAATTAACTACCACTCACACAGCAGGTAAGAGCCAATTCAATCTGGGCCTCTATTAATGCCAGCTGGAGTGGTACTGAGTCCCACTCCAACACCAGGGAAGAGCCAATTGAATCCAGGCCTCAATTAAGTCCAGCTGGAGTGGAGGTGAGTCCCTCTCGCACACCAGTCAAGAGCCAATTGAATCCAGGCCTCTATTGATACCCGCTGGAATTTACCGAATCCCTGTCACACACCAGGAAGTAGTCAATTGAATCCATGCCTCTATTAATACAGCTGAGTGGTAACAACACCCACTCACACACCAGGAAAGATCCAATTTATCCAGGTCTCCAGTAATGCCAGCTGGAGTGGTACTGAGTCTCACTCACACACCAGGAAAGAGCCAATTCAATCCAGGCCTCTATTAAATCCAGCTGGAGTGGAATTAACTCCCACTCAAATGCCACGAAAAAGCCAATTCAATGCAGGTCTCTATTCATACCAGCTGGAGTGGTACAGAGTCCCACTCATACACCAGGGAAGACCAAATTGAATCCAGGCCTCTATTAATACCAGCTGGAGTGGAATTATCTTCCACGTACACACCAGGAAAGAGCCAATTCAATTCAGGTCTCTATTGATACCTGCTGGAGTGGTACTGCGTTCCATTCACACACTGGGAAAGAGCCATTTCAATCCAGGCCTCCATTAATACCAGCTGCAGTGGTAGCGAGTCCGAGTCAAACAACAGGAGCGAGCCAATTCAATCCAGGCCTGCATTTATACCTGCTGGAGTGGTACTGAGTCCACTCACAGATCTGGAAGGAGCCAAATCAATCTACGCCTCTGCTAAAACCAACTGGAGTGTTACTGAGTCCCCCTCACACACAGGAAAGAGCCAATTCAATCCAGGCCTGCATTAATACCAGCTGGAATGGTACTTGGTCCAATCACAGACCAGGAAGGAGCCAATTCAATCCACGCCTCTATTAACACCAGCTGGAGTGGTACTGAGACACACTCACACACCAGGAACGATCCAATGCAATCCAGGCCTCTATTAATAACAGCTGCATTGGTACTGAATTCCATTCACACACCAGGAAAAAAGCCAATTCAATCCGGGCCTCTATTAATACCAGCTGGAGTGGTACTGAGTCCCACTCCAGCACCAGGAAAGAGCCAATTGAATCCAGGCCTCAATTAAGTCCAGCTGGAGTGGAAGTGAGTCCCTCTCGCTCACCAGTCAAGAGCCAATTCAATCCAGGCCTCTATTGATGCCAGCTGGAATTTACCGAATCCCTGTCACACACCAGGAAGTAGTCAATTGAATCCAGGCCTCTATTAATACAGCTGAGTGGTAACTACACCCACTCACACACCAGGAAAGATCCAATTTTATCCAGGTCTCCAATACTGCCACCTGGAGTGGTACTGAGTCTCACTCACACACCAGGAAAGAGCCAATTCAATCCAGGCCTTATTAATAGCAGCTGGAGTCGTATTGAGTCCCACTCACACACCAGGAATGAGTCAATTGATTCCAGGGCTCTATTATTAGCAGCTGGAGTGATACTGAGTCCCATTCACACACCAGGAAGTAGCTAATTGATCCAGGCCTCTATTAAGTCCAGCTGGAGTGGAATTAACTCCCACTCAAATGCCACGAAAAAGCCAATTCAATGCAGGTCTCTATTCATACCAGCTGGAGTGGTAAAGAGTCCCACTCATACACCTGGGAAGACCAAATTGAATCCCGGCCTCTATTAATACCAGCTTCAGTGGAATTATCTCCCACGTACACACCAGGAAAGAGCCAATTCAATTCAGGTCTCTATTGATACCAGCTGGAGTTGTACTGAGTCCCATTTACACATCAGAAAGGAGCCAATTCAATCCTGGTCTCTAATAATGTCAGCTGGAGTGTTACTGATTCCCTCTCGCACACCAGTCCAGGGGCAATTCAATCCAGGCCTCTATTGATGCCAGCTGGAATTTACTGAATCCCTGTCACAAACCAGGAAATAGTCAATTGAATACAGGCCTCTATTAATACAGCTGAGCGGTATTAACACCCACTCACACACCAGCAAAGCGCCACTTTTATCCAGGTCTCCAATAATACCAGCTGGAGTGGTATTGAGTCTCACTCACACACCAGGAAAGAGCCAATTCAATCCAGGCCTCTATTAATAGCAGCTGGAGTCGTATTGAGTCCCACTCACACACCAGGAAAGAGTCAATTGATTCCAGGGCTCTATCAATACCAGCTGGAGTTGTACCGAGTGCCATTTACACACCAGGAAGGTGACAATTCAATCCAGGTCTCTATTAATACCAGCTGGAGTGGTACTGAGTCCCATTCACACACCAGGAAGTGGCCAATTCAATCCAGGCCTCTATTAATACCAGCTGGAAGGGACTGAATCCCAGTATCAAACCAGGAATCAGCCAATTGGATCCAGGCTTCTATTAATTCCAGCTGGATTGGAATTATCTCCCAGTCACACACCAGCATATAGCCAATTGAATCCAGGCCTCTATTAATGCAGCTGGAGTGGAATTAACTCCCACTCATACACCAGGAATGAGCCAATTTTATCCAGGTCTCCACTGATACCAGCTGGAGTGGTACTGAGTCTCACTCACACAACAGGAAAGAGCCAATTCAATCCAGGCCTCTGTTCATAGCAGAAGGAGTGGTACTGAGTCCCACTCACACACCAGGAATGTGCTAATTGAACCCAGGCCTCTATTCATACCAGCTGCAGAGGTACTGAGTCCCACGTACACACCAGGAAAGAGCCAATTGAATCCAGGCTTCTATTAATACCAGCTGGAGTGGACTTAACTCCCACTCACACACCAGGAAACCCCCAATTCAATCCAGTTCTCTATTAATACCAGCTGGAGTGGTACTGAGCCCCACTCATACACCGGGAAAGAGCCAATTCAATCCAGGCCTCCATTAATACCAGCTGGAGTGGTACTGAGTTCCATTCATACACCAGGAAAGAGCCAATTCAATCCAGCCCTCTATTAATACCAGTTGGAGTGTTACTGAGTCCCACTCATACACCAGGAAAGAGCCAATTCAATCCATGCCTCCATTAATACCAGCTGGAGTGGTACTGAGTTCCACTCACACACCAGGAAAGAGCCAATCCAATCCTGGCCTCCATTAGTACGAGCTGGGGTGGTAACGAGTCACACATTTGGAAACAAACGAACTTATTAGCGAGAGACAGCATGTTTTTGTAAAGGGGAGGTCGTGTCTTACTAATTTGATTGAGTTTTTTGAGGAAGTGACGAAGATGATTGATGAAGGAACGGCGTTGGATGTTATCTATATGGACTTCAGTAAAGCCTTTGACAAGGTTCCTCATGGCAGACTGGTACAAAAGGTGAAGTCACACGGGATCAGAGGTGAGCTGGCAAAATGGATACAGAACTGGCTCGGTCATAGAAGACAGAGGGTATCAGTGGAAGCTTGTTTTTTCTGAACGGAGGGATGTGACTCGTGGTGTTTCGTAGGGATCAGTGCTGGGACCTTTGCTGTTTGTCGTATATATAACTGATTTGGAGGGAAATGCAGCTGGTCTGATTAGTAAGTTTGCGGACGACACAAAGGTTGGTGGAGTTGTGGATAATGATGAGGATTGTCAGAGGATACAGCAGGATATAGATCGGTTGGAGACTTGGGCGGAGAAATGGCAGATGGAGATTAATCAGGACAAATGTGAGGTAATGCTCTTAACCATGGCGCGCAGTCAACTCCTCCTTGTCTCCTTTATTTCCTATACCCAGTTGACCCTGGCCGTCACGTCGGACTGAAGTCCTCTTAATTCAGGCTCAGGCTGAGTGTTCGGAATATCGGATTTCAGGAGAGCCACCCTCCAACTTAATCCACAGCTGCAGTAAATGGCTTAGTACAAAGAGGGGGAACTCAGTCCTTTCTTTAACTATCAATTTACTTTATTCACATTGTTGTACAATGTAAGAATAAGGCTTATACACTTAGTTAGACAAAGCATACAACTCCCACTGAGTTGTACAGTTAAAACCGAAACTCGCTGGAATTCATAAGTACACCCACTCGGTTCCTCCGACCTTTCCCTGACCTTGTCACAGAGTACAAAGGATATTACCCTATAAAGGGAGAGTTAACGCTGGCCAGGCGTTCCGCTCTCTCTCTCTCTTCTCGGTCGTCGCTCACACAGTGTCTTCCACTTCCACGATGGTTGATCTCCGGTGTTTTCGCTGGCTCTATGCCCAAAAAGCTCTAGTCTTATGCTGTTGCTTAACTCTCCAAATTTGAGCTGTGTCTTTCCGGTTGGCTTAAGCTTGCTCACCCCGTTCACAGCTTCTCTTAATTGGCCCAGCCCCAAAGACCCCGGTATCACACCGTGTCCAAATAAGGCCCTTTTTCCTGTGTTCGATCCTTTGCCTTTTCTCATAAAGTAATTAGTTCAAGCTGTTTGTTACCAGCACAGGCCAGTGTCCGAGCTCCAGGTTACTACAAGTCAAACAATCCCAGCAGTTTGTAACTGATTCTGTATTTCTTGCAGCTCCTGTTCCATTTTTGTCCCATCATCCAATCTTTGCAAAAATTCATTTTTCCACCTTCTAAGCTGATATGCATTGAATACAACAATTATTAGCGCACATAGAATCACTATGACAGCAATATGTGATACAATTCTGAGCCATAGATGTATTTGAACATTAGATCCCCAATTCCAAAACTTACTCCAAAACCCTGGGTAACGCAACAGTTCATTTGCCTTGTCGGCATGAGTTCTAATTGTTTTAGTGTGTTTATTCCATTGATGAACTATCTCTTTTGCCTTTTCTGCTATTTGTGCCCAATCTGGTGTTAGGTGTAGGATGGGTTGTAATTCGGTAGCAATATATTCCGGTACCTCTTGATCTGTATCAGTACGTTGGACCATAAGATTCTCCTTTGTCACTATCCTCTTTATTGCCTTAGGCTGGACTTGTCCACCAACAACCAAGTCCGAGGTTACATTGTGAATGGCTACATTGTGTCCCTCCAGAGGGCACTTTTTCCATCCCTTGTTGTAATTTTTTGCAGCCGTGCCTATGTCATACGTTTGCCCCACCAGGGCATATTGTAAAAAGGTCTGGTTATTCACAGGCAAAATCGACAATGAACAATTTTCATAGGTGCTGAGCCCGCAATTTGTAAGTTTCTGTCTCGTTGTTTCTTCTGGACAGGCCCAGTGATTCCCCTCTTGATCACATTTTGACAAATCTACCCCTTTCTCAACACCATCCATTACTATGGCATGAGATGGTGGGTTATTTAAAGATATCCAAATACCCTCCTGTTTCTTGCCCATGTTATGGACTCTCTTTAAAGGGTAGGTCAACTTTCTCCCGTGTCGGGGATATGATACCTAACACTTCAAACTTCTGTTCCCTCTAGTTTACCCAATGTTTTCCTGCGCTCGCCAACCCATCCACCCCCGCATAAATCTTCTCGCTGTCCTTTGTTGGTTCGAACTATCTTGATCTGCCGAGCAAAGTTGTTTCTGGCCAGGGGATGGTCTTTTTGTGTTGACACTGCTTCCTGCGCGTGAATTCATCGTGATAGCTTCGATTCGGATTCACCTATAGTCCCAAATATGGTCAATCCAATTGCAATGCAATGTATCACCGTTTTCATTGTGGGCTGAACCTTTAATATACAAGTGTAATTTCTGCTCTTATTTACAGTTTCTTTCTTATCCTATTCTAAGTCCAGTCTCTCCATACATTGAGCCAGACGGTCTATATCTTGTTCCCAATTTGTTGCTGATTTTAACCGTCCATTTCTCCTAGCCCACTTACTGCCCCTGTTTTCTGTATTTTTCTTTAGTTTTTTTCCCTCGATTTCCCTCTGTATGTGGACGTACAACTTCAGGTTGTCTTTCAAACACTTCCGCTTGTATCCGCAGTTGATCCTGCTCTTGATCTCCCTGACCTTCGATCGGAACATCAGTAGCATCAAGCATCACATGCCAAGTGTGATTATCTTGCTTTTCTCCTACGAACGTTAACTGATTAATGTGATACCAGCCACTCTTATCTGGTGCCGTCAATAATTTATATGCAGATGGACTAGCTTTATCTACTATCTCATAGGGACCGGTGAACTTTGGACTCAAAAATGAGATGGCCTGGTATATTCTGATCATTACCCTTTGCCCGGGGATCAACTCTATCGGGCTGGCTTTTGCATCGAAATAAGACTTACTTTGCTGTCTCTTCTTTCCTTGTTGGTGAGCTGCCACGTAATTTGCTTCTCTCACTGTTTCTGCTAATTGTTGTATCCATTTTTCTCATATAATACTGTCCACCTCAGGTTCGGACAAGTCCAAACCTACCAACCTCTCCATTCCGCTCATGTCCCTTCCCGTCATGAGTTTATAGGGATGAAGTTGATGAAGCTGCGGTATTCCTGATTACCATCAACACATAGGGCAAAAACAACCTACCAGGCCACCTTGTGCTGCTGTAGCATTTTAGTTGTCATGTTTTTCTCTGTCCGATTCATCCTTTCCACAATTCCACTGGACTGTGGTCTATAGGGTATCTGGAATTTCTGTTTAACCTTAAAGAGGGTCATTAAATTTTGCATTACTTGGGCTGTAAAATGTGTTCCCTGATCTGATTCTATGCTTCGGGGTAAACCCCAACGGGTGAATACCCTTTCTAATAGAATTTTCGCGGTCACTTTTGCTGTATTTGTGCTGTTTGGGAAAGCTTCCACCCATTTGGTAAACGTATCTACTATTACTAGAATGTATTTAAACCCTCTTGGAGGGGGAGGTAAGGGTCCTACATAGTCTCTCTGTAAATTAGTCCAAGGCCCTTCCACTGGTCTAGTATGTCGGAGAGCCCTTTTCTTGACATTCCTATCGGGTTGTGTTGTGCACAGATCAAACAACTTTTGACATAATGTTCCACGTCACCTTTCATTCCAGGCCACCAGCACACCTCCTTTATCCTTTCCAGGGTACTCTCTGTCCCTTTAACTCCCCATAAGTCATGGTACCAGTGAATTATTTGGTTTTGTCCCCCCTCTGGCATTACAAATGTTCCTTCACATAAAACTACTCCGTCCTGAATATATATCCCCTTGTACTCTTTGTATGTATCTGACTCTACTCCTTCTATCAGTTTTTTAATACTCCATCTTTCTTCTGCTCCTCTGTTAAATCCATGACCTTAACCTGTTTTCCTTTCTGTTTCCCAATGTCCTCAATCGGTGGCTGCCATTCCTGCCCACTAACAGCACCTTGTTTTGCTAGCTCATCCGCTTTCCTGTTCCCTTCCGGAGCAAGTTTTGAATGAGCTTTTACCTTCGTGATCCCATATCCTTTCCCCTGTGCTCCTTCAAAGATGTATCTTAATAATGGAGCCGATGGAAGGGGCTTCCCATCCGCTGAGACAAAACCTCTCGCCTCCCAGAACAGCAAATGGTCTGTGAGGCTATTACAGACATACATGCTACCAGAATACATCACTGATCGAGGCGGGAAGTATTCTAGGTGGCCAACCACATATGCAAAGGCTGCTAATTCTGCTGCCTGCGTGCTCATGGTTTTAGGCAAATTTAAGGCTGCGCTAAATTTGTCCTGACCGAGTTCGTCTTCTACATATATCCCGCACCCAGTTTTCCTCTCGCCATCCTGTACTGATGAGCAACCATCCACCTAAAATTTTTCAAGTGGTGTTCTCATTTTTCCTTTGCATCCTTGCTTTCGGGCCCTGTTACTATCTCCAATCCACTCCTACCCCCTCTTTTTTGTTTTGATAGAAATGGTCCCTTGGGATCATTTACATATCAACACTTGACACTCATGTTTCTCTCCTTGATACACTAGGTTGTCGGCCAACATAGTGGTAGTTTTTAATCCTTTCACGCTTATGATTCTTTCCTGCAGCAAAAGTGTCCACCTAGCAATTCGGTTCTGACTTACTGACCCGTCTTTGCTCCTACAGTCTTGGGGGTATGTTCTGTCAATATTGTAAGTGGGTTCAGTCCCACTATGTAAGTAAAATACTGTACTGCCCAAAAATCTGCTAACAAATGTTTCTCGCATGTTGTATACCCCTGGTATACTGGTGAAAGCATACACGAGGCATACGTTACTGGTCTCAATTTCCCGTGTGTCTCCTATAACAGAACTGCTGAGAGGATGATGTCAGTGGTAGCTAATTCCAATGAAAATGGCTCCGTTGGATTTGGGGTTTTCAGAGCCGGCGCAGCAGCTCGTGCTTGCTTTAAATCTGAAATGGCCTGTGTGTGTTCAGTTTTCCACTCCCACGCCACATTCTTTTTCAATAGTTCCATTAATGGGGCCGCTTTTGTAGCGAATCCATCAATGTGGTCCCTGCAATATCCCACCAAACCCAGGAAAGATCTCAACCCTTTTACATCCCTCGGGACAGGGAATCTGCTAACCGCCACTACCAATTTCTCTCTTTCCCGGTGTCAAGATCATATTCAAGTAAGTAACCTTCTGTTTCATAACCTGCACTTTTTAAGTGTTTACGTTTAGTCCCAATTTGTGTACCAATTGCAGTACTTCACTTAGTAACTGATAATATTCCTGTTCCATTTCAGTTTGTAGCAGTAAGTCTTCTACATACTGCGCCAGACATTCAGTCATTGAAAACCCTTTTAACCCTTCCCTTGAACATTGGTGAAATATAGACGGGGAATTATGAAATCCCTGTGTCAGGGCGGTCCACGTATATTGTTGTCTTTGAAAGGTAAATGCAAATTTATATTGGCATTCTTTCCCCAGTGGTATAGACCAAAAACCAATACTTATGTATAAAACCGTGAACCACTGTTCGTCCTCACTTTGTTTAACTACCGTCTCTGGGCTAGTTGCTACGGTGGGGGTCGATACCGGGGTTGCCTTATTTAATTCATGATGGACTATCGTTAGTCGCCAGCTACCGTCTGGTTTCCTCACAGGCCAAATAGGTGAGTTGTTAGTGGAGGCTACCGGTATTATTATCCCTTGTAGCAACAAACTCTGTATCACCTTTCCCACCTCCTCTTCTGCCTGTTTCGAAAAATCATACTGCTTCTGTGGTTTCGGGTCGCACCCTGTATACACACACTTCCGGTCATTTTGCCACAATCATGTTTATTTCGAGCAAATACTACTGAATTCCGTGTAATAATTTGCTGTACTTCATTATCGCTGCTCATTTCTTCTGGTCCTGTCCACAATTCCCTGAATGTACATATCCTATCATGGTATTCCCCCACTGGGACGGATGTGTAATCTATACTACCCATGCCCAAGGGCATTTTCCAAATCACGCAATTAATAGGGTCAAAACAGAGTCCCGCTTTAGCCATGTAATCACACCCGAATATATGTACTTGTTCTCCGGGTAACTGAATGAGAACCACTGGGTGCTCTATTGCTACGTCCTCCACACTAACTTCCAACGGTATGCTCACATATCCCACTTGTGAATGTCCTGTGAATCCACGTAAAACAAGTTTACTTTGTATTTTCAAATCTACTTGACTAACATTGGTGGTGTTTACAGTGTTTCGTGATTCTCCAGTGTCCCAAAGGAACGTGACAGGGCGGCCTCCAACCCTACCATTCACTAGGGGTCTCCCTGTGTTATCCAACCGCGTGTCGCACACCCATAACAGAGAGGCCTGCGACCGTCATTGTGGTTCAGGGTAAACCCCAAAGACGGTGCTATCTCTAGTATATCACATTGAGGATTTGACCTATTTGGTCCTTCCACGGGTAGGCTCTGGCGTTTGTTCTGGCCTCGTCCCCGTCCTGCATTTTCCCGTCTCAGGGAAGGGCATTCTCTTTTGAAATGCCCCTTCTGACCACAGTTATAGCAGTGGGTCAGCTCGCCCGGAGTTCTCCCTCTTCCTGGGACGGATCCTCCCCCAATGCCTCTACCCCTTCCTCCTGTCTGAAAGGCTGGGTGAAGTGCCCCCAGTGCAGTTTCCGTCCCTTCATTTCTCCAGGTTATTGTCTGATCATTGACAGGCATTGCCTTTCCCCCAGCGGCCTTGGGGAATTTTGTGGTTTCCTTCTCCCATGATCTAACCATCCTCATGAGGACCCAAGCCACTGTGTGCGTGTTATCTGACGGATCAAATTGATCTAGCATCCTTCTTAGTTCCTCAGTGCCATGCAACACCAGCGTTCTCAGCCATCGGTTTCTAATGTCTGCCGTTGGATTGTCTCTATCTAGGTTCGCGCCATATACCCCTTGAAACACCGCCCAGATGCGGGCCGCAAACGCAACATGGTATTCACCTTTTCTTTGATAACATTTTGCGAGCGCCTCCACTGGGTCCCCTCTGTTAGCGCCCATGACATTTAATATTTGTTCTTTTAAATCCTCATTTGTGCCTCCACCGAGTTTCTGCTCCACCGGTATGGCGGAGTGCACGTGTGGGTGTAGGCACATTATAATTAATTTTCTTTCTTCAGCATCATCGAAGCCATATATTCCTCTCTGTTGACTGACCGCTTGGAACAGCTCCCTTACATCATCCCCAGATGTGCACGTCCCAATATCTTTTGCAATATCCCTCAATTGCTGTACCCCCATTGGAGAGGTATATGTCATACAAGGGCCAGCTGCCACCTGGCCATCTGCTCCAATCGATGCCCTAGTAGTCACCAGGGGGGCCATGGGGGCCGATGGCTCCTTTGGCTCTCGCTCCTATGCTGGCAGAGGATCCTCGTATAGATTGTCTCCGCCATCATGGCCGTATCTAGCCGCTTTGTCTGCCAACTCATTCCAATCTATGTCCCCTTCACCGTTCTCCAAACTTCCTTCGGGTGCAAAAGCACAGATTATACCTCTCTGCGTGGCTAGCGGCTCTTGCAGTCTCGCTATGTATTTTTGACAGTTTGTGTGATCAGCTGAATTACTTCTCTTTTGCTGAGCTGCTCTCTGAATCACATTCATGGCAGTTTGTAAATCACTACATTGCTGTTTCTATCCTTCCACCTCAGCTTTAGCTGCTTGGGCTTCTCCCTCTCGCCTACTTTTTTCCGTCACTAGTTTTTCACACTGTAACTGATATTGGTTCATAAGCATCAAATCCGCACTTCTCTGTCCCTGCAAATCGGTTACTTTTTCATCAAGGCGGGCTGCCTCCTCATGGAGCTTTTTGTATCTCTTCCTCGATTCTGTTCTGCTCATTTTAGCCTGCTGTTGCCATTCTATCTATTCCTCAAGTAAACAGCCGAAAGCGACTGACTTCTGTATCTTTTCAAATATCCTAGCTGACATATTTGTTTGTGCAGTGTTCCAGAGGGCTTCCCCTACGGGTTTTCCCTTGTCGCTTGTGTGAACGCCATATTCTCTGTATTGTGGCCACTTCGCTATTACGCATTGTTGGAGGAATCCCTTCCAATCAAAACAATCCGTGTCTCCAGGGTTTGGAGATTCCCTTTGTTTTGTCATCTTATGTTAGTAGCTACAAATTAACCGCTAAGTTCCTGTTCTCTCTTGACTTTGCCAGTTCGGTTCAGCTCGAGTTTCGTTTTTTTCAGAACATTACAGCGCAGTACAGGCCCTTCAGCCCTCGATGTTGCGCCGACCTGTGAAACCATCTGACCTACACTGTTCCATTTTCATCCATATGTCTATCCAATGACCACTTAAATGCCCTTAAAGTTGGCGAGTCTACTACTGTTGCAGGAAGGGCGTTCCACGCGCCTACTACTCTCTGTGTCAAGAAACTACCTGTGACATCTGTCCTATATCTATCACCCCTCAAATTAAAGCTATGTCCCCTCGTGTTTGCCATCACCATCCGAGGAAAAAGTCTCTCACTATCCACCCTGTCCAACCCTCCGATTATCTTATATGTCTCAATTAAGTCACCTCTTCTCCTCCTTCTCTCTAACGAAAACAACCTCAAGTCCCTCAGCCTTTCCTCGTACGACTTTCCCTCCATAACAGGCAACATCCTAGTAAATCTCCTCTGCACCTTTTCCAAAGCTTCCACATCCTTCCTATAATGCGGTGACCAGAACTGCACGCAATACTCCAGGTGCGGCCGCACCAGAGTTCTGCACAGCTACAGCATGACCTCGTGGCTCCGAAACTCGATCCCCCTACTAATAAAAGCTAACAAACCACATGCCTTTTTAATAGCTCTATTAACCTGGGTGGCAACTTTCAGGGATTTATGTACCTGGACACCAAGATCTCTCTGCTCATCTACACTACCAAGAATCTTCCCATTAGCCCAGTATTCTGCAATCCTGTTACTCCTTCCAAAGTGAATCACCTCACACTTTTCCGCATTAAACTCCATTTGCCATCTCTCAGCCCAGCTCTGCAGCCTATCTATGTCCCTCTGTAACCTACAACATCCTTCGGCACTATCCACAACTCCACCGACCTTCGTGTCATCCGCAAATTTACTAACCCACCCTTCTACACCCTCATCCAGGTCATTTATAAAAGTGACAAACAGCAGTGGCCCCAAAACAGATCCTTGCGGTACACCACTAGAAACTATACTCCAAGATGAACATTTACCATCAACCACCACCCTCTGTCTTCTTTCAGCTAGCCAATTTCTGATCGAAAGCACTAATTCACCTTCACTCCCATACTTCTGTATTTTCTGCAACAGCCTACCGTGGGGAACTTTATCAAACGCCTTACTGAAATCCATATAGACCACATCCACGGCTTTACCCTCATCCACCTGTTTGGTCACCTTGTCAAAAAACTCAATAAGGTATGTGAGGCACGACCTACCCTTCACAAAACCGTGCTGACTATCTCTAATGAACTTATTCTTTTCAAGATGATTATAAATCCTATCTCTTATAACCTTTTCCAACATTTTACCCACAACCGAAGTAAGGCTCACAGGTCTATAATTACCAGGGCTGTCTCTACTCCCCTTCTTGAACTACGGAGAGATTTATCCTCGAGCCCACACAGGGACGCCAATTATGCAAACCGTGGCGCGGAGTCAACTCCCTCTTGTCCCCTTCATTCCCTTCACCCGCTTGATCCTGGCCGTCACGTGGGACTGAAGTGCTCTTAATTCAGGCTCAGGCTGGGTGTTTGGGATATCGGGTTACAGGAGAGCCGCTCTCCAGCTTAATCCACAGCTGCAGCTAATGGCTTCGTTCAAAGAAGAGGAAACTTAGTCCTTTCTTTAACTATCAATGTACTTTATTCACCGTGATGTACAATGTAAGAATAAGGCGTATGCACTTAGTTAGACAAAAGCATGCAACTTCAACTGAGTTATGCAGTTAATAACAAAACGTGCTAGAATTTATAAGCACCCACTAGGTTCCTCTGACCTTTCCCTGACCGAGTCACGGAAAGCTAAGTATAATACACGAAAAAGGGAGAGTTAACGCTGGCCAGGCGTTCGGTTGTCTCTCTCTTCTACATCATCTCCGCGTTGCTCACGCAGGGTCTTCCACTTACACGATGGTTTGTGTCCGGATTCTTCACTGGCTCTCTGCCCAAAAAGCTCTATTCTTATCCTTTCCCTTATCTCTCCAAATCTGAGCTGTGTCTTTCTGGTTGGCTTAGGATTGCTCACCTCGTTCACATCTTCTCTTAATTGGCCCAGGCCCAAAGACAACGGCATCACACCGTGTCCAAATAAGGCTGTTTTCCTGTGATCGATCCTTTGTCTTGTCTCATAAAGTAATCAGTTCAAACTGTTTTTACCAGCACAGGCCAGTGTCCGAGCTCCAGGTTACTATAGGTCAAACGATCCCAGCAGTTTGTAACTGATTCTGTATTTCTTGCAGCCCCTGGCCAACAAGTGCCACTCCAGCTGGCATTAACAACGGCCTGTTTTGAACTGGGTCTTTCCTGATATGTTAATGAGACTCAGTGCTGCTCCACGTGTGATTAGCACAACTCTGATTTAAATTGGCTCTTTCCTGGTCTGTGACTGGGACTCAGTGACACCGCAGCTGGGATTATCAGAGCCCTGGTTTAAATTGGCTCTTTCCTGGTACGTGGCTGGCACTCAGTACCACTCCAACTAGAATTTTAAAAAATCTGGTTTGATTTGTCCCTTTGCTATTGCGTAATTGAATCTTCGTACCACTCCAACAGAGATTCTCGCATGTCTGATTTCAAATGGATATTTCCAGGTGAGTGATTTGCACTCAGTTCCAAAGCATCCGAATTAACTGAAGCATGGTTTGAACTGGTCATTTCCTGGTTTGTGTGTGGAATTCAGTGCCATTCCAGTTTGAATTAACAGAGGCCTGGTTTGAATTGGCTCTTTCCTGGTATGTTAGTGGGTCTCAGTACTACTTCAGATGGGATTAACACAGGCCTAGTTTGAAATGGCTCTTTATTGCTATGTGAGTGGGATTCAGTACCACTCCAACTGGGATTATCACAGGCTTGGTTCATATTTTCCCTTGCTTGCTGTCTGATCTGGACTCAGTACCACGCCACTTGGAATGAACACAGGTCTGGTTTGAATTCAAACTTTCGTGGTGCGTGAGTTGGACTCAGTGCCGCTGCTGATGTGATTAACAGAGGCCTGGTTTCAATTGCCCATTTTCTTGTGTGTGAGCCGGAATCAGTACCATTCAAACTGGGATTAGCACAGTCCTGTTTTGAATTGGCTCTTTCCTGTTATGTGAGTGGGTCTCAGGAAGAATCCATCTGGCATTAACTCAGCCTTGGCTTGAACTAGCCATTTCCTGGTTTATGCGTCTAACTCAGTGCCATTCCAGCTTATATTAACACATGGCTGATTTCAGTTGGCCCTTTCCTGGTGTGTGCGTGGGACTAAGTTCCACTTCACCTGGGATCAGCGCCGGCCTGGTTTAAACTGGCCATTTCCTGGTGTGTGTGTGGAACTCAATGCCATTCCAGCTTATAGTAACACAGGGCTGATACGAATTGGCCCTTTCCTGGCGTGTCAGTGGGATACTATACCAATCTAACTGGGTTCAACTGCGGCCTGGTTTGAACTGGCCATTTCCTAGTTTGTGTGCGGAACGCAGTGTCATGCCAGCTTGCATTAACACAGGGCTGATTTCAATATGCCCTTTCCTGGTCTGTGAGTGGGATTCATTTCTAAATCACCTGGGAATAACACCGGCTTAGTTTTAACTCGCTGTTTCCTAGCGTGTGAGTTGGACTCAGTCCGACTCCACCTGGAATTGACACAAGCCTGGTTTGAATAAGCTCATTCCTGGCATGCGAGTGGTTCTCAGTACCAAACAACTGGGGTTTACGCAGGCCTGGTTTGAATGGACCCTTTACTGATGCGTGAGTGGGACTCAGTTCCAATCATATCGGGATTGGCAAAGGCCTGGTTTTGAATTGGCTATTTCCTGGTGTGTGATTGGGCCATAGTGCCCTGAGACTGGGGTGAAAACATTCCTCGTTGGAATCGACCCTTTTCTGGTGTGAGTGGGACTCAGTGCCATTCTAGCTTGTACTAAATCAGGGATGATTTGAATTGGCTCTTTCCTGCTGTGTGAGTGGGACTCAGTGCCACTCAAGATGGGATTAGCAGAGGCCTCGTTTGAATTAGCTCTTTTCTGGTATGTGGTATGTGAGTGGGACTCAGTGCCTCTCCAGTTGAGATTAACACAGGGGTGGTTTGAATTGGCTCTTTACTGGTGTGTAAATGGGATTCAGTGCCCCTCCAGATGGGTTAACAGAAGCCTGTTTTGAGTTTTATCTTTCCTGATGCGTGAATGGGTTTCATTTACACTCAATACGGGATTAACAGAGGCCTGGTTTGAATTAGTTCTTTCCTGGTATGTGATTGGGACTCAGTACCACTCCAGCTGGGACTAAAACAAGCCTGGTTTGAATTTTCCCTTTCCTGGTGTGCGTGGATGTCAGTAGCACGTAAAATGGGATTAACACCTGTCTGGTTTGAATTGGTTCATTGCTGGTGTGTGAGTGGGACTCAGCACTACTCAGACTGGTATTAACACAGGCCTGGGTTGAATTAGCTCTTTTCTGGTATGTGGTATGTGAGTCGGACTCAGTGCCCCTCCAGTTGAGATTAACACAGGGGTGGTTTGAATTGGCTCTTTCGTGGTACGTGAGTGGGACTCATAACCTCAGAACTGCAATTAAAACATGCCTGGTTTGAATTGGCCCATTCCTGGTGTATGTGTTAGATTCAGTACCAGTACAACTTGTATTAACAGAGGGCTGATTTGAGTTAGCTCTTTCCTTGCATGTGAGAGGGCCATAATACCACTCCAGCTGGATTAACAAAGGCCTGGTTGGAATTGTCTTTTCCCTGATGTGTGAGTGGGACTCAGTACCACTGAAGATAGGATTAACGCAGGCTAGTTTTTATTGGATCTTTCCTGCTAGGTGAGAGTGTCTTAGTCTCACTCCAGCTGGGATTAACAAAGGCCTGGTTGGAATTAGCTCTTTCCTGGTGTGCGTGTGGAACGCAGTGCCATTCCATCCTGTAATAACAGAGGCCTGTTTTTAGCTGGTGCTTTCCTGGTCTGTGAGCTGGACTCAAGACAGCTCAGGATGGGATTGGCGCAGGTCTATTTTGAAATGGATCTTTCATGGTGTGTGAATGGGATTCAGTGCCTCTCCAGCTGGGATTAATACAGGCCTGTTTTGAATTGTCTCTTTCCTGATGCGTGAATGGGTTTCATTTACACTCAAGACGGGATTAACAGAGGCCTGAAACAAAAACAAGAAATGCTGGATTAACTCAGCAGGTCTGGCAGCATCTGTGGAAAGAGAAGCAGAGTTAACGTTTCGGGTCAGTGACCCTTCTTCGGAACTGACAAATATTAGAAAAGTCACAGATTATAAACAAGTGAGGTGGGGGTTGGGCAAGAGATAACAAAGGAGAAGGTGCAGATTGGACCAGGCCACATAGCTGACCAAAAGGTCAAGGAGCAAAGGCAAACAATATGTTAATGGTGTTTTGAAAGACAAAGCATTAGTACAGATTAGGTGTGAATATACTGAATATAGAACATCAGCAAGTGCAAACCTGAAGAAAAACAACCTGAAAAAAACAGTGGGTAAGCAAACTGAAAAAACTAAGATGAAATGAAATAAATGCAAAAAAAGATTGTAAAAAATGTAAAAAGGAATGCAAAAAAAAGGAAGAAAAAATAACTAAAAATGACTAAAAATGAAAGTAAAGTGGGGGGCTGTCATGCTCTGAAATTATTGAACTCAATGTTCAGTCCGGCAGTCTGTAGTGTGCCTAATCGGTAGATGAGATGCTGTTCCTCGAGCTTGCGTTGATGTTCACTGGAACACTGCAGCAATCCCAGGACAGAGATGTGAGCATGAGAGCAGGGGGGAGTGTTGAAATGGCAAGCAACCGGAAGCTCAGGGTCCTGCTTGCGGACTGAGCGGAGATGTTCCGCAAAGCGGTCACCCAGTCTGCGCTTGGTCTCCCCAATGTAGAGGAGACCACACTGTGAGCAGCGAATACAGTATACTACATTGAAAGAAGTACAAGTAAATCGCAGCTTCACCTGAAAGGAGTGTTTGGGGCCTGGGATAGTGAGGAGAGAGGAGGTAAATGGGCAGGTATTACACCTCCTGCGATTGCAAGGGAAGGTGCCCTGGGACGGGGCCGAGGTGGTGGGGGTAATGGAGGAGTGGACCAGGGTGTCGCGGAGGGAACGATCCCTTCGGAATGCTGACAGGGGAAGGGAGGGGAAGATGCGACTGGTAGTGGCATCACGCTGGAGGTGGCGAAAATGGCGGAGGATGATCCTTTGGATATGGAGGCTGGTGGGATGAAAAGTGAGGACAAGGGGAACCCTGTCAAGGTTCTGGGAGGGAGGGGAGGGGGTGAGGGTAGAGGTGCGGGGAATGGGTCGGACACGGTTGAGGGCCCTGTCAACCACAGTGGGGGGAAATCCTCGGTTGAGGAAAAAGGAGGTCATATCAGAAGTACCGTCATGGAAGGTAGCATCATCAGAGCAGATGCGTCGGAGACGGAGAAACTGGGAGAATGACATGGAGTCCTTACAGGAGGTAGGGTGTGAAGAAGTGTAGTCGAGGTAGCTGTGGGAGTCAGTGGGCTTATAATGGATATTGGTAGACAACCTATCCCCAGAGATGGAGACAGAGAAGTCGAGGAAGGGAAGGGAAGTGTCAGAGATGGACCATGTAAAGGTGAGAGAAGGGTGGAAATTGGAAGCAAAGTTGATAAAGTTTTCTAGTTCGGGGCGGGAGCAGGAAACGGCACCGATACAGTCATCAATGTACCGGAAAAAGAGTTGGGGGAGGGGGCCTGAGTAGGACTGGAACAAAGAATGCTCGACATATCCCACAAAAAGACAGGCATAACTAGGACCCATGCGGGTACCCATAGCGACACCTTTTACTTGAAGGAAGTGCGTGGAGTTGAAGGAGAAGTTGTTCAATGTGAGAACAAGTTCAGCCAGGCGGAGGAGGGTGGTGGTGGATGGGGACTGGTTGGGCCTCTGTTCCAGGAAGAAGCGGAGAGCCCTCAAACCATCCTGGTGGGGGATGGAGGTGTAGAGCGATTGGACGTCCATAGTGAAGAGGAGGCGGTTGGGACCAGGAAACTGGAAATTCTCAAAATGACGTAGGGCATCAGAAGAGTCACGGATGTAGGTGGGAAGAGACTGGACCAGCGGAGAAAAGATAGAGTCTAGATAGGAAGAAATAAGTTCAGTTTGGCAGGAGCAGGCTGACACAATGGGTCTGCCGGGACAGTCCCGTTTGTGGATTTTGGGAAGGAGGTAGAAGCGGGCTGTCCGGGGTTGCGGGACTATGAGGTTGGAAGCTGTAGAGGGAAGATCTCCAGAGGAGATGAGGTCAGTGACAGTCCTTTGGACGGTGGCTTGATGTTCGGTGGTGGGGTCATGGTCCAGAGGGAGGTAGGAAGAGGTGTCTGTGAGTTGGCGTTGAGCTTCTGCAAGGTAGAGGTCGGTACGCCATACAACAACAGCACCACCCTTGTCTGCAGGTTTGATGACCATGTCGGAGTTAGACCTGAGAGAACCCTTTCCTGAAGTGTGAGTGGGAATCAGCAGCACTCTAACTGCCTGGATGGAATTGGCTATTCCCAGGTGAGTGATTTGGACTCAGTACCACTCCTTTTGGAATTAACCAAGGCCTGCTTTAAGCTGGCCACTTCCTGGTGTATGTGTGTGGAACTCAGTGCGATTCCAACTTGCATTAACAGGGTCCTGATTTGAATTGGCCCTCTCCAAATGTGTGAGTGGGACTCAGATCCACTTCAGCTGGGATTAGCACAGGACTGTTTTCAGTTTGCACATTCCTCGTGTGTGAGTGGGTCTCAGTACCACTCCAGCTGGATGTAAGATTAGATTAGATTAGATTAGATTAGAGATACAGCACTGAAACAGGCCCTTCGGCCCACCGAGTCTGTGCCGAACATCAACCACCCATTTATACTAGTCCTACACTAATCCCATATTCTTACCAAACATCCCCACCTGTCCCTATATTTCCCTACCACCGACCTATACTAGTGACAATTTATAATGGCCAATTTACCTATCAACCTGCAAGTCTTTTGGCATGTGGGAGGAAACCGGAGCACCCGGAGAAAACCCACGCAGACACAGGGAGAACTTGCAAACTCCACACAGGCAGTCCCTGGAATCGGACCCGGGTCCCTGGAGCTGTGAGGCTGCGGTGCTAACCACTGCGCCACTGGTTTGATTTGACCCTTTCCTGGTGTGTGAGTGGGGCTCAGTACCACTCCACCTGGGATTAACGGAGGCCTGGTTTGTATTGGCCCTCTCCTGATGTGAGAGTGGTACAGAGTTCCAATTCAACTGGGACTAACATTGGCCTGGTTTAACTGATCCTTTCCAGCTGTGTTTCAGTGGGACTCCGTACTACTCCAGATGGGATTAACTTTGGCCTGGTTTGAATTGGCTCTTTCGTGGCGTCTGAGTGGGACTCAGTACCGCTCCAGATGGGTTTAATAGAGATCTAGTTTGAATTGGTGATTTCCTTGCGGGTGACTGGGACTCTGTCCTATTCAATCCATGATCAACATGAAGTTTCATGGCATCAGGTCAAACAAGGTAACCTCCTACTGATTACCACCTGACGCCCTCCCTCAGCTGATGACTCAGTACTCCTGCATGTTGAACATCACTTGGAGGAAGCACTGAGGGTGGCAAGGGCACAAAATGTACTCTGGGTGGGGGACTTCAATGTCTATCACCAAGAGTGGCTCGGTAGTACCACTACTGACCGAGCTGGCCGAGACTGAAAGGACATAGTTGATAGACTGGGTCTGTGGCAGGTGGTGGGGGAAACAACACGAGGGAAGTACATACTCGACCTCGTCCTCACCAACATGCCTGCTGCAGATGCATCTGTCCATGACAGTACTGGAGGCAGTGACCACCGCACAGTCCTTGTGGAGATGAAGTGCCGCCTTTACATTGAGGATACCATCCATCGTGTTGTGTGGCACTATCACCGTGCTGAATGGGATAGATTTCTATCAGATCTTGCAATGCAAAACTGGGCATTCATGAGGCACTGTGGGCCATCAGCAGCAGCAGAATTGCACTCAACCACAATCTGTAACCTCATGGCCCAGCATATCCCCCACTCTACCATTACCATCAAGCCAGGAGACCAACCCTGGTAAAATGAAGATTGTAGGAGGGCATGCCAGGAGCAGCACCAGGCATACCTCAAAATGAGGTATCAACCTGGTGAAGCTGCAACCCGGGACTAGTTGCATGCCAAACTGCATAAGCAGCATGCGATAGACAGAACTAAGCGATCCCATAACTAACGGATCAGATCTAAGCTCTGCAGTCCTGCCACATCCAGCTGTGAATGGTGGTGGAGAATTAAACAACTAGCTGGAGGAGGTGGCTCCACAAATATCCCCACCCTCAATGACGGGGTAGCCCAGCACATCAGTGCGAAAGATAAGGCTGAAGCATTTGTAACAATGTTCAGCCAGAAGTGCCGAGTTGATGAACCATCTGGCCCCCGCCCCCCACCCCCCGAAGTCCCCAGCATCACAGATGCCAGACTTCAGCCAATTCGATTCACTCCACGTGATATCAAGAAACGACTGAAGGCACTGGATACTGCAAAAGCTATGGCCCTGACAATATTTCTGCAATAGTACTGAAGACCTTTGCTCTGGAACATGCCGCGCCCCGAGCCAAGATGTTCCAGTACAGCTGCAACACTGGCATCTACCCTGCAATGTGGAAAATTGCCCAGGTATGTCCTGGACACAAAAAGCAGGACAAATCGAAACCGGCCAGCTACCGCCCCATTAGCCGACTCTCAATCATCTGTAAAGTGATGGAAGGTGTCATCAACAGTGCCATCAAGCGGCACTTGCTGAGCAACAACCTTCTCAGTGCTGCTCAGTTTGGGTTCCGCCAGGGCCACTCAGCTCCTGACCTCATTACAGCCTTGGTTCAAACATGGACAATAGAGATGAACTAAAGAGGTGAGGTGAGAGTGACTGCCCTTGACATCAAGGCAGCATTTGACCTAGTATGGCATTAAGCAGCCCCAGCAAAACTGAGGTCAATGGGAATCAGGGGGGAAACCCTCTGATGGCTGGCGTCATACCGTGCAGAAAGGAAGATGGTTGTGGTTGTTGGAGGTCAATCCTCTGAGCTCCAGGGCATCACTGCAGGAGTTCCTCAGGGTAGTGTCCTCGGCCTAACCATCTTCAGCTGCTTCATCAATGACCTTCCTTCAATCATCAGGTCAGAAGTGGGGATGTTCGTTGATGATTGCACAATGTTCAGCACCATTCGTGACTCCTCAGATACTGAAGCAGTCCGTGTAGAAATGCAGCAAGACCTGGACCATATCCAGGCTTGGGCTGATAAGTGGCAAGTAACATTGGCGCCACACAAGAGCCAGGCAATGACCATCTCCAACAAGAGAGAATCTACCCATCTCCCCTTGACATTCAACGGCATTGCCATCGCTGAATCCTCCACTATCAACATCCGTGGGGCTACCATTGACCAGAAACTGAACTGGAGTAGCTCTATAAATACCGTGGCGACAAGAGCAGTTCAGAGGCTAGGAATCATGAGGCGAGTTACTCACCTCCCGACTCCCCAAAGCCTGTCCAACATCTACAAGGCACAAGTCAGGAGCGTGATGGAATACTCTCCACTTGTCTGGATGGGTGCAGCTCCAACAACACTCAAGAAACTCGACACCATCCAGGACAAAACAGCCCGTTTGATTGGCACCCCATCTACAGACATTCATTCCCTCCACCACCGACGCACAGTGGCAGCAGTGTGTACCATCTACAAGATGCACTGCAGCAATGCACCAAGGCTCCTTAGACAGCACCTTCCAAACCCGCGACCTCTACCAACTAGAAGGACAAGGGCAGTAAATGCATGGGAACACCACCACTTGCAAATTCCCCGCCTAGTCACACACCATCCTGACGTGGAACTATATCGCCAGTCCTTCACTGTCGCTGGGTCAAAATCCTGGAACTCCCTTCGTAACAGCACTGTGGGTGTACCTACCCCACATCGACTGCAGCGGTTCAAGAAGGCAGCTCACCACCACCTTCTCAAGGGCAATTAGGGATGGGCAATAAATGCTGGCCTGGCCAGCGACGCCCACATCCCATGAATGAATAGAAAAAAGCACAAGCCTGGTTTGAATTGGCTCTTTCCTGGTATGTGAGAGGGACTCAGCACTGCTTCACATGGGTTTAACAGAGCCCTGGTTTGAATTGGTCATTTCCTTGTGTGTGACTGTGGCTCACTCCCACTCCACCTGGGAATACAACAGGCATCATTTGAATTGTCACTTTCCTGGTATGTGAGTGGGACTCAGTTCCGCTCCAGATAGTATTTAAAAATGCCTGAATTGAACTGGACCTTCACTGCTGTACGGGTGAGACTCAGTACCACTCCAACTGGGATCAACATCAGCCTGGTTTGAATTGGTTAGTTCCTATTAAGTGATTTTGTCGCAGTATCACTGCATGTAGATTAACAGAGGCCTGGTTTGAACTGGTCATTGCCCGGTGAGTGTGGATCACAATGCCACTTCTATTGGGATTAAACAGGCCTGGCTTGAAGTGGCCACTTCCTGGTGTTTGTGTTGGACTCAGTACCACTTCTAATGGGCTTATCACAGGCCTGGTTCGAACTGACACTTGCTTCCTGTTTTGACTTGGACTCAGTGCCACTCCAGTTAGGATTAACAGAGGCATTGTTTGAATAGGTTATTTCCTTTTCCGTGAGTGGCACTCAGTAGCACTCCAGCTGGGATTAACAGAAGCCTGGTTTGAATTGGCCATTTCCTTCTGTGTGAGTATGCCTCAGCATCACACATATTAACACAGACCTGGTTTGAATTGTCTCTCTCCTTATATGTGCTTGACTGGGCGTATGAATTGGTTATTTCCTGGTGAGTGATTTAGACTCAGTAGGATTCAATCTGGGATTAACAGTGGCCTGGTTTGAACTGGTACTTTCCTGGCGTCTGAGTGGGACTCATTATGATTCCAGCTGAGATTAACGCTGGCCTGCATTGAATTGACCCTTTCCTATGTGAGTGGGACTCAGAGCCACTCCAACAGGGGTTAACACACGCCTTGTTTTTATTGGCCATGTCCTGGTGTGTGAATGGGTCTCAGTACTACTCCAGCAGTGATTAACACAGGCCTGGTTTGAACTGACCCTTTCCTGATGGGTGAGTAGGACTCAGTACCAAGCAAGCAGGAATTAACACAGGCCTGTTTTGAATTGGCTCTTTCCTGGTAAATTATGGGGCTCAGTACCACTCCATCTGAGATTAACACAGGCCTGGTCTGAATTGACCCTTTCCTGGTGGGTCAGTGGAACTTTGTACCGCTCCAGATGGAATTAACAGAGGCCTGGTTTGAATTAGTTCTTTCCTGTTTCGTGAATGGGACTCAGTACCACTACAGATGGGATTAACACGGCCTGGTTTGGCTTCGACCTCTCCTGGTGTATGAATGGGACTTAGTACCACACCCGCTGGGATTAACAGAGGCCTGGTCTGAATTGGTTCTTTCCTTGTGTGTTACTGGTAGTCAGTCCCATTCCATCTAGGGTTAAGACAGGCCTGGTTTGAATTGGTCCTTTCCTGATGTGTGTTTGACTGGCCGTTTCATGGTGTGTAAGTGGCACTCTGTACCACTCCAGATAGAACTAAAAAAATGCCTGGATTGAACTGGCCCTTTCCTGGTGTGTGACAGGAACTCAGTACCACTCCAATTGGGATCAACACCGGCCTGGTATCAATTTACTCTTTCCTGGTATGTACGTGGGACACAGTAGCACTCCAACTCGGATTATCAGAGGCCTGGTTTGAATGTTCCCTTCCCTGTTGTGTAAATGTGACTCGGCATCACTCCAACTGGGATTAACACAGGCCAGGGTTGATTTGATGTTTTTATATTGCATGAGTGGGACTCAGTACCACTCAAGCTGGGATTACCACCGGCCTGTTTTGAATTGGCCCTTTCCTTGTGTATGAGTTGGACTCACAGCCAATCCAGCTGGCATTAAGGGAGTCCTGGTTTGAATTGGTTATTTCCTGGTGTGTCACACACACACACACACACACTCGAGTTCGTATTAACACAGGCCTGATTTGAATTAGGTCTTTCTTGGTTTGTGTGTGATCTGTATGCAGTACGATCATTTTACGTGATATTTGGCATTGCCATTTTAAAGGATTAGCACTCTAGCCCTTTTACGTGATATACATATGACTATTTTAAGTGACAGGCATTGTGTCCATTTTATGTGATATGCCCTGCAAACATTTTACGTGACATGCACAACGGGAATTTTGTGATATTGTCTGTGACCATTTTAGGTGACATGCATTGTGACCATTTAAAGTGACATGCACTGTCGCCATTTGAAGAGATATGCTCGACCATTATAAGTGATATGCACTGCGGTCATTTTAAGTGGTACGCAGATTGGCCATTTTAAGTGACTTTCACTGACCCATGTTAAGTGGTATGCACTGCGTCCATTTTATGTGTCATGCGCTGCGGCCACTTTAAGTGATTTGCAAAGCCACCATTTTAAGTGACATGCTCTATGGTCATTTTAAGTGACACGCTCGATGGCCATTTTAAGTGACATGCTCGATGGCCATATTAAGTGATGAGCACAAGTACCATTTCAAGTGACATGTAGTGTGGCCATTTGAACTGACATGCACTGT